>NC_034179.2:79160372-79468497 GCF_002021735.2 Oncorhynchus kisutch | reverse complement strand
GATTAACCTGTTCTAGCCACCTGTGTCCTGAATCCTGAACAGCTGTAATGGTACATAAAGATACCATCATGTGGTCTGTCTGTCACTTATACAGAACACGCTTTCTACTATCACCTTTTCCAAACATCAGATATTCCTCTACATGTATATGCAGTATTCCAGGCATGGATTAAACATCCATTTGAAACTCTCTACAGCCCAGCATGAGATAAGCTATTCACACATTTTGGTATTCCATCTATAGTCTGTTACGATGCTACTTTTGAGGAACCAGTGCAGACCGAATGAATATTGAGTATTGTGACAGTAGGCTGATAAAGTTGATTAATGATGAACAGCTGAAGGGAAAGGCAGATCACACAGACTCCTTAACATCCCTAAAACGTAAACAATATAAACTTAAGTCAATTGTATTTGTGTTCCACTGTGAGTCCTGTAATGGTCATAAATCAACCACTGAGATGTTTTCCAGACAGTGGCTCCTCTAGAATATTCAACCAGTGCTGGCTTCCTACCTATCGATAGAGAGAGAAAAAGGGAGAGCAATTTAAAAACGATTTAAGACAGGTAACTGGAGAGGAGGGGTAATTTAGTTGGAACCTATTATCCCTACTATCGATGCCTGTCTATTCCCTTCCCGATGCTAGCCAATAAGACGCTAAGAGCTTTTTCTACACGCAGGGCTTGGCCATCGTCCCTAAAACACTTCTTCCAATGTGACCTGAATCTCTCCCATTAAACTTCCATTAAACCCACCGACTGCTAAGGAGGCTCAAATACATGATACATACTGCATGCCGTGAAAAATATATTACTCTACTAATAAATATCCACTTTAGCAATTAAACTGACTGTATTCAAAACTGGACTATCACATAGTATATATACAGTGCCTTGCGAAAGTATTCGGCCCCCTTGAACTTTGCGACCTTTTGCCACATTTCAGGCTTCAAACATAAAGATATAAAACTGTATTTTTTGTGAAGAATCAACAACAAGTGGGACACAATCATGAAGTGGAACGACATTTATTGGATATTTCAAACTTTTTTAACAAACCAAAAATTGAAAAATTGGGCGTGCAAAATTATTCAGCCCCTTTACTTTCAGTGCAGCAGACTCTCTCCAGAAGTTCAGTGAGGATCTCTGAATGATCCAATGTTGACCTAAATGACTAATGATGATAAATACAATCCACCTGTGTGTAATCAAGTCTCCGTATAAATGCACCTGCACTGTGATAGTCTCAGAGGTCCGTTAAAAGCGCAGAGAGCATCATGAAGAACAAGGAACACACCAGGCAGGTCCGAGATACTGTTGTGAAGAAGTTTAAAGCCGGATTTGGATACAAAAAGATTTCCCAAGCTTTAAACATCCCAAGGAGCACTGTGCAAGCGATAATATTGAAATGGAAGGAGTATCAGACCACTGCAAATCTACCAAGACCTGGCTGTCCCTCTAAACTTTCAGCTCATACAAGGAGAAGACTGATCAGAGATGCAGCCAAGAGGCCCATGATCACTCTGGATGAACTGCAGAGATCTACAGCTGAGGTGGGAGACTCTGTCCATAGGACAACAATCAGTCGTATATTGCACAAATCTGGCCTTTATGGAAGAGTGGCAAGAAGAAAGCCATTTCTTAAAGATATCCATAAAAAATGTTGTTTAAAGTTTGCCACAAGCCACCTGGGAGACACACCAAACATGTGGAAGGAGGTGCTCTGGTCAGATGAAACCAAAATTGAACTTTTTGGCAACAATGCAAAACGTTATGTTTGGCGTAAAAGCAACACAGCTCATCACCCTGAACACAACATCCCCACTGTCAAACATGGTGGTGGCAGCATCATGGTTTGGGCCTGCTTTTCTTCAGCAGGGACAGGGAAGATGGTTAAAATTGATGGGAAGATGGATGGAGCCAAATACAGGACCATTCTGGAAGAAAACCTGATGGAGTCTGCAAAAGACCTGAGACTGGGACGGAGATTTGTCTTCCAACAAGACAATGATCCAAAACATAAAGCAAAATCTACAATAGAATGGTTCAAAAATAAACATATCCAGGTGTTAGAATGGCCAAGTCAAAGTCCAGACCTGAATCCAATCGAGAATCTGTGGAAAGAACTGAAAACTGCTGTTCACAAATGCTCTCCATCCAACCTCACTGAGCTCGAGCTGTTTTGCAAGGAGGAATGGGAAAAAATGTCAGTCTCTCGGTGTGCAAAACTGATAGAGACATACCCCAAGCGACTTACAGCTGTAATCGCAGCAGAAGGTGGCGCTACAAAGTATTAACTTCAGGGGGCTGAATAATTTTGCACGCCCAATTTTTCAGTTTTTGATTTGTTAAAAAAGTTTGAAATATCCAATAAATGTCGTTCCACTTCATGATTGTGTCCCACTTGTTGTTGATTCTTCACAAAAATATACAGTTTTATATCTTTATGTTTGAAGCCTGAAATGTGGCAAAAGGTCGCAAAGTTCAAGGGGGCCAAATACTTTCGCAAGGCACTGTATATATATATTATAAATATATTTTTTAAATGCCTTCCTCACCATCTTAAATAAGCATGCCCCATTCAAGAAATTTAGAACCAGGAACAGATATAGCCCTTGGTTCTCTCCAGACCTGACTGCCCTTAACCAACACAAAAACATCCTGTGGCGTACTGCATTAGCATCGAACAGCCCCCGTGATATGCAACTCTTCAGGGAAGTTAGAAACCAATATACACAGGCAGTTAAAAAAGCCAAGGCTAGCTTTTTCAAGCAGAAATTTGCTTCCTGCAACACAAACTCAAAAAAGTTCTGGGACACTGTAAAGTCCATGGAGAATAAGAGCACCTCCTCCCAACTGCCCACTGCACTGAGGATAGGAAACTCACTACCGATAAATCCACTATAATTGAGAATTTCAATAAGCATTTTTCTACGGCTGGCCATGCTTTCCACCTGGCTACCCCTACCTCGGTTAACAGCACTGCACCCCCCACAGCAACTCGCTCAAGCCTACCCCATTTCTCCTTCTCCCAAATCCAGTCAGCTGATGTTCTGAAAGAGCTGCAAAATCTGGACCCCTACAAATCAGCCGGGTTAGACAATCTGGACTAGAGGTCGACCGATTATGATTTTTCAACGCCGCTACCGATACCGACTATTGGAGGTCCAAACAAACCAAAACCGATTAATCAGCCAATTTTTTATTTATTTATTTGTAATAATGACAATTACAACAATACTGAATGAACACTTATTTTAACTTAATATAATACATCAATAAAATCAATTTAGCCTCAAATAAATAATGAAACATGTTCAATTTGGTTTAAATAATGCAAAAACAAAGTGTTGGAGAAGAAAGTAAAAGTGCAATATGTGCCATGTAAGAAAGCTAAAGTTTAAGTTCCTTGCTCAGAACATGAGAACATATGAAAGCTGGTGGTTCCTTTTAACATGAGTCTTCAATATTCCCAGGTAAGAAGTTTTAGCAGGCAGTTAACCCACTGTTCCTAGGCCGTCATTGAAAATAAGAATTTGTTCTTAACTGACTTGCCTAGTTAAATAAATAAAAATAGGCTGGGTCGACACCGGAACAGGTTCTCATACCTGATAATCTATGGCCAGAATAACAAGAGTCTAGCATTTAGAGAATAAGGGAACCTTCCAGCCTCCAGCACCCTCTTGTTTGAATAAGGGGATCTTCTAGCCTCCAGCACCTTCTTGTTTGAATAAGGGGATCTTCTAGCCTTCAAATCAAATCAAATGTATTTATAAGCACTTTTTACATCAGCTGATGTCACAAAGTGCTATACAGAAGCCCAGCCTAAAACTCCAAACAGCAAGCAATGCTGATGTATAAACATCTGCAACAGGTCAGCACCTCAGTAGTAAATGTCAGTTGGCTTTCATAGCCGAGCATTCAGAGTTAGAGACAGCAGGTGCGGTAGAGAGAGAGAGAGTCGAAAACAGCAGGTCCGGGACAAGGTAGCATGTCCAGTGAACAGGTCAGGGTTCCATAGCCCCAGGCAGAACAGTTGAAACTGGAGCAGCAGCATGGCCAGGTGGACTGGGGACAGCAAGAAGTCCAGGTAATCCTGAGGCATGGTCCTAGTGCTCAGAATCAAAGAGAGCATACTTAAATTCACACAGGACACCGAATAAGACAGGAGAAATACTCCAGACTTAACAGACCCTAGCCCCCTGACACATAAACTACTGCAGCATAAATACTGGAGACTGAGACAGGAGGGGTCGGGAGACACGAAGGAACCCGTCCGTCGATACCCCCGGACAGAGCCAACCAGGCAGGATGTAACCCCACCCACTTTTCCAAAGCACAGCCCCCACACGACTAGAGGGAAATCTTCAATTCACCAAATTACTACCCTGAGAAAAGGCTGAGTATAGCCCACGAAGATCTCCCCCACGGCACAAACCCGAGGGGGCCCCCAAACCCGGACAGGAAGATCACGTCAGTGACTCAACTCACTCAAGTGACGAACCCCTCCTAGGGATGGGATGGAAGAGCACCAGTAAGCCAGTGACTCAGCCCCCGTAATAGGGTTGGAGGCAGAGAATCCCGGTGGAGAGACGGGAACCGGCCAGGCAGAGACAGCAAGGGCGGTTCGTTGCGCAAGTGCCTTTACGTTCACCATCAATACCTTCAGCACCCTCTTGTTAGAATAAGGGGATCTTCTAGCCTCCAGCACCCTCTTGTTAGAATAAGCGGATATTCTAGCCTCCTGCACCCTCTTGTTAGAATAAGCGGATATTCTAGCCTCCAGCACCCTCTTGTTAGAATAAGAGGATCTTCTATCCTCCAGCACCCTCTTGTTAGAATAAGAGGATCTTCTAGCCTCCAGCACCCTCTTGTTAGAATAAGCGGATATTCTAGCCTCCAGCACCCTCTTGTTAGAATAAGAGGATCTTCTAGCCTCCAGCACCCTCTTGTTAGAATAAGGGGATCTTCTAGCCTCCAGCACCCTCTTGTTAGAATAAGAGGATCTTCTAGCCTCCAGCACCCTCTTGTTAGAATAAGGGGATCTTCTAGCCTCCAGCACCCTCTTGTTAGAATAAGGGGATCTTCTATCCAACTGCTACTACTGCTTTCTCTTTAATGACTTCCTCTGCTATGTCGGTTTGGGCACCTCTCCTAATACAACACCTAGAATAAGCCTCTCTAGCCAGGTTGATCACATCCTCTCTTCCCCCAGGGTGTGGAGGAGAGAGAACAAATGAGAGTTTAGGGAGGACAGAAGGTGTCCACTGATAAGGAGCAGGTGGTACCCTCCTCTGTGTCTCAAGGCTGCAGCAATTCCAGTAGCAGAGAGCCCTGCCTCACGCTTCCCTGTGCTACCTACCTGGCACCCAGAATCATGCACCTGCCTGCTGCTCTCTATCAATGCTGGTTAAGACAGCAGATACATGATCAATAGGCTCCTCTCCCACATCAATAACATCATGATCAAAGACTACAGCACAAAATGAAGTGCAGTGATGAAGATTGTGTTGTGGGTGAAAACACGGTGGAATCAGTGCACAGCAAAGGCTGGTATGGTCAGCACAGCGGAATAGACATGGTCGATCAGCATGGATCAGGGGATCAGTTTGAGCCAGCCAGTTGAACAATCATTAATGCAGATCACATAATGAGTAGTAGCAAATACAGACAACACTTCTGCAGGCCTATTGCATGTGTCTGAGGATGAGTCATTATATTGTTAACTGAGCCAGCATTGGGAATGGTCTACTTTCTAACTAACCACGTGTCACTGGCCCTGTGCTGGGGGAGTACTGATGAGGCCAACCAGGTCAGAGAAAAATCCTAATTTGATCCAATTAAAGCAGTGCAGTCAATTTCAGTAACACCCCATACCCTCTTCCTTCCCCTCTTCCCCTCTCCATCCAAACATGGTATAAATCATGAAGACATTAAATAAACTGTGAATAAATTAAGCCAAGCAAAGTTTTAATTTCCAATTACAGCTCTACCCTCAAACACACACACCCACATACAGTGCCTTCAGAAAGAATTCACACCCCTTGACTTTTTCTACATTTTGTTGTGTTACAAAGTGGGATTAAAATGGATATAAATGTATTTTTTTTCAAAGATCTACACAAAATACTCTGTAATGTCAAAGTGGAAGATTCTTACATTTGTATAAAAAAAAAATAATATATGAAAAATAAAATACAAATATATCTTCATTAGATAAGAATTTGACCCCCTGAGTCAATACATGCTACAATTACCTTTGGCAGCAATTGCAGTGTTTCTTTCTGGGTAAGTCTTTAAGAGCTTTCCACAACTGGATTATGTTCTTTTCAAAATGTCAAATTGGTTGTTGATCATTGCTAGACAACCATTGCTAGACAAACATTCACTGTCTTCTTGGTAAGCAACTCCAGTGTAGATTTGGCCTTGTGTTTTAGGTTTTTCTCCTGCTGAAAGGTGAATAATAAATGTATGCTTTTTTAATGTGAGGCATTGGAAAAGCTCCATGGTCTTTGTGGTTGAATCCGCGTTTGAAATTCACCGCTCGATTGAGGGACATTACAGGCTATTGCGCGTGGGGTACAGAGATGAGGTAGTCATTCAAAAATCATATTAAACACTACTAAACACCATTTTTGCAACTAATGTGACTTGTTAAGCAATATTTCCTCCTGAAGTTATTTAGGCTTGCCATAACAAAGGGGTTGAATACTGACTCAAGACATTTGAGCTTTCATTTATAAAAATGAACATAATTTTTCCATTATGTGGTATTGTGTGTAGACCAGTGACAAAACATCTCAATGTAATCCATTTTAAATTCCGCTTGTAACACAACAATATGTGGAAGAAGTCAAGGGGTGTGAATACTTTCTGAAGGTTTTGTACATGAAAGGCCAGAGGGTGAATTAAATGACTGTGTCGCAGCCCTGTCAAGATTGAAATTCAGCAGGAAGGTTTATTATGACCATAAAAAGAGGGATCTGTTGTCACTGACAAAAGACTATGGAGGAGCTTCACGTGACACAGAGAGTGGAAAAACATGAAGTGATGCCAGGAGACCACACACACCCTCCAATGACACTTTCTTCCCAAACTCCGCCACATGATGACAGGAGATAGATGACAGCGATAAAAATGACACAAGTTACAGAAAATGAACATTTAACTAGTGATTCATGCATTCTAAATATGAATATGAAAAAGTAAACGGATAAGGTGCTTAATAGCATTGTGAGGGATAGTTTGACAGTTGCATTTTGTCCAAACCAGGCCGTTCCAATTGGAAATGTTTCAAACCCTCATCATCAAAGAGTTTCTAACGGAACATTATTGGTCTTTTGAAACAGGAAGTGAAATGTAAGTACAAGTGAATGTTAAATGAGAACAGAACTTCACCATAGAGTTAATTTCAAACATCTGTTCTTTAATTAAGGTTCAAAAGGTCCAAACAAAATGCTTTTATTTCCTTTTCGAAACAGAAACATATGAATCATACAATTGAAACATTTAGAATGAGCATTGATTGAATTCACATACAGGCAAAATCATTGAAAACCATTGTAAAAAGAACAACAGTTGAACTTATGCAACACAGTGAATTAAAGGTACTACATGTAACAACTCAACAACGAACCGTCTCTTGTCAAATTGACTGGAGACAGCAAATCTCGTTGTCAAATTGACTGGAGACAGCAAATCTCGTTGTCAAATTGACTGGGGCCAGCTAATCTTATTGTCAAATTGACTGGGGCCAGCAAATCTTATTGTCAAATTGACTGGAGACAGCAAATCTTGTTGTCAAATTGACTGGAGACAGCAAATCTTATTGTCAAATTGACTGGGGCCAGCAAATCTTATTGTCAAATTGACTGGGGCCAGCAAATCTTATTGTCAAATTGACTGGAGACAGCAAATCTTATTGTCAAATTGACTGGAGACAGCAAATCTTATTGTCAAATTGACTGGGGCCAGCAAATCTTATTGTCAAATTGACTGGAGACAGCAAATCTTGTTGTCAAATTGACTGGAGACAGCAAATCTTATTGTCAAATTGACTGGGGCCAGAAAATCTTATTGTCAAATTGACTGGGGCCAGCAAATCTTATTGTCAAATTGACTGGAGACAGCAAATCTTATTGTCAAATTGACTGGAGACAGCAAATCTTATTGTCAAATTGACTGGGGCCAGCAAATCTTATTCTCAAATTGACTGGAGACAGCAAATCTTATTGTCAAATTGACTGGAGACAGCAAATCTTATTGTCAAATTGACTGGAGACAGCCAATCTTATTGTCAAATTGACTGGAGACAGCAAATCTTATTGTCAAATTGACTGCAGCCAGCAAATCTTATTGTCAAATTGACTGGAGACAGCAAATCTTATTGTCAAATTGACTGCAGCCAGCAAATCTTATTGTCAAATTGACTGCAGACAGGTCTGTGGTTGAATTGACAAGAGATTTGCTTGCCTCAGTCAATTAACCAACATTTCAGTTATCTTTCAGTTTTTAAACAACTTATTGGCTGACCTTGGTTCAATTAATTGAATTCCATTTAGTTTTTTCTGTGAGCTCAGTAGGAAGTTGTAGTTTCCAACAGGCCAATATTCTACATCGTTTAGTGCAGAAAACATGGTAATTAACTACAATGACCATAATCCATTGCATGCCTACTTCTCTGGTCTGTGTGGGGCATACACAGAGGGAGAGAAGAGAAGAGACAGAAAAACGCGTGATAGAGCAGTTGCGTGAGGTATCTCTACCTGAAAATACATGATTTAAGTGAAGCTGCTACTCTATCTTATTATGCATGTCACTTTAATAACTCTACCCACATGAATATATTACCTCAATTACCTCGACTAAATGGCATCCCCTGTAACTAGCCTCGCTATTGTTGTTTTACTGCTGCTCTTTAATTATTTGTTACTTTTATTTCTTTTTTTTTGTGGTATTTTTCTTAAAACTGGTTGGTTATGGCCTTGTAAGTAAGCATTTCCCTGTAAGGTCTACACGGGTTGTATTCGGCACATGACAAAATTTGTATTGGTATCAGCAATCATAAAATGTATTTAACTAGGCAAGTCAGTTAAGAACAAATTCTTATTTACAATGACAGCCTACCCCGGCCAAACCCTAACAACGCTGTGCCAATTGTGCGCCGCCTTATGGGACTCCCAATCAAGGCCGGTTGTGATACAGCCTGAAATTGAACCAGGGTCTGTAATGACCCCTCCAGCACTGAGATGCAGTGCCTTAGACCGCTGCGCCACTCGGGAGCCTTAAAAGTGCCTTATTTACTTTGAAGAATCACAAAAAAAGTGATTATGTCAGACAGCAGCTCTATATAGATGAGATGACTTGGAATGAAATAAAGTCATCAAATAGAGCTAATGTAATATACACAACGGAAATATTTTATTAAAGTCATGTGAATAAATGATGGTTAAAAGATTATATGTAGTAAGGGGCAGTCTACCATCATGGGACTTTAATTCATTGTTTATTCTGTGTTACAGCATTCAACCCACATAATGCATAGTGCATTTGTTTTAAAAATTTGTAAAACCTAAAACAACCCCAAAAATAAAATAAAAAAACACTAATTTGACAAGAGCCAGCCCATCTTTTGTTGGCCAATAACGTTGCACCATTAGAATGCACATTTTGTGTGGGCCCAATAAAAACATTTTGGAAAAAATATTGTGAAAAACTATCATTCCACTATTAAAACATTGATATATTAAGGACAGGTTCCGAAATTACAATGTTAATATTACATATATCTCTTTAATAATCACAAAACTGTCTCAAAGTCACAAAGACGAGGCGAACCCACACTTTAGAAGACAAGGTTTTCCCAGTTTATTTTGAGGAGACATTGGTTGTCAGTTAATTTAACTGGCTTACATGCAGATCTTATCTGACAGGCTGTTTAAAACAAAGACGTGCCAGGAAAAACAACAGTCAACAAATGATTGGAAACAATAACCCCGGGAAAAAGGCACATTTCACAACTCCAAATAAGAGTCAGACATACGCATTTAAAATCTTTTCAAAGTGACACATACACTGACACAGAAGAATACACACACAGACAAACACTCTCAGAAACAGTTATAATTTGCTTGAAATCTTACTTCCCCAACCCAGTTCAAAACATATTGCACATTTGTATTGAAAAGAAGATGAGGAAAAATAATAAGAGGAGTAACTATCCATCACAATCTGGAGGCTTAAAGGAACAACTGACTACTGAATTTTGAAAGGAGCTGCATGCAGAAATGTAATTTTGACAATAATTACCAGAAGGAACCCAAGATTGAAGAGAAGGAACCCAAGATTGAGAGAAGCAGTGTTACAGAAAGTCAGCACTCTTTTTCTGTCCTAACACACACAATACCAACAACATGCAGAGGTCTCTCATTCAATAGTCCTCAACAATACTGTACTGCCATCAATATGTTACAATGCATGACTATTAGTCTAATGATTTTAAATAGTGTCAAGCTGTATATATTGATGGGTTAAGAACACCATTGAAGACTGTTAGATAAATACCATAGTTATCAACCCTTACAAACATCTTGATGATAAACCATTTGCAAAAGTCTACGTAAAACACACAAAAGGTCAAACCCAAGGCAATTATGTGCAAACTTGTGCAATGTTGCAGGTGCAAACCATGAATGGTAATAAGTATTTCCCTTTTTGACCAGGTGAGTGCTCATGACAGCCAGCTAACGATACACTTTAGCTATTACTTTAGCACTTACATAGTAAAAGAAAACCACTATTCTAAATGTGACCATGTAATATGGAACCCTACACCACAAAACATGATTTACATTCCCCAACAACAATACTGTTTCACAAAGATATGACTCCTGTAGTTGGGCTCCAAACTTGATGACAATAATGGGACATAATATATATTCTATAGAGCAGAGATATAAATAGATATATAGAACCAGAGGATATGACAATGAGGAGACAGAAAGCGTATAACGTGGACATTAGCATGAGCAGAGCTCGGGGCGAAGAGGCTGTTCCCACGTCTGGAAGTAAAATCGAATTAGTCGATCAAACTGAGCTACCAGGAAACTGTATTAAAACCTCAAGTAAAGAGCTGTCAACAAATCAGAAAGCTGAGAAATTCTTGTTACGAGCGAGCACGAGACAGATGGTTAAAATCAAACCAAACTTTATTTGCCACATGCGCCGAATACAACAAGACTTTACCATGAAATGCTTACTTACAAGACCTTAACCAACAGTGCAGTTCATGGTATGAGAAAACCAGTGATTGCAAAAAGAGATATACTGGGACTACTGTAGAGGCATCTTTGTGTGGCACAGTAGGCACTGTACCAGCTGGCTCCTGGTGATGTAGCCAACATAAACCTTCCTGTGTCCATTGATTACTTTCTGGGGTCAAAGTTCAACAAAGAGCAGTCGGGTGCTGACATGGAATTGATGAAGGGCTGATGATTTGGTGGTGAACAGTAAAACATGAGGGTGGTATGTGTACAGAGTTTGAACTCAAGATCGGTCTCCTGATGACCAGAGACGGAGCTCTGTCATCAGGCCCATCAGTCAGAGACCTGTCATGGACAAAGGTTCATTGTTCACAGGGAAGACGAGGAGAACTAAGGCAGAGCCATCAGTGAGGAATGTAGAAATGCCAGCCATAATAAACTGATTATAACAGATTCATTTAGCTTGCTTTCTTCACCATCCCAAGTTCATTTTAAAGCCACATTAAAGTCTCTCTGCATTGCCATTAGGAACAGGAGCGTTGAGTTAGTTGTCAGGTTCTATTTTTCCTCCACTGAGCTCTATCCATAGTTTCAGCATATTCTGTCTTGAGCCGCAACACTGTTTCTGAAGGTCCAGAGGAACACTGACACCTCCCTGCTCTATCCTTCCTTCAGTTATTTTGGATTTAAAATGAAGCATTTGGAAACAAGTTGACCAGCTCTTTGTATATGCTTAAAAACAGTGCTGTTGTGTAGTGCAATGCCTTGCTAATACAGTCAGATTGCTCAGCTTGTATTTTTCTACAGAGGGACACTGGAACAGAGTGAACAAGGTCCTCTTCCTTGTGTTCCTACATACGGTAGCAGCTTTCATACAATCACGAGATATTTGGTCCCTTTCCACAAATGGTATAGATTACTCTTAAAAGGGGTGATCTGCAGTTGATATAATTAATAAATGTATGTGCCCATTGATTATTGAAGAATATAACTTGTAAATCCGCTTAGTTCAACTCTCACAACTGATCAGTACCTATAATATGAGCTTGTTGTACTCCAATGTTGTAAACAAAGTAAATGTAAATAAACACTCTATAGCCTCAAAACATGGTTCAAATGATAATTGTGATATCATGGAAGGTTAGTCCTTGCATGCATAGCTTGATCTATGAATTTGATAATGATTTATATCTCCAGCCCCAACCTCAAGCTTTTTACCGAAACAGGGACTGTTTGTAAACAAAGTAAATGTAAATAAACACTATATCCCTTTAAAACATTGTTAAAACTATCCTTTTGATATCATGGATGGCTAGTCCATGAATTTGATAAATGGTTACATTTCTCCAGTCCCATCCTTTGTACTGACACAGGGGTGGGGAGGACACTTTATAATGGTTACATTTCTCCAGTCCCATCCTTTTTACTGACACAGGGGTGGGGAGGACACTTTATAATGGTTACATTTCTCCAGTCCCATCCTTTTTACTGACACAGGGGTGGGGAGGACACTTTATAATGGTTACATTTCTCCAGTCCCATCCTTTTTACTGACACAGGGGTGGGGAGGACACTTTATAATGGTTACATTTCTCCAGTCCCATCCTTTGTACTGACACAGGGGTGGGGAGGACACTTTATAATGGTTACATTTCTCCAGTCCCATCCTTTGTACTGACACAGGGGTGGGGAGGACACTTTATAATGGTTACATTTCTCCAGTCCCATCCTTTTTACTGACACAGGGGTGGGGAGGACACTTTATAATGGTTACATTTCGAGACAGATGGTTAAAATCAAACCAAACTTTATTTGCCACATGCGCCGAATACAACAAGACTTTACCATGAAATGCTTACTTACAAGACCTTAACCAACAGTGCAGTTCATGGTATGAGAAAACCAGTGATTGCAAAAAGAGATATACTGGGACTACTGTAGAGGCATCTTTGTGTGGCACAGTAGGCACTGTACCAGCTGGCTCCTGGTGATGTAGCCAACATAAACCTTCCTGTGTCCATTGATTACTTTCTGGGGTCAAAGTTCAACAAAGAGCAGTCGGGTGCTGACATGGAATTGATGAAGGGCTGATGATTTGGTGGTGAACAGTAAAACATGAGGGTGGTATGTGTACAGAGTTTGAACTCAAGATCGGTCTCCTGATGACCAGAGACGGAGCTCTGTCATCAGGCCCATCAGTCAGAGACCTGTCATGGACAAAGGTTCATTGTTCACAGGGAAGACGAGGAGAACTAAGGCAGAGCCATCAGTGAGGAATGTAGAAATGCCAGCCATAATAAACTGATTATAACAGATTCATTTAGCTTGCTTTCTTCACCATCCCAAGTTCATTTTAAAGCCACATTAAAGTCTCTCTGCATTGCCATTAGGAACAGGAGCGTTGAGTTAGTTGTCAGGTTCTATTTTTCCTCCACTGAGCTCTATCCATAGTTTCAGCATATTCTGTCTTGAGCCGCAACACTGTTTCTGAAGGTCCAGAGGAACACTGACACCTCCCTGCTCTATCCTTCCTTCAGTTATTTTGGATTTAAAATGAAGCATTTGGAAACAAGTTGACCAGCTCTTTGTATATGCTTAAAAACAGTGCTGTTGTGTAGTGCAATGCCTTGCTAATACAGTCAGATTGCTCAGCTTGTATTTTTCTACAGAGGGACACTGGAACAGAGTGAACAAGGTCCTCTTCCTTGTGTTCCTACATACGGTAGCAGCTTTCATACAATCACGAGATATTTGGTCCCTTTCCACAAATGGTATAGATTACTCTTAAAAGGGGTGATCTGCAGTTGATATAATTAATAAATGTATGTGCCCATTGATTATTGAAGAATATAACTTGTAAATCCGCTTAGTTCAACTCTCACAACTGATCAGTACCTATAATATGAGCTTGTTGTACTCCAATGTTGTAAACAAAGTAAATGTAAATAAACACTCTATAGCCTCAAAACATGGTTCAAATGATAATTGTGATATCATGGAAGGTTAGTCCTTGCATGCATAGCTTGATCTATGAATTTGATAATGATTTATATCTCCAGCCCCAACCTCAAGCTTTTTACCGAAACAGGGACTGTTTGTAAACAAAGTAAATGTAAATAAACACTATATCCCTTTAAAACATTGTTAAAACTATCCTTTTGATATCATGGATGGCTAGTCCATGAATTTGATAAATGGTTACATTTCTCCAGTCCCATCCTTTGTACTGACACAGGGGTGGGGAGGACACTTTATAATGGTTACATTTCTCCAGTCCCATCCTTTTTACTGACACAGGGGTGGGGAGGACACTTTATAATGGTTACATTTCTCCAGTCCCATCCTTTTTACTGACACAGGGGTGGGGAGGACACTTTATAATGGTTACATTTCTCCAGTCCCATCCTTTTTACTGACACAGGGGTGGGGAGGACACTTTATAATGGTTACATTTCTCCAGTCCCATCCTTTGTACTGACACAGGGGTGGGGAGGACACTTTATAATGGTTACATTTCTCCAGTCCCATCCTTTGTACTGACACAGGGGTGGGGAGGACACTTTATAATGGTTACATTTCTCCAGTCCCATCCTTTTTACTGACACAGGGGTGGGGAGGACACTTTATAATGGTTACATTTCTCCAGTCCCATCCTTTGTACTGACACAGGGGTGGGGAGGACACTTTATAATGGTTACATTTCTCCAGTCCCATCCTTTGTACTGAAACCAGGGTGGGGAGGACACTTTATAATGGTTACATTTCTCCAGTCCCATCCTTTGTACTGAAACCAGGGTGGGGAGGACACTTTATAATGGTTTCAGCTGCTGATTACCGCTGTAATTAAAAGGGTTCACATGCTACAAGAGCAGCATAAAAAGGCACACCGTTCGACCTGTACCATGTTCTGGAAGGCCTCAGGTAGAGAGAATGTAGAAATACAAGACACCCACACAGAGAAACCGGTCTTTCACAACCAGTCCGTGTCCTCATTTCTTGGTGTCCTCCAGGATGATGTTGGCTGTGACAAACATGAGGCAGAAGGTAGCCCACACCACTACAAACCACACCCAGAAGGTGTGGCGGAATGGGGACTGGTGCTTGTTGACCTCGTCCGTGCCCAGCAAAGGTACCAGGTGGCGCCGGCCAAAGTACACCAGCAGGGCGGGGATGACGTACTGGATGCCCGTGCCAGCGTAAGCGCCCGTGATGCCCACCAGGGACTCCAGGTTGTGGGTACAGAAGGCCACGATGATGGGCGGCACCAGGGTGATGAGAGGGAAGACGATGCGGTCAACCACCCAGGGGTAGGTGCCCCCGTCACGGTGGAAGAGGGTCTTCCAGTTGTTGCGCAGCGTGACTGCGATGATGGGGAAGTTGGTACTGATGGTGAAGACGGGGAAGAGGCCCAGGAAGTAGCGCAAAGCGGGGATGTCCAACACGTCACAGTTGTCAGTGAAGTTGAGGGTGTACATGTCGTGTAGCAGCGAGCTGTCGAAGCAGAAGATGGCTGTGAAGGAGAGCAGGCCGTAGAAGCCAAGGATGAGGACATAGTCACACACCACCAGGGTACCCACACGGCTCTTATCAGAGATGGGCGTCACCAGGGAGGGCAGGGAGTGCTGGCACATGAAGGAGTAGACACACACTCCAAACAGGTTTGGCACCCCAGAGATCTGGGCCATACGGGGGTGGCCTTCGCCCCGGCCTTTACCAATACGGATCAGAGCCAGGATAATCATCATGGTGAACGCTGAAAGACACACAGAAAAACAGTGTGTACTGGAGTTAAGTAATGTGACAACACCAAAACAAACAAGTAGTGTGTGTGTGTACGACATTTCAAAAGGTAACATCAGCTCCCACAGAGGGACTGTTATAGCCTCATGCAGTTTAAATCAAGGCTCCCATGAGGCTATCTACTAGGAGAGTTGAAAGGGAAGCTGTTACGGTAAAATAAAGCTCAAATTTCCTTTCATTTGACAATTTAGACCAAATCAAACCCATATTTTACTTGGTTGCATGCAAACTAAAACACAAAAATCCTCAAGAGTAAAGTATAATATTTAATGTAAAAAGTGATACACCCACATCATCTCATGACAACAGTAATATGATTGGCCAAGTAAAGAAATGACATGGAGGCATTTAAGGATACCGATAATAAATATACATTTTTATGACATTCGACTTCGGGTCACCCGGTTCACATTATTGTATATTTCTGATGCCAAATTGTGATCCGGTGCATGCCAACTAGTCAAAGCTACACACTGCTTAATCCCTGAATGCTTTTGATGGGTCCAGATATTGCAACATCCCAGAGGTCAGATTAGGGCCAAACCTCTGGAATGATCCCTTTATGTAGCCCTCCCCTAATCCACCCCTACCTTTCATTATAGCACCACTGTTTTTAAAAATACCTTTTAAAGGGCAAGCCTTTTACCATTGCTAATCTGAAAGCGATTAATGTTGACAAGGCAAGATTGTTTAGGCCCTAATGGGCTGTGGGAGAGTGCTGAGCTGGCCAGGACGGACACATAACTCAGCTTCCTCCTCTGTCCTCCATGCTGCTAATGCCTGAGCATGGCCATCCAGGTAGAAACACAAGCCAGCATCCATCAGCTGACTGCAGAAACAATATGCAGTCCATCTAGTTATGAACTAAACTCCCCCCCCCCCCCCCCCCCCCCATCAAAGGGCAGGAAGCTTTATGCCTCATGAGGATAATACTGAAACCACTTAGTAAGATATTGCCTTCCAGCTGCCTGATCCAGAAACTATCCCGCGGGCAAAGACTACAGCCTATAGGAATGCTATGGATTATATACAGTATGTGAAGGCTCTCTGACTCTCAGTTCATCCAACCTAAAGCCAGCAGAGGTTGAAGGCTGGGTGGTACAAAAGGCGTCAGCGTCTCCACCTCCTACTGTTTGTGCAAAGGCCATCCCCAAATCGATTGGTGCGACTGCCTCTTGTGGCTGTTGGGCTGGGCGTTACTAAATGAGAGCTTTAAGCATGGATGCCAGTCTTGTTAAAGGCTCAAGAGTCCTGCCTGCCCCCCCCCCATCTCCTCACCTTCCCAAACCCAATCAGGCCATTAAACTGGGAATCAGTCACAGACGCACTCCACGGCCCACTCCTCAGCTTTCATCACACTCACACGGGGTGACGTTCAGAACGCACATTGCTTCACTACTCACCCCACTACACCATACCACTAGGATCCCACTTCAAAACACACCCACACAGCCCTGTGTAGCTATGAAGGTTAGAGTAGAGCCAAAGCGCTCTTGTACTTGCCGGCAATATCTCAACATCCATCTGGGCCCAATTGCCAGGAGAGGCAACCCATCAGTGTCAGGGGGGAGGATGGATTGGCTCTTTAGATAGGGCCTGAGTGAGAGGCCAGCAGATTACCAATTCTTCTGCAGCAACTGGGGCGGTGGGAGGGGGTATAGGGAGGAGACGTGGGAGAGGGGTGCCACCGGCAGCCTCATCCTCCTTCAAGGTCTCTCACTAGCATCAGGTGAGGTCGGGACAGGAGTGTCCTCTGATCCAATCCTCCACTGATAGGGTTTTTTACACTCTTCAGGGCACAGGTGAAATATTCCAGAGCTAGCAAGGGGTAAAGGGGCTGGGAATGTGGAGTTTTAATCTGCCCCTATTAATCAGGTACTGTGTACTTCTGCCGTGGCACTTTAATGTATGTCAGGGGGATGAAATGATTCACTCCAATTACAAGGACAAAATGTTCTGAGGAGGGGATGGGGGAAAAACGACCAATGACAGAGGTAGTAGGATAGCTAACAAGTAGTGGGATTATGCCTTTGGAGAGAACAAGCAGAAATAAGACAAGAGTTGTTAACTAACAGGCTAAATGCAAACATCTTAATTTGACTAATGTGATTTCTTACTCATCTTAAAATAGGACAAGATACTCTTAAAAACAAGTTTTCCCTTGTGCTTTGTGTGGACTTAGTTTGGGGTGGACACTGAGATAAAGATGCCCAGCAGTGGCCAAAGCCCCAGACCTGTTGAGGATTAAAGCTCAGATAGTCAAGATTTAATGGATACCTGGCCTACATCCATTGTCAACATTGGCTCAGGACAGGAGAAGCAGCCAGAGCAGAATCCTGTTTTAACACAGTCTATGTAGAGAATGGGACTGTGGGCAGTGGACCAGCACTCAAGGACATCGGCAAATAAGAGCAAATAACACCTTCACAACAAGTATAATCCCCAAAGACATCACGTCAAAACATATGGAAAAACTATGCAGATGAGGTCAACACTCAATGTGCTAACATGAGCCACATTGGGACTCTGAGAATACAGTATGTATTGTAGTGACGTTGTCTTTGTATCTTCATCTGACTGGACATGAGAGACTGTAGGTGGGGATAGTCATCAGCTGTCCCTCTCACTTCAGGCATGGAACACAATGTGCTGTATGACAGTCTGCCTGCTGTACTCTCCCTCTCTCTCCCCGAGAAGTAATGTACATCCGCTGTGTGTGAAACAGCCATCAAAAGGAGCCGTCCCGCTGGTCATGACAGAGGACGGACAGCGGGAGACGCTTCTCCTCTATTCCCTGACATTAACGGTAACAGGCTATACAGGAAGGAACATGGGCGGAGGGCGTTTAATTAAGAGTCTTATAGGACGGGACGCCACGCACGGCTAGTGTAGATGCTTAACCTTCACCAGAGCAACATGTCTTTTCTCTGCCAGCAAGGCTGAAATGTTAGGTTGTCGTGGTGCAACAAGCACAGTGATTCATCAAACTCCCCTCTTATCCCCTCGGTGAGGCCCATGGAAGCCTGGAGGAAAATGGCACTGGTATTTATGTTTACAGTCTTCTTCATCTTGATGTATCTGTCTCTGATGCCGCAGCCCAGCGCGCTCCTCTCGGCAGGGTTTGAACTGTAAAACCCATGGTGACACGGTCAGTGACTGGCTCTTTTATGAGGGAAGGGCCACGCTTTAAAAAGCTGATAGAGAACTTTGCTCTTTTCCCACCATACGGCGGCACAGGCTAAGGTTGGGACAAGGAGGCTCGGCATCACGCCTCAAATTGATAGTGAATGGCAAAAAGGCATAGCGGCTCCGCGGGTATCTACACAGGCTGATCAGACAGTGTGAAGGGCAGGGAGAGTTTGGGGGAAAGATCTTTTTTTAACCATGACTTTCAGGTCAGGATGCATCACATGGTATTAGAATGGAATGACATTGGTAGCAATCTTTGACACGGCTCCATTTTGAGCAGGTATACTGGAGCAGCTGAATGGAACCCACCCAAATAACTGGTGCTACCTTCTGGGTTATAGATCGGGAAGCCATAGCCAAGTCACAACTTAAAGCTGTTTGACAAACACACATCTGTGATAGAGAACAAGTGAGGTTCAAAGGTTCAATGGTAAACAGTGTTCTGTAAAAAAGCATAGTCGACCCTTCTACTGTAGTTCTGTCCCCTAAAGTTGGAGTGACAGAATTTCTCTCCTATGGCAGAAAAGTTAGAGTGACAGAGAATTTCTCTATGGCTCTGATCCCAACTATCATGCTTTAGTGCTCATTAAAGACAAGGCCTCATTTGTCTTACTTAAGGCCCTGAACTAACTCCTCTTATCTTTGAAAGAGATTGAAAGTTGATCAGATGAAAGAACTGAACACTAAGTAGAACAAAGTACATTTTGATAATGTACTCATTCATCATTCCTTTACAATTGGATCATGCTACACGAGTTAGGGCAACCATGTGTGGGTTTTATAGTACTTGGTGCAGCCTTAGCTATGAATCTCACTGGTTTTATCTGTCTAACGGCAAAGAATAGGAGGACATCTTTGATCACTAGGAGGGCTTTAGAGGCACGGGGACAGTATGTCTGGAGAGAAAATCCAACGCCGTTAGTCAGATTACAAGATTACCAGCCATTGGTGATAACATAGAGCCAGTATTAAATAAGTTATTGCATCAAAAAATATATACATTTTACATTCCTTATTGCGGCCATATTGCTCTCCTCTCTCTAAAGGGCAGTGTCATTGACTTCCTGATAGGAGTCTAATCTGAAGCACTCGTTTCATCCTCCTGGTAATCCTCAATTAACAATGGAAACTCCTTCTTGCCTCTCCATCGATGGACACTCAGGTGAAAAACAAATAAATTCAGATGGGATGAGACATTTTCTTTGCAGGGATATCTCTGATGATATGGTGATTACCTGGACTTTTACATTAACACTCTCTGCTCTTCACGCCTGTCTGCAGGTTACACTCGTCACACGGCATCGGGGAGGGACTGAGTGCATTGTGTAGGTGTCAAACAGTCACATATCACATCCACGTAACTGCTATCGGTGATATATAGCACTTCAATGGGGATGGCAATGACCTTGTGGGGAATGTTTCAACTTAAACACACCCCAGAGGAGGCACTTACAGTTGTATCTCCAGTGGTAGCAAACAAAGCGTTTGCGGTTAAGCCAAGGTTGGCCGGCACTCTCAACCCCCCAAGGAACTGTAGAATACAGTATCTGTGGAAGAGGGACTCCTCTTCAGCCGCTGCCCTGGGACGGGTTTCCTTGACTTCATTAAGGAGCACAAAATGACTTCAGGTGAGGAGCTTTGAAGCACACCACTGTTATGATTTTGTGAGTAGTACACTCTCTGTAGCAATGCTTTTGCGCTTGATGTGGTAAGAAGAGTCTATAATAACAGTTGACAGGTCAAGGGCTTTTCATGTACTTTCATCTTTCTGACATTAAAAGACATATGGGATATTATTCTAGCAAAGGCTTTGACAGTAGATAGGAACATTAATCTCTACTGGTATACAAACTGGCTTCTTGCTACTTCCATTGCTTAATAGATTAAAATCCAAGTCCAAGTCCAAGTCCAACTCCAGCAGCACTCCTTTGCAGCAATCATCTCATCATTAATTAAAGGGCAATTCCACCTCTTTTCAACCTCCCATTCATTACCTCCAGCACCAAAACAGTATTTCTATGATCTGTGGTTAGCCTTTTTGGGATAGGGGGCAGCATTTTCACTTTTGGATGAATAGCGTGCCCAGAGTGAACTGCCTCCTACTCTGTCCCAGATGCTAATATATGCATATTATTAGTAGTATTGGATAGAAAACACTCTGAAGTGTCTAAAACTGTTTGAATGATGTTTGTGAGTATAACAGAACTCATATGGCAGGCAACAACCTGAGAAGAAATCCAACCAGGAAGTGCGAAATGTGAGGTTTGTAGTTTTTCAACTCAGCCCACATTGAAGATACAGGGTGATATTAGTTATGTTTCACTTCCCAAGGCTTCCACTAGATGTCAACTGTATTTAGAACTGTTTTGAGGATTCTACTCTAAAGGACGGGCTCATAAGGGCTCTTTGAGTGAGTGGTCTGGCAGAGTGCCACAGCCTCGGTCTGGCGCGCTCACGTGAAAGGTAGCTACGTTCCACTTCATTTGTACAGACAAATGAATTGTCTGGTTGGAACATGAATGACGTTTTATGTTAAAAAAGCATCCTAAAGATTGATTCCATACTGTGTGTGGCATGTTTATGAACTTTTTGAACTTTTCGTCCCACGTTCGGTGTGACCTGAAATCGCTTTTGGATTTGTTTACCCATCGCCCTAACAAAAGAAGATATTTGGACATAACTGATGGACATTATCGAACAAATCAAACATCTATGGTGGAACTGGGATTCCTGGGAGTGCATTCTGATGAAGATCAAAGGTAAGGGAATATTTAAAATGCTATTTCTGAGTAATGTTGACTACCCAATATGGCGGGTGTCTTTTTGGCTGCTTTGTTGTATAAAGGCTGTACTCAGATTATTGCATGGTTTGCTTTCTCCGTAAAGTTTTTTTGAAATCTGTTTGGGGTTTAATGGCTGGGTTTCTATACAGCACTTTGTGACATTGGCTGATGTCAAAAGGGCTTTATAAATACATTTGATTGAAGACCTATTTTCTATCTGAACAACTCCGTGGTCTATAAGTAATGTCCGTTGTGATAAGAAAAGAAATGATGCATTCGAATCTGGAGTTTTCCTTTAATGCAATTTTCAGGACTTCTGAACTGTGCTGATGTTGGAAAGTTAATGAACGCCCAGCTATACTCTACATTAGCCTCTCTGGGCAAACTCTTAGGTTCCGCTCAATCAGCCACTAGTAGAGGTCCCTCCCTGACCTTCAAAAACAAATACTACCCTCTATCTCTGCTTGAAATGGCAATAGATAGCTGTACTGGATAGGGATCCACAGATCACTGTGGGCTGGGGTTTCAGCTATTCATTTCTCCAGAGAGAGTAACAGCCCTAGTTCATTTCACAGCCTCTTTTCCTATTGAGCCGGAGGTTACTCCACACAAAGCTTGGCTGGGGTGGTGTAGTTCACCATGTCTAGAAAAACAAATGTGACAGTGGGAGGACAGTGTTCTCAGAATGCATGATTTCTCCATTCCCAGCATACAGTAGGATCTATATGCCATGGCTGTAAGGGTAATAAATAGCGCCTCGGAGGCTCTTCACCTATCCATCCATCCATCCCTGTGGAGACAGAAGCGGGGTGAATAATGCTCGTTTACCGAGCTAGGTGCCTTTCCGTCTATTCCTCTCCACTCAATATCAATTAAAGTGCCGGCTCTTAACCCTTCTCCCGGTCTGCTGTCGAATGCAGATAATGATCCCCCTCTTTCTCTTCACAGTGTGCTGCTAGAGAGGATGGGGACAAGGTAACAAGGCAGCAAGCTTTATCTATTCACATAACTCACCCAATGGAGATGGGTTTCAACAAACGAGCGTGTGAGCACCTATGGGAGTTCATAGAGACTGGGTGCAGTATGTGAGCGATATAGTCATTCAACTAAGAACCTATGAGGTCATCAGGCAACAGAACTGTGACATTAAAAGATGGGTCAGGGGAACCGAGTATAGAGTAGGAGGAATAATAAACAGGAACACGAACGGGAAACACAAATGGGTCTGGAAACAGGGCTACACAAATAGTTTCTAATGGCTCCAAATCGTTACAAATAGTTTCTAATGGCTTCTGTCCATGGGACCATGGACAGAAGCAGCTACAAGCTGAGTGATGGGATCACAACTGGGACAGGAGATGGAGTTACAAGAGGACTACACATATGGACTACTATGTAAGTCATGTCCTCAGTGGGGGAAGACAAAAGTGGTGGAAAGTCATTCAATCCAGCAAATGGGGAAAACAAATAGTGGTGGAAAGTAATTAAATCCAGCAAATGGGGAAGACAAATAGTGGTGGAAAGTAATTAAATCCAGCAAATGCAGGTTAATGTAAAAATTAAGAAAAAAGGAGACTAACATGCACTGTCAGTTTTGTAAGACAGTTTGCTATAATGCAGTTATATTTTAAGGATAACTGCATACTGGCTGGCAAAAAAAGGAAAAACTCAGTAGTACTAATTGCTTATTAAAATATATGAGTTGTCAATAGGTGAGAATCCTGTGAATAATGTGGTTCGATGTTGTGATATGGTTTCAGAGTGACAAGAACATTAATATAATTGCTGTCTAAAAACATATCATACTGTACAACATCTGTGTCATTATGAAAATCATTTGACTGAAAACAAAAAAACCTGGAGGACTTGTTACGAGTTTCAAACACGTCTTAAGACATTCTCAGTCTCCTCATAAGCTGTCTCATAAAAAAAGAAATATTCTTACACTTGAGGGTTTTGTTTTGTTTGTAACTCTTCATTAACATTAATGAGGATCTGTTGGGGGCTTTAAGGTGCGGAGACGGAGTCACAGGATGATTCGGAGATACCTGGTACATGAAGGTGTAAAACCATGGGCCTAATCCAGAGACGTATTCACAGTGCATACTAATGACATTCTTAAAACAATCATGAATCCCATCATCGTGACAGAAATAAGAGGTTTACTATTACTTTCATGATATCGTTAAGTTGGTATTAAATTCCTCCCTTGACACCAAAGCTTTGTTAAGTCACAACCTTCGCCAAGACATAAGCTATGCTACAGTACACGCGTATGCATTCAAGTCCAACAACGTGTCCAATTCAGCAGCTTCAGTGGGTGAAAAGAGTGGAGCTAAATCAGAGTGAGGAGATGAGTCAGAGGACACGTGATAAAATGGATAACAGGTGAAATGAATCACTCCCGAGTCCCATTTTCTTGCTGCAGGGCAACGATAAAGCACAGTATCTTTAACAGGACAGACAATCAATGCCTTGAGAGCATAACACATCCTCTTTAACCACAAGGCCCTCGAAATGACCACATACATAATCAAAATCGCTTTTAAATGGGAAACGTTTGAGGAATTGGAAAACATAGGTTACCTCGGAAACATTGAACTGGTGCCAGAGGCTGTAACTTTGAGAGAAAGACAGCTAAAGATTGTATAAATGACTTAATAACAGTCATGGAGAAAAAGACCCAGAATACATTCTGGCTGACGATGCATTGGCTCGGTAATCAATTATTTGCCTTGAAGTGGTACCCTTTGTGCTGAACCCACTCGCTCGCTTTAAGTTTATGGCCAGAGCATCATGCCATAAAAAATGAATATATACACTGAACAAAAATATATACGCAACATGTAAAGTGCTTCCCATGTTTCATGAGCAGAAATAAAAGATCCCACAAAGATATTTCGGTAACATGTTGCGTACAAATTTGTTTACATCATCCCTGGGGACAATAAAAGGCCACTAAAATGTGCAGTTTTGTCACAATGCCACAGATGTCTTAAGTTGAGGGAGCATGAATTGGCATGCTGACCACAGTAAATCCTCCAGATCTGTTGCCAGATTAATTGAATGTTAATTTCTCTACCATAAGCCATCAGTGTAGAGAATGTGACAGTACGTCCAACTGGCCTGTAACCATGCTAGCCCAGGACCTCCACAGCTGGCTTGTTCACCTGCAGATCTTCTGAGACCGGATAAAACCCGATTTTAACTGTACCGGGGCAGATGTGTGGGCGAGCGGTTTTCTGAGGTCAACATTGTGAACAGAGTGCCCCATGGTGGCGGTGGGGTTATGGTAGGAGCAGGCATAAGCTACAGACAACAAACACATTCACATTTTGAACGTACTGAGATACCGTGATGAAATCCTGATGCCCTTTGTCATGCCATTCATCTGCCTCCATCACCTCATGTTTCAGCATAATGCACAGCCCCATGTCACAAGGATTTGTACACAATTCCTGGAAGCTGAAAATGTACCAGTTCTTCCATGGCCTGCATACTCACCAGACATGACACCCATTGAACATGTTTGGGATGCTCTGGATACGACGTGAACGACAGCATGTTCCAGTTCCCGCCAATATCCAGCAACTTCACACAGCGGAACAACATTCCACAGGCCACAATCAACAATCTGATCAACTCTATGCAAAAAAGATGTGTCGTGCTGCATGAGGCAAATGGTGGTCACACCAGATACTGACTGGTTTTCTAACAACTCCGCTACCTTTTTTTTAAAGGTATCTGTGACCAACAAATGCACAGCTGTAGTCCGTGTCATGTGAAGTCCATAGATTAGGGCCTAATGAATTGATATCAATTGACTGATTTCCTTAAACTGTAACTAAGTGAAATCTTTGAAATTGTTGCATGATGCATTTATATTTTTGTTCAGTGTATTTATGCGTTACTTAATGGAGTAACATTTATCCATTTGCCGGTTCTATTTTTTATTGCGCATCCAATTACTCGAGACCATTGTCAGTGAGCTCTCTCTTTCAGAGTTGGATAGGCTGGTATAGCCAGACAAACAAGCCCTAACAGTTTAGCAGCAAATCTAGTCCAGACAGATGCTGTTTTTGTGTCAAAATGAGACTAGAAAAACTGTAGAGACAGGGTGGAGAGGTCAGACAGATAAATTGCCAGAAAATTCTTCAACACTAATTTCAGAGGGCAAAATCAGTTGAATACGTCTTTAGACAGCCACTTGCCTTTCATGAAAAACAAAATAGAAATAAAAGCAGTAGCAGGCTGAAATACGGTGATCGCTACATAAATAGTCATATTAAACATTCATGAAAATACAAGTATCTCACATGTATCGAAAGCCTAGAATCTTGCTAATCCAACTGCGTTGTCAGATTTAAAAAAGGATTTACTGCGAAAGAATACGATGCGATTATCTGAGCATAGAGCCCCATAAAAAACAACAATTTCAACCAGCACAGGCATAACATGTTCACAAACTGCATTAAAATAAATTGTTTACCTTTGACGATCTTCGTCTGTTTGCAATCCCAATGCTCATTGTTACACAATGAATGATCTTTTGTTTGATAAAATCCGTTTTTATAGCCTAACACAAAACATTTTGTGAACCGCTTGGGTCATGAATTCCGTCTCATTTAATTTTCGACGACACATTCCAGGTAAATAACCCACACAAAACGTGACTTTTCCAGTCATGTTTGGTTTGATTGCAATCAACTGGTTTGTTTGTAACACAACCATACCTGATGGGCCATTTCGCGGGACGTATTGACTGAAAGAAACCGATTTGAAGACAACAAGTAATGACATCACTGTGCACCAATGATATGACCACGGTTTCGTTGATTGACTGTATTTTAACCCAATGACCACTGATCATCTTGAAATCTAGCTGGGTAGATAGCCAATGAGCTGAGGTAAATGGCAATATGCAATGGTTGTGTGTTGGAAGACCAACCTATGTCGTAAACTCCGGCGTAAAGAGAGTCATTCGCTATTGAAGTTTTATTTCGGAAGGAGCTACGCATTTTACACACAGCGTCATTTTGGTAAACGTGCAGATTCAGCTGTTTATATATCAATCAGTATGGCGACTAAGTCAGGGAAAGCTAAATCTAAGTCTAGATATACAGATGTACACACAATTTTAGAAGAAATTGATCGGAAAAGTGAGACAGAGATTGTTGTAGGACGATTCATTTAGCGATTCCCAAGTGGAGGAATATTTTTTGAACGGAGAGGACACCGTTGTAGCTACTGTGTATAATCTGTAACGTGCCTGCAGAAGAGAAACAATGTCACCGTTTTAGACTGGTAAATTATTTTCATGCTAATGCCCTTGTTTGAAATTAATAATATAAAATATTTTTTGTGATTTTTTAGACATTTTAGAAGCAATATATAAAAATGTAATGTGATGAAATTATGTAATGAAATGTAATGAAAAGTGATGAAATGTGTCTGCCGCCCCACCCCAACCCACATGAAATAGCCTATTTGAGGCTGTTGAGGGGAGGGCAGGCCCACAACAATGGCCAAAGTGAAATGGAGACAGTAGATACAGCTGGTCTGTTGTAATATAATAAAGACAGTAGATCTAGCTGGTCTGTCATAATATAATAGAGACAGTAGATCTAGCTGAAATGTCATAATATAAAAGAGACAGTAGATCTATAATAATATATTCAACCTTATGTTCCCTGTACTCTATATAAACAGTGGGGCAAAAAAGTATTGAGTCAGCCACCAATTATGCAAGTTCTCCCACTTAAAAAGATAGAGGCCTGTAATTTTCATCATAGGTACACTTCAACTATGACAGACAAAATGAGAAAAAAATTCCAGAAAATCACATTGTGGGATTTTTAATGAATTTATTTGCAAATTATGGTGGAAAATAAGTATTTGGTCAATAACAAAAGTTTCTCAATACTTTGTTAGATACCCTTTGTTGGCAATGACAGAGGTCAAACATTTTCTGTAAGTTTTCACAAGGTTTTGTGGACTTTCAAGGACTTTCAACTCCCTCCAGAGATTTTCTATGGGTTGAGATCTGGAGACTGGCTAGGACACTCCAGGACCTTGAAATTCTTCTTACGAAGCCACTCCTTCGTTGCCTGGCGGTGTGTTTGGGATCATTGTCATGCTGAAAGACCCAGCCACGTTTCATCTTCAATGCCCTTGCTGATGGAAGGAGGTTTTCACTCAAAATCTCACAATACATGGCGCCATTCATTCTTTCCTTTACGCAGAAAAACAGCCCCAAAGCATGATGTTTCCACCCCAATGCTTCACAGTAGGTATGGTGTTCTTTGGATGCAACTCAGCATTCTTTGTCCTCCAAACACAGCGAGTTGAGTTTTTACCAAAAAGTTATATTTTGGTTTCAACTGACCATATGACATTCTCCCAATCTTCTTCTGGATCATCCAAATGCTCACTAGCAAACTTCAGACGGGCCTGGACATGTACTGGCTTAAGCAGGGGGACACGTCTGGCACTGCAGGATTTGAGTCCCTGGCGGCGTAGTGTGTTACTGATGGTAGGCTTTGTTACTTTGGTCCCAGCTCTCTGCAGGTCATTCACTAGGTCCCCCCGTGTGGTTCTGGGATTTTTGCTCACCGTTCTTGTGATCATTTTGACCCCACGGGGTGAGATCTTGCGTGGAGCCCCAGATCGAGGGAAATTATCAGTGGTCTTGTATGTCTTCCATTTCCTAATAATTGCTCCCACAGTTGATTTCTTCAAACCAAGCTGCTTACCTATTGCAGATTCAGTCTTCCCAGCCTGGTGCAGGTCTACAATTTTGTTTCTGGTGTCCTTTGACAGCTCTTGGCCATAGTGGAGTATGGAGTGTGACTGTTTGAGGTTGTGGACAGGTGTCTTTTATACTGATAACAAGTTCAAACAGGTGCCATTAATACAGGTAACGAGTGGAGGACAGAGGAGCCACTTAAAGAAGAAGTTACAGGTCTGTGAGAGCCAGAAATCTTGCTTGTTTGTAGGTGACCAAATACTTATTTTCCACCATAAATTGCAAATAAATTCATTAAAAATCCTACAATGTGATTTTCTGGATTTTTTCTCCTAATTTTCTCTGTCATAGTTGAAGTGTACCTATGATGGAAATTACAGAACTCTCTCATCTTTTTAAGTGGGAGAACTTGCGCAATTGGTGGCTGACTAAATACTTTTTTGCCCCACTGTATATCTGTTTATTATACCTCAGCAGAACAATTTTGTGTAGAGCTTTGGCAAAGTGGGTGATGCTATATCCTTCTTGTTTGGCCCTGTCTGGGGGTCTCATCGGATGGGGCCACAGTGTCTCCTGACCCCTCCTGTCTCAGCCTCCAGTATTTATGCTGCAGTAGTTTATGTGTCGGGGGGCTAGGGTCAGTTTGTTATATCTGGAGTACTTCTTCTGTCTTATCCGGTGTCCTGTGAATTTAAGTATGATCTCTCTAATTCTCTCTCTCGGAGGACCTGAGCCCTAGGACCATGCGTCAGGACTACCTGGCATGATAAATCTTTGCTGTCCCCAGTCCACCTGGCCTTGCTGCTGTTTACTCTTGAGGTGCTGTCCTGTTGCATCCTCTACAACTACTGTGATTATTATTATTTGACCCTGCTGGTCATCTATGAACGTTTAAAAATCTCTGCCATGTTCTGTTATAATCTCCACCCGGCACAGCCAGAAGAGGACTGGCCACCCCTCATAGCCTGGTTCCTCTCTAGGTTTCTTCCTAGGTTTTGGCCTTTCTAGGGAGTTTTTCATAGCTACCGTGCTTCTACACCTGCATTGCTTGCTGTTTGGGGTTTTAGGCTGGGTTTCTGTACAGCACTTTGAGATATTAGCTGATGTACGAAGGGCTATATAAATACATTTGATTTGATAGAGTACTGAGGGTCTTCCAAATATTGAAAGTGTAAATAGTTACCCACGTTATTTTGTAAATGTATATATTTTTTTATTCATATTTTTTCTCTCCATTTTTTGGGGGGTGTGTTAGAATACCATTTTGGCATTTTGTATATAGTTATTTGTTTCAAAATGTATACCTTCACCAATTTGGCCACTTGGGTACATTTGGGTTACTTGTGTGGGACACCTGGGTGACTTCATGATAAATGTCATGTAGCACACTCATTATGGAAGTTATCATTCTGAAACTTTGCACAAGTACTGTTGCCCTCTTATATCTTTCACTGAAATTGTCCCAATCATCCTATCTGAATGTTTGTTTTATGTTGTTCATTTTAAAGATGATACATACAACAATTCTCCTACATTCAATTCACATTTACACAAACTTCAGAGTGTTTTCTTTCAAATGGTACCAATAATATGCATATCCTTGCTTCTGGCCCAGATTACAGGCAGTTAGATTTGGGTATGTCTTCAGGTGGAAATTGAAAAAAGTAGGGGGTAGCTCTAAGAGGTTTTAAATTGATCAACTAGGTTAGGTCTCCTGTTAATTCCTCTGAGATGAGCTAAACATTAGAAATGTACCTAAACAAAAAAAACAAAAAATTGTCAAGCATGCTGTCTAGCCCATTCATTTTTCTTCAGCCGTCTGTACCTCCTAAACTTCGGGCCCATAATGTTTTTCTTATAGGATTTAAAACTGTGTTTGATGGCTGCATAAACACCTCAGCTTTCAGTGCCCTATACTTTGAAGGCAGGCCATCTATCCCCATGCTCTGTGGCACCGGTGCAGTAAGGAAACAAAGAGCTGCCACTGCGGCCATTTTGAATCGTTAGCTGGTGCTGTAGAGAAGCCTGCAGAGGTGACACAGCCAATCAATCAAAGGTAGAGCCAGGGGAGGGCGGGAATATAAAAGGGAGGGAGAGTGGGAAGGTTGTAGCCAGAATCCCAGGGTGCTTTGTCGATAGCCAGATAATGGACAGTGTGTGTTGTTTATGTGCACGCAACTGTGTGTGTGTATGTGTGTGCGCATGCGCATGCGCGCCTGTGTGTGTGTATGCCCTGTGTGTTGTTGTGGGTGCCAGTAGTATGCCCACACGAGGGTGGCGGTAGAGCCATGATTCAGTAGTGTTGTGATTTTAACAGCAGGTCCAGGACGGGCGGTTTATTTTCGTCCGTCGCCCTGTGAGTGACGGTCCAATCAGGCCTGGGATGGGCTGTCAGGCCTGTCAGGCTGAGGGATGAGAGGAGATGGGAATCAGGACACAGAGCGGGACTGCCGTATGATCGACGGACCCAGGCACAGGAGCCACGGAGAGGAGAGGGGAGAGGAATGAAAGAGGAAGATGAAGAGGAGGACTGCTCCCACCAAGGTTCAGAACGTCAGCCAGGTGGAATAAAGTGTTTTTTTCCTAAACATTTGCAACAGTGACAAAGAGCAATCTGGGAGAAGGTGTGAGACCGTGACCTGGGGATAATGGAGTGTGATATTTAATCGAAGGAATGACACACCCTCCATCATGCAAACAAACTTGGAGATAATGCACATTAAAGCACTTCCTAAATAAATACCCATGACAGATTCACCGTTTCGATAAAGTTCCTGGGAATTTCACAGCTTGAATTGCTCTACCTACAAAATAAATTGAGATCCACATTTAATGTGATTATTTGAAGATGCATGCCTTGAGTCTGTCCAGAGCAACCTTTATCAGCCTATGGTGTTTGTATACCTTAAGGTAAGATAGGTTACTCTTACCGATCCAGCGCATGAGTGAGGTGAGGATCTGGAGGTATTTAGTCTTCTGAGCATCGAAGAAGACGAAAGGGCCCAACATCAAGGTGAAGATGCTCTGTAGAGAGGGAGAGATCATCTTAAAACACATTGGAAATCACTTTATACAACATATTCACAAACCAGTGTGTGTTTGGGTTGTGTTTATACTTCCACATTTATGCTTTACTTTGTCCACAGCATGGGAAATAAATGACAAATGGTACAATTGGATTTTTCCAAGATGAAAAGAGATAAAACTCTGTTTTCATGAGAACATGAGGCTATTTATTCCCTTTCCACCCAATATACACCAAACCCCAAAATAAAAAATGTAAGTTGAAATCCTATGAAGCCATCATAGTACCGATTGCCTCATAACAAAGATAGGTCTTATCGAGAGTTGTAATAATCAGTGGCATCAGCCCCCTCTCTCTATTCCCCATCTATCCCATTCTCTCTGACAATCCCATGTCTGATAACGGAGAATGAGTGACGTGTGATCTCAAGGCCAGTCACTTCAGTGGCATGTCATCTGAAGAGCAGCCTGCAGGGTAGAACTCACACAGTCAGACACAATCATCTCTAACAGGGCCTGGGGGTGAGAGCTCAATCAGGACACCAAAGTAGGGACAGAAAGACAGAAAGATACAGATGGAGAAATGTTCCACTCAGAAAACCGATCTGCTCCAGTCACTCTCCATCTCCAGGACCTCTGACCCCTCCCATGAACCTCCCTAACTCCACCCTCACTCTGTGCTGTATTTACAGGGTGGGCCCATGGGTTGTGAGGGCAGGACACAGAGGTCAGTGTTGGTGAAATAAGTGTGAGACAGGACAGAGAATGTACACAGCCTTTACCTGCACAAGGAGGCCATCCACTGGGGACAGGGAAGGGTACAGTGCTGGCTGAATGCTAATACCAAGGACCAGCCGACAGGGAAGGGTGGGATAGGTGGGACCAGACTCATTTAAAACTTTATTATTTCCAGAATTATGGAGGAGAATTGTGAATCCCAGGTGTCAGGAGATGAAAGTGCTGAATAGCACTTAATACCAGCTACGGGTGACTGCTACAAATCAGTGCAGAATTCCCGAAAATGTACTACATCTTGGAGCGATGGACATAAATTTGCAATAGTCATTAATGTGTAATGGAGGAGGCATTATGGAAAGTGTGGAGTGTCCTAAAGAAGGTTAAGTCGTTAACGGTTGAGTGACAGTGAGACATATTTCAGCGCTGAATGGTCAGTGGTGTCTGGGTCTGTCTCTGTACCTGTGGTATGAGACAGTCTAACGTGTCATACTTCATCCTCCAGCCAGACAACAGTCCATCACAGGCCTGATGATACCTCCCATCCATCTGCCACCAAGTGATGGACTGCTACCACTCTTGGCCTGAGAAGACATGGTATATGCCATCTCAGAGGTGGGGAATATGTGCTTTTCAAGAATAGGGAGGCAGGTAGCCTAGTGGTAAGAGCGTTGGACTAGTAACCGAAAGGATGCAAGATCGAATCCCTGAGCTGACAAGGTAAAAATCTGCCGTTCTGCCCCTGAACAAGGCAGTTAACCCACTGTTCCTAGACCGTCGTTGAAAATAAAAGTGTTAACTGACTTGCCTAGTTAAATAAAGGTAAAATAAAAAAGGGCCCTCAAGGCTTTACATTGGAGAGAGAGAGAGAGAGAGTCTACTGGACCGGACAAAGACCCATATAAACAGAGATTCTCCATGAACGTGAAGAGCATGTTAGAACGGGACCTTTACACTGCCATAGCTGGAGGCAACATATGGTCTCTACAGAAGAGGAGATAGTTCTGTGGATGAGACTCTGGTGTTGGCCTGGTGTTAAGGCAGTAGTGCGCATGTGGCTGGAGGGGAGAGCTGAGTGGGCCTGCTATGAAAGAAATATGTTTTTTAAAGCAAACAAAAAAGTAAGAAAACAAAAGATGATGCAAACTTCTGTCTATCTCATGAAAGAGAAAAGAAACAAAGTTATAATTTTAAAACGGATCTTGTTTATAAAAAAATAATAATACGAGTGGGGGAGGCATAGTGTCTGTGGGGTGGCTGATGAATTTCACCCTTCTTGTGCAGTTAGCACCACACATGAATCAAGACCCCTCCTCTAACCAATTACAACCTCCCACCACCACAGCCAGACAATAAGGCCTCAGGACACTGGACTACACTTAACCACAGCACAACAGCCAGAGGAAGCAACACAAAAACACAAAACAATTCAAATGGATAAAGAATACGAACAGCAAAAACAGCTCTGTGCTGTATCTTGATAAGGATTTGTCGGTGAAGGCCAGCATTGACTTACAGAAAGTTGGAGAGAGCCTTTCATCTCTGACAGAGAGAGCAGAGAAGAAAGAAACCATTTTGCCAACAAGGTTTTGTGATGGTAATGACAAATAGGATGGGGAATGGGATGGCATCACACTGGCAAGCAATGCCAAAGCCAGGACCGGAAGGGAAGGCTGGCAGAGGGGCAGGGCTGGAGGCAAGAGAGGCATGGCTTGTGTACAGTATGGGGAGGAGAGGAACAGAGGGAGTGTGGGCAAGGGGAGAGGGCATCAGGTGCCATGTGCTGTAGGGTGACTCAGACCCAGTGTTGGCAGGGCCTTAGGAGCAGGAGGGCACAGGGGGGAGCAGAGAGAGAGAGACAGAGGAACAGAGGGACAAGAGGCACTGCTGCAGGAGATAACACTTTCCCAGTCACTCTCAGAACCTAGAACTACACACTCTGCACCATCTTACTATAGGACGGAGAAGGAGCCTAGAGACAAGGACAAGGAAGTGAAAAGGCCAAAAGAAACCTCATTAAAATAAAAGCTGCAAATTCAGAGCCATAGACGGACGTTTTTAGAGCAAGGAGGCCTACAAACCTGACTCAGTTACACCAGCTCTGTCAAGAGGAATGGGCCAAGATTCACCCAACTTATTGCAGCAAGCTTGTGGAAGGCTACCTGAAACTTTTGACCCAAGTTAAACAATTTAAAGGCAATGCTACCAAATACTAATTGAGTGTATGTAAACATCTGACCCACTGGGAATGTGATGAAAGAAATAAAAGCTGAAATAAATCATTCTCTACTATTATTCTGACATTTCACATTCCTAAAATAAAGTGGTGACCCTAACAGGGAATTTTTACTAGGATTAAATGTCAGGAATTGTGAAAAACTGAGTTTAAAGGTGTATGTAAACTTGCAACTTCACTTCAACACACACACACACAATAATTGTTGTGACAGGAAAATATCAGACTTCACCAATCAAAGGCTGGCTCATTCATGGCTTCTGACTGAGACTTGAGGACAACATCTCTAATAAAGCGGTTGGGACTGTGATTCAATTCAAATCCATTTTGGGCCAGCTATTATCATCCTCAGAACCAATGACAGTGAAAACATGTCCTTTCAAATCCCTAGCCCTCAGCGCCATCTGTGTTCAGTGATCTTTCATTTGAAAGGCGGTTCTGCTATTAATAAGGTTTGGTGTAGACGGAGTCAGTGCCCACGGGCCAGCCAAGCACTCAGGTGGACTTATTTAGGACTGTCAAGGAGACACAGGAAGCAAAGCGCTCCCTGCCAAGTATGCAAGAGGGAAAAACATAGACAATATAGGTAGAGTTCAATGTCTTAGGAAGATTGACTGGCACTTGGTTTCGATGCATTTAATTCTACGTTCAAGACGCTCTACTGATTTGTTAATCTCACTCTTCCCTGCGCTGCACTGAAATGGATTTTTGTCTATGCATGTTCTTTCCTGACCCAGAGTGCTTACGTTTCAAACTTATGCAATAAAAGTATCCATAGTGAGAACAAACCCTGTCATGGAGAAAACATTATTTTCCTTCCCTCTCTTCGCGGTGTGCTGATGATTTTGTTCCGGCAGAGTGACACCCTCAATCATGACTAGGAGTGTTTCATTTTTGACGACAATGACATTCTTAAGCATCAGCCATTTCTTGCCTCAATATCAGACAACGGTGAGCAACACCAAATCTGCCACAATCACACACTTGAGTGAAATGCAATAAACAATAAGTCAGAGATGAAAACTGCAAAAGTGACCAGGCTGACGACGGATACAAACACTGACTTATTCTATTACCCCGGCGGAAAGGGTACACACTCTCTCCACAGACCATTAGAGCACTTCTGGAAGCAAGAGACAAGCGAACAGACCCCCAAGGACAATATCCTATCTGATAACAATGACAGGAGAACATGTAGTAGTTCTGTTTTTGCCATAATAATTAGTCAATATGTGGTTTGTTGCCAGGTGGACACACAGTAAAATAGTGTTTTAACCACAATTCTGGCACTACACACAGACCCTTAATTTAGATTGTGACCAATGTTCCTACACGCAGCTCCCCGGGGCTGCCGCCCACAATTGCCAGCCTGCACAGAGACGCACAAAGGTGAACTTCACTCATCTTTACTAGTTTGTTTGCCCCAAACGTGTACATTTCTGGCCATTTAGAAAAGCGAGTCAGGTAAAGAGCTGTTTATGTCTTGAAGGGGCAGTGTTGTATTTTAAGACAGGCTTGTACAAGCTAAGAAGCCAATAGTGAGGGTAGCATACAGTTTTATCTGATTATTCGTTATAATAATGTATGGGGATAATAATACATTTTATTTCGTAAAGTGGTTTCTTGCATTAAGCACAATACAACTACATTTTCAGTTACCTCAATGTCTGAAGGACAAGTGGCTAAACAGGTTAATGTCAGGCTTACAATGAACACCGCAATGGCTGCTACTGTAGGCTGTATCATAGAACAGCTTTCAATAGCTATTTCCATGTTCAAATGTTATGGGATGCATTTCTCCATTGTTTTTGATGGTAAACCACTCTTGTAGGGCCTGCATTATGATCAAATAGCCACAGTTGTCTACTTTGCCACTTAACTTAAAAAGCAGGTAGAGCCAGTGTTCACAGTAAAAGCGCCGGAAGTTGCACAGAATTTCTACAAGGTTCAAGTTTGTACTCAGCAGACCTAAGAATTTGCTCAGTGCCGAAAGAAATGATGGAACATTGATGGTGACCCAGAAAAAGAGAAGGCTCAAAGGACACCATCCGTTTCTCATCATGTCCCAATGTCAGGACCAGAGGGCCTGGAGATCTACTGCCGCCTCCTCTCTCACATTCGCCATCTCTTTTCCATCTCTCTCTCTCTCTTCCTCTTCACACAGTAGGTATCTCCAGCAGGCCATCCCACTCCAGACAGCCATGTGGCTACAGTAATGAGCTCCCCAGCCGAGCAGGCCACCTCCTGTGCATGGTGGGGAGGTGAGCTCATTCACTGGAGTGCTGGGAATGACTCACCTGTCAGTTCAATCACCATGGGACTAGAGTCACCAAAGTGCTGGAGAAGAAGACTTTCTGGGTTTGGTGCTTTTGTTGAAAGTGCCCTCTCAGTTTGGTTATAGAGCTGAGAGATGGTGTGTGATCATGAAATATACTAGTAGTGTTATTTCTGGTGTTTGGGTGGAGGCGGAGGGGGTTAATGGATGAAAACCCGGAAGCCAGAGACCACTCATGGTGAATTCTCTACGGTCATGGGAATGCCATGTGGTCATGCAGCCTGGAACACTGTAATCCACCCACCATCAAAACAGCAGAACAAGGATTACTATTCCCAATCCCCACAGTCCCAAGATCCCCAGCCATTTGTTTCAGATGTTAATCTTCATTTCGGACAGATTTCACATGGAAAAACCTACATGGGTGGGGATTGGGGAGATAGGATTCCATTCCGGCTCATTTCTGACTAATGAGGATAAATGATCAAATACATTAAATAACAATTCAACTGAGGTCACTGGTTTCCTTTCAATTTCCTTCGAAAGAAAAGGGAAAACAAGAGAGGTTGGGTGGATGCGGCTCTACTGATTTATACAGGTACAGAGGAGCGTGGTACCATCTTTTAGAATGTGTTTATTAATTTATGGAAGACTGCTTGACAGGATATTGGCATCTCGAAAGGAAAAATCAGCATGTGCACAAGCGAATGGATAGGCTAACAAGATGGACGACTGCTACAAACCAAACATTCACATATTTGAATAAAAACGCCAGGTCGATTGATTTGCCTTCAACCAAATTCAACCCTACTCAACGCATATTCATTGTTAAATATTCAGACTCCTTTCATTCTCAGAACCATCACTATCTCTACTCTGGTGGTGTTTCCTGTGATTCAGAGAGGGAAAGGGTTTGTCCGTTCGGAGTGACTGTACGACTGGAACCATTATTCAGAGGCCAGTGAGAGCAGGTCTGTGGTTGCGGCCCTGTAGTGACTGATGGGTGTGAGCTGGGAGACTGGGTCAACGTGTGATGAACACTGAAGTGACAGTGTCTCTCCCAGCTGGCCACTGGCACTCAGTGGAGGGACGTTATACAGCAACAGGAGGAGTGTGACGGTTTGGTGGCGAACACAGAAACTATGATACACTACTGACAGCACGGGCCCACTGATCTCAGAGATCTAAGTGGGCTCTGCCAAGGCTGTTCATCACTGGGCTGTTGCTTTCCCTCATACTCATAAGTGACACTGATGATGAGCCTCAATAGGATGTACTGAGAATGTGAGAACAAAAAAACAGGGTTATTCCCAACTCCGAGCATGTGCTGACCAACTGGCAAGTGTCTTCACCGACATTTTCAACCTCTCTCTGTCTGAGTCTGTAATACTAACATGTTTCAAGCAGACCACCATAGTCCCTGTGCCCAAGAAACCTAAGGTAACCTGCCTAAATGACTACTGACCCATAGCACTCACGTCTGTAGCCATGAAATGCTTTGACAGACTGGTCATGGCTCACAACACCATCATCCCAGACACCCTGGACCCACTCCAATTTGCATAACGCACCAACAGATCCACAGATGATGCAATATCTATTGCACTCCACACTGCCCTTTCAAACCTGGACAAAAGGAACACTTATGTGAGAATAGTATTCATTGACTACAGCTCAGTGTTCAACACCATAGTGCCCTCAAAGCTCATCACTAAGCTAAGGACTCTGGGAATAAACACCTTCCTTTGCAACTGGATCCTGGACTTCATGACGGGCCACCCCCAGGTGGTAAGGGTGGGTAAAATCACATCCACCACACTAATCCTCAACACGAGGCCCCCTCAGGGGTGCGTGTTCAGTCCCCTCCAGTGATCCCTGTTCACTCATGACTGCACGGCCAGGCACGACTCCAACAACATTAAGTTTGCTGATGACAACAGCAGTAGGCCTGATCACCGACAACGATAAGACAGCCTATAGGGAGGAGGTCAGGGACCTGGCCGTGTGGTGCAAGGACAACAACCTCTCAATCAACGTGATCAGCAAGGCACTACAGAGGGTAGTGCGTATGGCCCAGTTCATCACTAGGGCCAAGCTTCCTGCCATCCAGGACCTCTATACCAGGCCGTGTCAGAGGAAGACCTTAAAAATTGTCAAAGATTCCAGCCACCCTAGTCATAAACTGCTCTCTCTGCTACAAGTCTAGGTCCAAGAGGTTTTTAAATAGCTTCTACCCCAAGCCATAAGACTCCTGAACATCTAATCAAATGGCTACCCAGACTATTTGCATTGCCCCCCCCCCCCCTCTGCCGCTACTCTCTGTCATTATCTATGCATGGTCACTTTAATAACTCTACCTACATGTACATACAGTGGGGCAAAAAATTATTTAGTCAGCCACCAATTGTGCAAGTTCTCCCACTTAAAAAGATGAGAGAGGCCTGTAATTTTCATCATAGGTACACTTCAACTATGACAGACAAAATTAGGAAATAAATCCAGAAAATCACATTGTAGGATTTTTAATGATTTTATTTGCAAATGATGGTGGAAAATAAGTATTTGGTCAATAACAAAAGTTATTACATCAAAGAAATCAGCCCAAAAAATTGTAGACCTCCACAAGTCATCCTTGGGAGCAATTTCCAAACACCTGCAGGTACCAAGTTCATCTGTACAAACAAGAGTACGCAAGTATAAACACCATGGCACCACGCAGCCGTCATACCGCTCAGGAAGGAGACGCGTTCTGTCTCCGAAAGATGAACATACTTTGGTGCAAAAAGTGCAAATCCATCCCAGAACAACAGCAAAGGACCTTGTGAAGATGCTGGAGGAAACAGGTACTAAAGTATCTATATCCATAGTAAAACAAGTCATATATCGACATAACCTGAAAGGCCGCTCAGCAAGGAAGAAGCCACTGCTCCAAAACTGCCATAAAAAAGACAGATTGCGGTTTGCAACTGCACATGAGGACAAAGATTGTACTTTTGGGAGAAATGTCCTCTGGTCAGATGAAACAAAAATAGAACTGTTTGGCCATAATGACCATCGTTATGTTTGGAGGAAAAAGGGGGAGGCTTGCAAGCCCAAGAACAACTTCCCAACCGTGAATCACGGGAGTGGCAGCGTCATGTTGTGGGGGTGCTTTGCTGCAGGAGGGACTAGTGCACTTCACAAAATAGATGGCATCATGAGGCTGGACAATTATGTGGATATATTGAAGCAACATCTCAAGACATCAGTCAGGAAGTTGAAGCTTGGTCGCAAATGGGTCTTCCAAATGGACAATGACCCCAAACATACTTCCAAAGTTGTGGCAAAATGGCTTTAAGGACAACAAAGTCAAGGTATTGGAGTGGCCATCACAAAGCCCCGACCTCAATCGTATAGAAAAGTTGTGGGCAGAACTGACAAATCGTGTGCGAGCAAGGAGGCCTACAAACCTGACTGAGTTACACCAGCTCTGTCAGGAGGATTGGGCCAAAATTCACCCAACTTATTGTGGGAAGCTTGTGGGAGGCTACCTGAAATGTTTGATCCAAGTGAAACAATTTAAAGGCAATGCTACCAGATACTAATTGAGTGTATGTAAACTTCTGACCCATTGGGAATGTGATGAAAGAAATAAAAGCTGAAATAAATCATTCTCTCTACTATTATTCTGCCATTTCACATTCTTAAAATAAAGTGGTGATCCTAACTGACCTAAAACTGGGGAATTTTTACTGAGATTAAATGTCAGGAATTGTGAAAAACTGAGTTGAAATGCAGTTGGCTAAGGTATGTAAACTTCCGACTTCAACTGTACATACAATAGGCCATAAAAGCCCATGAGGGATGTATAAACCCAAACTGATGGTGATAACAAGTCAATTGATTCATTGTACATGGTGAGAGCAAGGGGAACAAGGAGAGAAATGAGAGGAGAAAGCAGAAGAGAGTGAGATTAAAAGGAGGGGCAACACATATGAGAAGGAAAGAGGAGGGCCTACGGGGCAGTAGCACCATGTACTCTCAAACGTTCTGAAGCTTTGCGTATGTCAGGATGAAAGAGAGACTACCTTCTGCATCATTAATCACCAAAATGCATTATTATCAAGCAGCCATAATTAAAAAACTAAATTAATTATCAAATAAATTGATGCTTAAATAGAAAAGATTGCCTTGCCGAATTTCCTAAACAACCAACACCCAGTCCTTGCTCTAATGAAAAAAATGAAAGCAATTAAGAAACAAGGCTATATTTTGCCTCAGTCAATTTATTGAGACAAATTGAATTAACTGATTTAGGGATACAAACATTAGGCCTACCCATTTTAATCTGTGTGCAGAGGAACACTACAGACTGTCACGAAAGTGTCTCAAGCTCATCCATGATCACTTATTAAACAAGGGTAGTAGGGTACTAACACAGTGTAGGAGGATTGGGATGTTTCTACTGCATGGACCAAGGGGGCTCAATTCAGTGTTAAGAGGCATAAATCATAAACACCATTCTTTATTTGCAGCGAGGGGGAATGTTCTAATTCAAATGTATCAAGTACAGTTTTTTCACAACATTAACATTTTTTTTTTCTAATTAGAAAATGACAGTTCATACCTGCATTCTTGATGAGCAAAAATAGTTGTTTTTATGTTGGAGATATTCAGTTACAACAGAGTTGAATTCAAATAGGCCTAAAGTTTTCTAATCAGAAGCACGCTTCCCATTGGCGTCACCGTAAAACTGCATTCAGACGATCTTCAAAACTGAAACTAAGGGCTCAGACACGTCAATAGCTTTTGCTGCCCGAGAGTGTTTAGCACCTCTGAACTTAATTTGCGAACTGAGTGCGCAACTATTTTTAGGAACGACCAATATTAATCGATTGTTTGGTCGTTAGCTGTTGGTCGACAGAGATTGCTTTAGTAGAGAAGTAACAAATAAAAAGATATTTAAATATTTGCGCCCATCTCAGTGAACTAATCGATTGCGGAGGCCTAGACTAAAAGCCAATGTATGCTTGATTCAAAAATGTGGTTGGAGGTTCCATGTGGAGTGTGTGAAGCAACAGCGGAACCTCCAGAGGCATGCAGAGGCCAAATCGAGCTCTGTACCCCTTTACCATGCGCCTCCCAAATTGTTTAACAATGCAGAGGGCTCTGTACAGCTCCGCATTGACATGATTGGTTGATGGTAGGTGGGGGCGGAACATCCTATATAAAAACAAACTCACTTCCGTGACAACAGCTCTGCACTGCTCCGCGAAGGGCAAGAAGTATGAATTCCCTGACTTCTGCTGAGACCATATCACCGTTAATGCTTCATGGCCAACGCTGACGACTGATTGATCATGCGCCCAGATGCACAATGCACTTCCCTCTCCAGAATGCGCTCTCTCTCCTGCCAATTTGTGCACATTAATTGATTCAGAATTTTGTGCGAATTGTTTACATTTGATTGTTAGTGTACATCAATTCCCCATTACATACAGTACATTCAGAAAGTATTCAGACCCCTAGACTTTTCCCACTTTTTTAACGTTACAGCCTAATTCTAAAGTGGATAAAATCGTTTTTTCACCCTCATCAATCTACACACAATACCCCATAATGACAAAGCAAAAATCATTTTTGCATTTTTGGCAAATTTATTAAAAAGAAAAACCTGAAATACCAGTTACATAAGTATTCAGACCCTTTACTCAGTACTTTGTTGAAGCACCTTTGGCAGCAATTACAGCCTTGAGTGTTCATGGGCATGACGCTACAAGCTTGGCACACCTGTATTTTGGAAGTTTCTCCCATTCCTCTCTGCAGTTCCTCTCAAGCTCTGTCAGGTTGGATGGGGAGCGTCACTGCACAGCTATTTTCAGGTCTCTCCAGAGATGTTAGATTGGGTTCAAGTCTGGGCTCTGGCTGGGCCACTCCAGGACATTCAGAGACTTGTCCCGAAGCCACTCCTGCATTGTCTTGGCTGTGTGCTTAGGGTCATTGTCCTGTTGGAAGGTGAACCTTCGCCCCAGTGAGGTCCTGAGTCCTCTTGAGGAGGTTTTCATTAAAGGATCTCACTGTACTTTGCTCCGTTCATCTTTCCCTCAATCCTGACTAGTCCCCCAGTCCCTGCCACTGAAAAACATCCCCACAGTATGATGCTGCCACCACCATGCTTCACCGTAGGGATGGTGTTAGGTTTCCTCCAGACGTGAAGCTTGGCATTCAGGCCAAAGAGTTCAATCTTGGTTTCATCAGACCAGAGAATCTTGTTTCTCATGGTCAGAGTCCTTTATGTGCCTTTTGGCAAACTCCAAGCGGGCTGTCATGTGCCTTTTACTGAGGAGTGGCTTCTTGGTGGTTCCAAACTTCTTCCATTTAAGAATGACAGAGGCCACTGTGTTCTTGGGGACCTTCAATGCTGCAGAAATGTTTTGGTACCCTTCCCCAGATCTGTACCTAGACACAATCCTGTCTCGGAGCTCTACGGCCAATTCCTTCAACCTCATAGCTTAGTTTTTGCTTTGCCATGCACTGTCAACTGTGGGACCTTGTATAGACAGGTGTGTGCCTTTCCAAATCATGTCCAAACAATTTAATTTACCACAGAATAAGACAGCAACGTAATAAAATGTGGAAAAGGGGAAGGGGTCTGAATAGTTTCTGAATTAACTGTATATTACCAATAGTACATTTAAGGTAAATTCCTATAATTTTTCATCTACAATGTTTGTTACTTTGGTTGCGGTCATTTAATTTAATGCATTCAATATTATTCCAGTCTTCCTGTTCTCATTGTCGAAGTGAACACATTGTTTGCAGAGTGCACAACCTATGCTACTCTTGGTTTGTTTAATTCCATTTACGGGTTCTGTCAATTTAGTCATTGTATTTTGTTTAGAGCGCTCCTGTCAATGTTGAGTAAGGATGCACACACATAGAAGTAGGCTTATTTGCTACCTGGCCTGCGCACAAATGTAGGCATATAAATATGCCAATTTGGGGATCTGCTAGTATTCCTGATTGGCTTAACACACCACCACTAATGAATGACCTGTGGAGCTTCTCAAAGTGATGTTTTCTTCACCTCAAACAGCAAGCAAACAAAGTCTGTTTTTACATCCATTGATAATTACAATAGTTCCTCGATGCATTTGAAAAATCTTTCCAGCTCTCTCCCTTTCGATAACCACTCAGCGTGGGGAAAAATGTCATGCCCTGATCCAGTGAAAAAGTCATAAAATAGGCTTCTTATCAGTGCTGGACTTAGGTTCCGGTATGGTTTATATTTAGGTGCAGGAGCTCCACAATCATTTTGAGCTAATATTCTATAAGAGGAACAGCTCTCAGCTCCAGTGAGCTCCAGCCCAAGTCGAGCACTGCTTCTTAGCCTACAGCTGTGTCTGTACCGAGCTCACTGGCGCAGCAAACTGAGGGCCCAGAATATTTTATACAATGTTGCAAGTTCACTAGCGCAAGCTTTGGGCCAGAACCAAGTTAATAGTTGATACCATGTTTAAAGTTTGTTGCAGACAGGCCATGTGTAGCCAATGTGATTTAAAGGATATAAATATATATATTTTTTATATGGATATTTCTACCTGCAGGCTGCAATGTTTTTATTTGTGGCTTTATAAAGGCAATTTTTACATAGTTAGAAATGGCAATAGAAGTGACTTTTTTAGGGTTGTATCATTTTCATTTAGATAGAATTTTAATAAACCACATGACAATGATTGAGATATGTTGAAGATGTTATTATAAATAGAATCGCATGAAAAATGTAGGCAGTCCGACATCTACAGCGGAGGTCCCTAAAACAAAGCGTGCTGAATGATCTGCAGAAGAATGCTAGATCTACATTCAGTGCGATGTGTGTGAGCCCCAACTCCTGCAGTCTTCAGAAGAATTACATTACTAGAACTGCATCGAACAACTTGTTTTGATCCCCCCCAAAAAGCAATTCTGCTGTACAAACACAAAATACATAAATGACTTGAAGGGATGTTAGGCCTGGGGTCATTCATTATTTTCCCATTATTTTCCCCTCAGGAGAGCTTATCTTGTGGTAGCAGCAGCCTTGCCATCCCCCTGTGTGACAAACAGCCATAGACTCATCAATGTCAGATCTCCTCTGCATCAACTGTGGATGCATCAGGCCCCGAGGTCACTATCAGGCAAGCGGAAACTGAACACTTCCAAAATAAAACAGGCATATAAAACCACCAGAGATGAATAAATTACACTGTCTCTCTCCGTGGACATGGCTTGTGTGTGAAAGTCCACCTATGGAGGAGGCTTCAGGAAGCCAGTGAGCCAGGCTGAGACTATGGACGGGTTGGAAACCTGTCAGATAGAATGGGTCAGTGTCTCTGACAGGATCTTTATACAGAGGTGTGTGTGGACCCAAGTAGCCTGACATACAGGGTTCCCACTGGACCTCCACGTGTTACAGCTGTCCCACAAACACTCAATGACACACCCAGTACATACAGACTCTACCCAAAACTGAGCTTGCTTCAATAACTGTCTAGAAAATTGCAACTTTGACAAGGCTACAAGAAACACATTTTATCTAGATTCCATTAGCTTCACACTCACCAAGGTCAAGCTGATGTCCAGATGTATGAGCCTAATGGTTAGCTCATGGCTACCATCACTGTGAGATGTGTGAAAATAATAAAAACCACCTCAACACTCATCTTTCTCATACACAGCTCGCTCTCAGTGGAAGTGGGATATACTCAACACAGACACTTTTACTGTTAATTAAGTAGATGACCTAGGAGACAACCATCTAGTCTCTACGCAATTAAAGATGACTGTAATGAGAGGAAGGATGACAGCAGCCAGAAGATGGGATGGGACAGGACATGGAGGAGGTAAGTGTAGGTGAGGGGGGGTACGTGTAGATGGGATGGGACAGGACATGGAGGATGTAAGTATATATATATATATATTACCTTTATATACATTACCTTTATTTAACTAGGCAAGTCAGTTAAGAACAAATTCTTATTTTCAATGACAGCCTAGGAACAGTGGGTTAACTGCCTGTTCAGGGGCAGAACGACAGATTTGTACCTTGTCAGCTCGGGGATTTGAACTTGCAACCTTCCGGTTACTAGTCCAACGCTCTAACCACTAGGCTACCCTGCAGCCCCTGGGACAGGACATGGAGGAGGTAAGTGTAGGTGAGTGTAGGTGAGGAGGGGGGGTAAGTGTAGATGGGATGGGACAGGACATGGAGGAGGTAAGTGTAGGTGAGGGGGGGGAAGTGTAGATGGGATGGGACAGGACATGGAGGAGGTAAGTGTAGGTGAGGGGGGGGGGTTAGTGTAGATGGGATGGGACAGGACATGGAGGAGGTAAGTGTAGATGGGATATTTTGCCACCTGCCTGTGACTATTTAACACATCAGAATTGCTCAACACTACAGTAATGCAGTTGAGCCCAATTCCTCTTCACTCTGTCTCAGTAGATGACAGAACACTAATGAAGGAAGTGATAGCAGACGTCAGTAAAATCAAAGGAGTTTGACCTGTGGTATTTCAAATGTACACACCTCTGTAGGGCTAGCCCACATATAGATGCATCTTTATTTATTTCACTGCAGTACTAATAAATCACACTGGCTGGGCTTGTCATGGCCAACTAGTATTTGTTAGGCCAAGAGTTTCACAATCCACCAGCATTCCTAGGTCAGCATACGGTCTCAGGACAGTCAGAGAGAATCCATGTGTAGGCCTAAACTTTTTAAAAGGCAAATGCTCAACTATTAAGAACCATTTACAGCATGATTAAGCAAGTGATTGCAGGGTTCCACTTGTGTGAGTCTATTTGAGACTAAATGGTGAGGACCACTGAGGTCTCAAATGTATGCCCTCACACACTGAAAATACATAATTGTATGGATGAACCTCCTTTACGTCCCATAGTGTCAGGTAACAGTAGCCCTGTTGAACACCTATCTCAATATGATGATTTATTCATCTTAACATTTGTGCCAGCATTGCCAGCCCTTTTAGGATACCACGATGTGCTTAAGATCATCAATAACTATAAATGCGACAGTGAAAGCATCTTGGTTACACTTGACGTTCAGTCTCTCTACACTAATAGCCCGCATGACGCAAGCCTACAAGCGCTCTCACGCTATCCCAACACTAGACCCGAGGGTCTCTTACCCCCGTCTAACTTCATTCTGTCTCTCACTAAAAAAGCCCTCACATCAAATTACTTCCAATATGCGGGCAGTTTCTACCAACAGATTCAGAGTTCCTCAATGGGAACAGACTTTGTTCCTAACTATGCAAATGTATTCATGGGACACTGGGAGGAGACCTTCATTTATGATGTCCAGAAAAAAACATATTTCCAGAATATCACCCTTTGGAAAAGATACATAGACGACATCCTACTGGTATGGAACAGTACTGAAGGTCTCCTCTCAGAGTTCATTTCTTATAATTTATCTGAACCCAATCTCAAATTCACAACAGAGAGAAGAGAAGAAAACAGACTTGGAGTCTACTATCTTCTGCAAGCCGCACAGACAGTAACAACCCCGTACACCATAAGCGGAACATACTGGTAGCTCAATTCCTAAGACTCCGAAGTAACTGTAGCACAGACATAGATTTTGAGCGCAAAGCTAATCGTATGCACACTAGGTTCCTGCAATGTGGGTATGATAAGGGAGTTATTGAACAGACCTATACCCGTGATAGAGAGACTGAACGTCAAAGCCTACTCACTGGCACTAATAGTGGTGATTCTCTGATCCACCTCTACGCAGAAAACACCATTCTGTATACTTCTGGCCCTTCTTTAGACACTGTGTTAACTAACCTCCAGATGAGCTTCAATGCAATACATTTCTCCTTCCCTGGCCTCCAACTGCCCTTAAATGCAAGTAAAACTAAATGCATGCTCTTCAACCGATCGCTGCCCGCACCTGCACCAGACTCATATTAAGCATCTCCAATCCAAAATTAAATCTAGAATCGGCTTCCTACTTCGCAACAAAGCATCCTTCACTCACGCAACAAAGCATCCTTCACTCACGCTGCCAAACTTGACTATCCTACCGATCCTTGACTTCAGCGATGTCATTTACAAAATAGCCTCCAACACTACTCAGCAAATTGAATGCAGTCTATCACAGCGCCATCCATTTTGTCACCAAAGCCCCATAATCTACCCACCCCTGCGACCTGTATGCTCTCGTTGGCTGGCCCTCGCTTCATATTCATCGCCAAACTCACTGGCTCCAAGTCATCCACAAGTCTCTGCTAGGTAAAGCCCCGCCTATCTCAGCTCACTGGTGACCATAGCAGCACCCACCTGTAGCACACGCTCCAGCAGGTATATTTCACTGGTCACACCCAAAGCCAATTCCTCCTTTGGCCGCCTTTCCTTCCAGTTCTCTGCTTCCAATGACTAGAACGAATTGCAAAAATCACTGAAGCTGGAGGCTCATATCTCCCTCACTTGCTATATTGTATTTACTTTGCCACCATGGCCTTTTTTTGCCTTTACCTCCCTTATCTCACCTCATTTGCTCACATCGTATATAGACTTGTTTATACTGTATTATTGACTGTATGTTTGTTTTACTCCATGTGTAACTCTTTGTCGTTGTATGTGTCGAACTGCTTTGCTTTATCTTGGCCAGGTCGCAATTGTAAATGAGAACTTGTTCTCAACTTGCCTACCTGGTTAAATAAAGGTGAAATAAATAACATAAAAACTAACTTTAAGCATCAGCTATCAGAGCAGCTTACAAATCATTGCACCTGTACATAGCCCATCTGTAAATAGCCCATCCAGATACCGCATCCCCATACTGTTATTTATTAATTTTTTGCTCCTTTGCACCCCAGTATCTCTACTTGCACATTCATCTTCTGCACATCTATCACTCCAGTGTTTAATTGCTAAATTGTAATTATTTTGCCACTACGGCCTATTTATTTCCTTACCTCCCTAATCTTACCTCATTTGCACACATATACTTTTCTATTGTGTTATTGACTGTACCCTTGTTTATCCCATGTCTAACTCTGTGTTGTTGTTTGTGTCGCACTGCTTTGCTTTATCTTGGCCAGGTTGCAGTTGTAAATGAGAACTTGTTCTCAACTGGTCTACCTGGTTAAATAAAGGTGAAATAAAAAATAAATAAAAAGACAAAACTCCCCCATGTTTGTGTTTTTCCACGGAGTACAGCACATGTGCCGGTTGCGTCAAATCCAATGTATTAAAACACTGGAACAAAAGTAATCCCAATCTACGAGTTTCCACCATATTACCCCCTCACATTTTTTGGGGGGCCATACCAGAATATAGCCGATTCCATGACCCACAGCATGAAGCTACCTAAGAAGCATGACACTTGGCTACCAGGCCCACCCAATGGCAATAACAAGTGTGGCCACTGTGTACATTGTGACAGTACAGCAAATATGAAAGTGTTCACTCCTCTGAATGAGTATAGTGAAGTAAAAGGAGATAGAAACTGTTTCTGTTTATTATTATTATTTTCTTGTTTTTATTTAACCTTTATTTAACTAGACAAGTCAGTTAAGAACAAATTCTTATTTACAATGACGGCCTACACCGGCCAAACCCGGACGACGCTGGACCAATTGTGCACCACCCTATGGGACTCCCAATCACGGCCGGTTGTGATACTGCCTGGAATCGAACCAGGGTGTCTGCAGTGACGTCTCTAGCACTGAGATGCAGTGCCTTAGACCGCTATGCCACTCGGGAGCTCTTGTGCTGTCTGACAGATCTTTCACTCAAAGGCTCTGTATCTGTATGCTGTATATGTATGATAAGATACATAACGAATACACGAGCCAAATTAATTCCACTAAATTATGCAAATGAACCTATTGACCGATAAGCATGACCAGTCAAATGTGTTTCCATCAACTGGTATTTCCATCAATTAATAGGCTAAAAAGCATTATTGTGCAATTTTTTTCTGTGTCGCATTTACAGTGGACCAACTTTAAACATTAGAAATCAAGAGGAAGATTACTAATGGCACTTTATCCTCCAAAAGGAGCTGGACCAATTAAAGAAGTCTTGAGGTATTGCTTGCCTGAGGTAGAGTACCGTATGATAAGCTGTAGACCACACTATCTACCAAGTGAGTTTATATCTATATTATTCGTAGCCATCTATTTACCACCACAGACCGATGCTGGCACTAAGACCGCACTCAACCAACTCTATAAGGCCATAAGCAAACAAGAAAATGCACATCCAGAAATGGCGCTCCTAGTGGCCTAGGGACTTTACTGCAGGCAAACGTAAATCAGTTTTACCAAATTCTAACCAGCATGTCACATTTGCAACCAAAGGAAAAAATAAAATAAAAACTCTAGACCACCTTTACTCCACACACAGAAATGCATACAAAGCTCTCTCCCGCCCTAAATTTGGCAAATCTTACCATAATTATATCCTCCTGATTCCTGCTTACAAGCAAAAACTAAAGCTGGAAGTACCAGTTACCCGCTCAATATGGAAGTGGTCAGATGACGCGGATGCTATGTTACAAGACTGTTTTGCTAGCACAGACTGGAATATGTTCCGGGATTCATCCAATGGCATTAAGGAGTATACCACCTCAGTCATCGGCTTCATCAATAAATGCATCGACCCCGTCATCCCCACAGTGACAGTGCGTACATATCCCAACCAGAAGTCATGGATTACAGGCAACATCCGTATCAAGTTAAAGGCTAGAGCTGCTGCTTTCAAGGAGTGGAACACTAATCCGGACACTTATAAAATATCCCGCTATGCCCTCAGAGAAACCATCAAACAAGCCAATACAGGATTATTGTCAATACAGGATTAAGATTGAATCAACTGGCAAGTGCCTTCACTGACATGATCAACCTCTCCCTGACTGAGTCTGTAATACCTACATGCTTCAAGCAGACCACCATAGTCCCTGTGCCCAAGGAAGAGAAGGTAACCTGCCTAAATGATTACCGCCCGTAGCACTTATGTCGGTAGCCACGAAGTGCTTTGAAAGGCTGGTCATGGCTCACATCAACAGCATCCTCCCGGATACCCTAGAACCACTGCAACTGGATCCTGGACTTCCTGACAGGCCATCCCAGGTGGTAAGGGTAGGCACCAACACGTCTGCCACACTGATCCTCAACACTGGGGCCCTACACTGGGGTGTGTACTTAGTCGCCTTCTGTACTACCTTTTCACCCACGACTGCGTGGCCAAACGACTCCAACACCATCATTAAGTTTGCTGACGACACAGCAGTGGTAGCCCTGATCACCGACAACGATGACAGCCTAGAGGGAGGAGGTCAGAGAACTGGCAGTGTGGTGCCAGGACAACAACCTCTCCCTCAATGTGAGCAAGACAATGGAGCTGATTGTGGACTCCAGTCACCCAAATCATAGACCGTTTTCTCTGCTACCGCACAGCAAGCGGTACCGGAACACCAAGTCTAGGACCAAAAGGCTCCTTTACAGCTTCTACCCCCAAGCCATAAGACTGCTGAACAATTAATCGGTACCGGTACTCCTTGTATATAGCCTCGTTACTGTTAAGTTATTGTGTAACTTTTGATTGATTTTTTATAAACTTTTTTAAACTTTAGTTTATTTGGTAATTATTTTCTTAACTCTTCTTGAACTGCACTGTTGGTTAAGGGTTTGTAAGTAAGCATTTCACGGTAAGGTCTACACTTGTATTCAGCGCATGACAAATAAAGTTTGATTTGATAGATATGAGTCAGTAACTTCAGGGATATCCCCAAGCCATTACTGAAACAGAAAGAGACTGTGAAGCAATGAGGAGAGGAAATGATGAAGATGATCAACTCTATACTGTACATATAAGACTGGATTACTCAATTTATCCTAGCTTCAAAACCCCTCTGATGTTCAGAGTTTCAAGCCTTTGAAGTTTATCAGAGAATGTTATGGCATACAACAATCACTGAACAGACATAACATCGGCGTAAACTAATACTGAACGTGGGTGTGACCTGTAAAGGTCATTCTTAGTTTAACAGAGCAATTGAGGGGCTGATCTAAAGCTGTGCCTTTACACTGGATCTCCAAATTCACTTCTCTCTGGAGAGATGAGAGGATACCAAGGATAAGACATGAGCTAAACTCTTAGCCAACATTTAAAACTATTCCCTACTTTATCATTCACAACTTCCCAGAAGTATGGGTTTGGCTTAACCAGACCTCCCGAAAAACTGTTGCTGATACATTTGTGCCAGCAGCCTCTATTTGGGTAGCCACAGTAAATTGGGAAAGTAAACAATGATGAGCATAGCATTCATTTGCTACACTGAACCATTATGACTTCATATGGGGACCTGGGGTGCAGTTGCCTTCCAGTTGCTTTGTCTAATTAAAATCTCTGGCTCCTCAAAAGATACCATTATACACCTAGGTAAAAATAACGAGCAACGCCGCATAGGGAAGATTTATGACAGGCAAGGGACATATCTGGAAGGAAATTCTAAACGATAATTTGCCTGTGGTTTAATAGGACCTCGGCTATTTCACTCTCCCGATCGTTATAACTTTTAGTAGGGGATGGGGAGAAGGGGGTGCCATATCGCACAGAGAACAAGGTCTCATTAAATTATGACGATGGACCCTATGAAGAATAAATTAAATAATACATCAACTAAGGGGCCTTGTCATGAATATGCTCCATGTCACGGTGTAATTGAAAAAGCTCTATTTGAGGAAGGAAACGGTACATTTTTATTTCCTGGCTTTGGAGAAGGGTGGAAACGGTTGGGTCATTCTTTTAATAGGAGGCTTGGTCTGGTCAGCCTAACCAGCAGGCCCAGACAACTACACCAACACACAGCCATACAAGCAATCAGCCCAAGGTCACAGGGTCTGAATTGTCATGATGTTGCCCTCTTTAGGTATAGCAAGCCCCAGCTCCCTCTCCCTGCCTCCCCCTTGCCTCCTTCAACTAGGCTGCTGTGGTCAGAGAGAGGTCGTAAATTCCTAAGGAGAAGACCCTGCCTCATGGGCACACAGTATAAAAGGCAGAGTAAATTTTCATAGAGAACAAAGGAATTTCTTCCACCTCACAGAACTTGAGGTACGAAACAATTTCATGTTCCGGAGAAAGTATAAAAGATGGGTGAAGAATCCAGCTACGAATTGGTCCGTTTGTTACAACTTGGGGAAACTCATGGGAGACGGTGTGGCCACAATACCATAATAGTGTTTATATAATAGCCTCAGATATGAGGTTTACATCTAATTGTTGTATACGTTGTATACGATGAATGAGTGAGTATGATACTGTTTGTAAAATTGTGTAATATGACTTTGGACTGTTTAATCCAATTCCCTTTTGATTTGAAATAAATCAGAGGACCGCCCCTGAGCCCAGTTAGGGTCAGGCATCCTGGGACAGCCCCTTTTCTGCAATTCCGAATAAAACCCAACTTGAGATTATCACCAGACCATGTTTCAGACTGTGATTGAGACCATGTTTCTCTCAATCACAGGAGTACAAAGGTTGTAGACCATTGCTGAATCTTAAACACTTAGACTATCGATACCGACAGAATAAGAACAAGTCTTTGATATTAATTACTAGTCTGCAGCTAGGAATTCGGTATCATTGAACGTGAAGAATGACATCCGCCGAAACATCCATTCTATAACGAATGAAGGAATGTCACTCTGAACAATCCACTCTAACCACAACCGAGAGAGAGAGGGAGAGAGACGGACAATTCTACAAAAGAAAGACTTTTCACCAGCGATCAAGACGACACACTGAGCGTAAATATATATATTGATTGCAATTGTTCCCGAATGAGTGAGCGTTCATGTGTAAAGGATTAGCATTTCAATTGTTATAATTATCAACTCTGTAGTGACTTCTCAGCTGGCCCCCACTCCCCATTTTGTCCACCAAGCCACGATGCTGGTTTAGCCCACTATGGCACATTTCCTATCATTTCTTGTAACCATATTTACTTTGTTTATGCATTTCTGTGAATTACTTAGTTAGTAATAAATAAATGATTTAAGACAATTGATGTATGGATGACTCATAGTGAAGACTGGGTTTGTGCAGATAACCAACAAGTTACGACATTTGAAATGAGACTAACGTGAGGTAAAGTAAATCATTCATTAATCAGAAGACAATGGATCAGATATGAAAATATCTGAAAGGTTATATTGGGAAATTATAACCTTGTAATCAGAATATTTTCCTTGGTGCCCCGACTTCCTAGTTAATTACGGTTACATGATTAATCAGTCTAATCGCGTAATACTAATTACAGAGAATCTTTGATAAAACGAAGTCTTCAATTTAATGATAGTAAAGACACGACAGAATGTAAAAGTCTCTTGAAACCTGTCCCTTTTAAAATAGGAGCTTGTGTTCCGTTTAAGCGTCAGATTAATTTCATGAGAATCACGTTTGTTAGCTTTCAGCCACCCACCGAGCAAGACCCTTACATCATTCTGCAATGTCCTTGTACCAGATAACCAGCTTTTCAAAACAGAAAACAATATTGTACTCAGCATGTAGATTTTCTCCTTAAACACGAGGCACGGACTTTAACAACGTGTTAGACAGGCCAAATACGTCTATTTTATCTTACTCCCCTGAGAAAAAGAAAGAATAAACAATTGACACAGACAATGACATTAAAAGTAATAGAAAGCAATGGGCTACACTACTCCCATGTTTTGTTTTCTCAAAACCAATGAGTGAAATAACTTCTCAAATGATGATCGTCTGCAGAGTCTATAAGCAGAAAGACAGAGGAAAAACTGAGTTAAATAGACAGGCTGAAGGCAATAATTAAACCATGTATTACCTTGGTTACAAATCACAGGCACACAAGCCACATTGAGTTCTGTAGTGACAGCTGCCAAAAAGATCCTTAAGCACATTTGATGGCGTTAGCAATTTGTCTCGTGTGGCTAACTGCCACTCTTTATGGTAATGTGATAGCAGCACCAGCACAACTCACACAAAAAAGGGTTAACAACTGCTCAATCTGCTGGAGTGGAAGCAATATGCTGTAGTTAGCAAACACAGATGGGACAAACTCTTCCTAAACAGGGTAAGTATAGGTTCTAGTCTTTCAAAAGTCTTTGACTAGATGATCAGTTGGATCCTCAGCCTACATGATTGTTCTCTGACTCAGAGAGCCTGTATCCTCTCTCCTGCATTACCTCTAAGCCCCCCTTGCCAACAGTCCCGCCAGTCCTCTCCAAGTATGGCTGTGTTCCTCTGCAGTGTCCTGATCTGCAGCTCTGATTGGGTTCTGCCTCGTGGTGGTGCGGAGTGGACTCCTCTTGTGTGGTTACCAACTCAAAACACTTCCCCCTGCTGAGGTAATCTCTATTAAACCATCTGCACTGTCATCTCCCTGCAGCTCTGGGATGGCTCCACCACAACAGAGCTGCAGCTACACTACAGCACCCTCACTCCCTCTCCTCCAAAGTGAAACACACAAACATCTTTAGAAAGTATCACTCGCTTTTCACCATACAGACAGGCAAGAAAATAAACCCTGGGGTAAAATACAGTATCTGTGTGTATTATCTGGGCTTATCTGCGTCTGTTCTCTCTGTGGGTCCCTGAGTGTGTGAGTGAATCTGACTCGTTCAATGGAGTGGATCTAAACAGATGGTTGACACAAAGGTGGCCTCGTTTCATGGTGGGTGGCGCCCGCTGAGAGAATATTTCAATTCACTGGGCATCCACTCACTTTGAGTTGTCGAATAGACACAGCCTTTAATACGCTCATATGCAAAGACAAACAGGGAAAGAACGCAGTGTCAGCAAAGCCTAATTTTGAGCTGATATACAGTATTGATTTCCATCATTTTCTCAACCACAAGAAAAAGATTCTCAATATAAAATCTGCCATTTAAATCACAGTTAGGTTATCCAACAGTATATGTATGCATTATGGAACCAGTGGACAGCTAGGGCCTTTTTTATGTAGTAAATTCCCAATGGTGTTGCTAATTGCAATTGAAAATGAAAAGGTAAGCCTCGCCAGGGAGCAACAACGGACAAAGAGATTTAATTGAGGTCTCAGGAAATCTCTCTGCTGGGGTTAAGCCAGTCCCCAGAAAGACCCCATTGTTACACTTTCAAGCCGAAACCTAATCCTTACAAATAAAACTGTGGTCCAATGTAAAGGGCAGGTCAACGGCTAGGAGTGGTCAAGCACACAATGACCTACAACCCTACGCTTGGATATGCACGACTGAGGAAAAGCCCAATCTAAGTGAGCGGGTAAGATGTAAGATTTCTCTTATTGTCTAAAGATAATGTATATTAGTTTTAAGGGAGAGTGAAAACAGCCTGGGTACCGGACACGAGAATCAATCAGCAGCAGATCAAATCTCACCCAACTCATCTTCGTATTCCTTTACACTCGTACCGTGTACAGGTTGAAAATGGCAGATTTGGGCACGGATAAATGCCTAAATTAGAACGCAGTGGCTGAATAGTAACATGCTACACATGACGTCAGAGCTCTGCGCTTCACGTCACTGTAAGGGTTTGACTGACCGCTGTTCTGAACTTGAGTGTGACAAGTAGTTGCAGTTACTTACACAAACACACACACCCATTAAAATTAAGAGGATTATATATTTTAGAAGATGACGTTTGTTATGTAATATGTCATACAATTGAGTACAAATGTGCACTTCACATTTCTATATCACAAAGTCACGGAATGAACTGATATGACTTTTAGTTTCAAAAGAACTTGCAGAGCTGGCCATTGATGATAAGTCAACCTGACAAATATTCCAGACACGTCAGGGTAAGGTGTGAGGCTAACCTCCAGAATTGTGAATTCCATTCCGAATTGTGAATTCCATCCAGTGAATATTGTTATTGAGTTTCACTCATGTCCTCTGCATTTATGTATGTATGAGGTGCAACGTTCATACTATGTGTAGGCACTACCTCTCAATCCTAGAGAGAGTGGTTTGGCAGGCTTAGTGACGGGGGGGGGGGAATCGATACAGTTACATATCGGTACATTGTTTTTGGACAATATTATATTGATACTTTGACTTCAAGTATCGATTTGTAAACAATAATTTAAAAAAATGTATACATAAATATTCATACACATACAGTTTAAGTCAGAAGTTCACAGACACTTATGTTGGACTCATTAAAACAATTTTTTCAACGACTCCACAAATTTCTGGTTAACAAACTATAGTTTTGGCAAGTCGGACATCTACTTTGTGCATGACACAAGTCATTTTTCCAACAATTGTTTACAGACAGATTATTTCACTTATAATTCACTGTATCACAATTCCAGTGGGTCAGAGGTTTACATACACTAAGTTGACTGTGCCTTTAAACAGCTTGGAAAATTACAGAAAATGTCATGGCTTTAACTTCTTGGTGACAGGGGGGTAGTATTGAGTAGCTTGGATGACTAAGGTGTCCAGAGTAAACTGCCTGCTACTCTGGCCCAGATGCAAATATATGCATAGTATTAGTAGTATTGGATAGAAAACACTCTGAAGTTTCTAAAACTGTTTGAATGATGTCTGTGAGTATGACAGAACTCACATGGCAGGCGAAAACCTGAGACAAATCCAACCAGGAAGTGGGAAATCTGAGGTTTGTAGTTTCATTTAAGTGATTGCCTATCCAATATGCTGTGTCTATGGGGCCCGATTGCACTTCCCAAGGCTTCCAGCAGATGTCAACAGTCTTTAGAAAATTGTTTACGGCTTCTATTGTGGAAGGGTGTCGAATAAGAGCTGTTTCAACAAGTGGACTAGGCTGAGGCCAATCAGTTGTTTACTGCGCGGTCACGCCGCTCCTTCTTTTTCCTCTGTAATGAATACGCTATTGTCCGGTTGGAATATTATTGAAGACGTGTTATAAAAAGACCCTAAGGATTGATTGTAAACATCGTTTGACATGTTTCTACAACTGGAATAGTGAACTAAACGCGCATACAAAACGGAGGTATTTGGACATAAATATGGACGTAATCTAACAAAACAAACATGTCTTGTGGAAGTGGGAGTCCTGGCAGTGCATTCCGACGAAGATCAGCAAAGGTAAGTGAAGATTTATAATGCTATTTATGACTTTGTTGACTCCACAATTTGGCGGGTAACTGTATGGCTTGCTTTTGTGGCTGAACCTGTTCTCAGATTATTGAATATTGTGCTTTTGCCGTAAAGCTTTTTTGAAATCTGACACAGCGGTTGCAATAAGAACAAGTTCATCTTTAATTCTATGTAAAACATGTATCTTTCATCAAAATTTATGATGAGTATTTCTGTTTCAGAGATGAACATACTTTGGTGCGAAAAGTGCAAATCCATCCTAGAACAACAGCAAAGGATCTTGTGAAGAAATGGAGGAAACAGGTACAAAAGTATCTATATCCACAGTAAAATGAGTCCTATATCGACAAGATCGTACTTTTTGGAGAAATGTCCTCTGGTCTGATGAAACAAAAACAGAACTGTTTGGCCATAATGACCATCGTTACATTTGGAGGAAAAAGAGGGAGGCTTGCAAGCCCAAGCACACCATCCCAACCGTGAAGCACAGGGGTGGCAGCATCATGTTGTGGCGGTGCTTTGCTGCAGGAGGGACTCGTGCACTTCACAAAATAGATGGCATCATGAGGATAGGAAATGAGGTGGATATAGTGAAGCAACATCTCAAGACATCAGTCAGGAAGTTGAAGCTTGGTCGCAAATGGGTCTTCCAAATGGACAATGACCACAACCATACTTCCAAAGATGTGGCAAAGTGGCTTAAGGACAAACAAACAAAGTCAAGGTATTGGAGTGGCCATCACAAAGCCCTGACCTCAATCCCATAGATAATTTGTGGGCAAAACTGAAAAAGCGTGTGCGAGCAAGGAGATCTACAAACCTGACTCAGTTCTGTCAGGAGAAATGGGCCAAAATTCTTCCAACTTATCGTGGGAAGCTTGTGGAAGGCTACCCGACACATTTGACCCAAGTTTAAAGGAAATGCTATGAAATAGTAACTGAGTGTATGCAAACTTCTGACCCACTGGGAATGTGATGAAAGAAATAAAAGCTGAAATAAATCACTCTACTATTATTCTGACATTTCACATTCTTAAAATAAAGTGGTGATCCTAACTGACCTAAAACAGGTAATTTTTACGAAGATTAAATGTCAGGAATTATGAAAAAGTTTAAATGTATTTGGCTAAGGTGTATGTAAACTTCCGACTTCAACTGTGTGTGACATATATATATATATATAATAGCAAGTCGGCTGTACCCGAGTCCAAACTCCGGCATTTTTCATCCTACAGCTTGTTCTCCATCTTTTTAAATAGTGAGCCAAAATGTTTTTAGCACTTATTTCCATGACTGATCAAAACTAATTTTCTCATGCTCTCGTCTCTCTGCAGCATTATCGAATTTAAATACACATAGAATCACAATACATATCATATTGGCACCTAAGTATCGTGATAACATCTTGAGGTCCGTGGAAATTCCCAGCCCTAGACAGGCTGTGAAGACGGTAGCTTCTTCACAATTGTTCAGATAAGCTGAAGAAATCTATTGACAGCAGTTATCAAAATAGTCCCTCCTATATAATAAAGGATCCTTGATTTGGTCAGTGTTTTTCTCACCTCTCTCCCCTTCTCTGTGCTGATCCCCAGAGCCTTGTGGGTCTGCTATTAGAGCAGAACTACTTTTCTGAACTGGGACAGCTGTTCTGTCACATACTAAAAATAACCTACAATCTGTTGTCCAAGCACAACAAACACTGCTGCAACCACCGTGGGGCAACTGTCTGAGGAAAAATGACAAATGAAATGAGAGATCTACAAGCATAATGTGAGGTACACTATATATACACACAGACACAAGTGTGTGGACACCCCTTCAAATGAGTCGATTTGGCTATTTCAACCACACCTGTTGCTGACAGGTGTATAAAATCGAGCACACAACCATGCAACACCCATGGACAAACATTGGCCCGTACTGAAGAGTTCAGTGACTTTCAACGTGGCACCGTCATTGGATGTCACCTTTCCAACAAATCAGTACGTCAAAATTCTGCCCTGTTAGTGCTGCCCTGATCAACTGTAAGTTATATTATTGTGAAGTGGAAACGTCTAGGAGCAACAATGACTCAGCCGCAAAGTGGTAGGTCACACAAGCTCACAGAATGGGACCGCAGAGTGCAGAAGTGCGTAGACCATGATTTTGGAATGAGATGTTCGATGAGCAGGTGTCCACAGTTTTGGTAATGTAAGGGAAAGGGGGATACCTAGTCAGTTGTAAAACTGAATGCCTTCAACTGAAATGTGTCTTGTATCTTGTTCTGATAAAGGGACTAGGACATTCAAATCGACCAACGAGATCTAGAATAAGACTAGCTTGTGGCTCAGTTGATGACGATTAGAACGGTCTGGCCGGGCAGACCACTGATATGTGGGTGGCATGTATAAAAACCTGGTCTGATGATTGAGGCCGGTGGTCTGAAACACGCAATGCCCAGGGTTGTGACTTTCAGACCAACACAGTACAGGGCAGGTGAAAAAAAGCTCTTAAGCCTGTCTGTATGGACAACAGTCCATTCTTGAGGGTGCAGAGGGTAGAAAGCCCCCTGGAGGAACCACTCCATCAACCCTACTTCTGTCTGTGACAGCCTGAGTTCTCTACATCATGCTCTCTCCTTCTCTTTCACTCTATCAGTCTCTCTTTCCTTCTCTCTCAAACAGCCACCCACACAGGGATTACAGCTGTGCACCGTTATGCTGTAATCGGGCTGCCCTTTAATCTTTCCTTGCTTCCTTTTCTAAACCCTAATAACGCTGTGGCTGGACTAATGTGTCCGACATCAATCCCACTCCCCCTGTGGCAGCCAGTGGTGCCCTACACAGTACGGCAGCCCAGGCAGACCAAATACGCACCCAACTGAGGAAGTTCAGGTTGTGTTAGTGCTTAGCACAAAACCACAACATACACATTACACACACTATTGATTATTTTAGATGAATAAGTATGGTACACAGAGCAGTTACCACAGTAAAATCCCTTAAGGAAACAGATAATACCATAGCAAGGGATTAAAGACCCTTATCAATGACACCTATAAAACTGGGAGCTACAAATGCCTGGTCAAGGTACAAATGGAGGATTAACTGACAATCTGTTGCCAGGAGAGACTACACGAATTTGACGTTTAAAAGGTGTGATGGTGAGGAGATAAATGTTGTTGATGAGGACAGGAGAAGGGCCATTAACAGATAGAATGTAATGACGACTGAAATACAGAGAACCTCCTGAACATAGTTCAAAGACCAGCTTTGAGCAATTCCATTGGTATACAACAACTGAGCAGCAACTAAAGCTAACATATTGAACGCAGTGTGTTTGCTAATGCCAACACCCTCTTAGAGGCTCAAAACTAAGCCAAACTAATTGCATAACCATAACAAAAAAAGTAATTAGGAATTGTAATTATGGTTCTTTTTGTAATGCCTTTTTCAAACACTCAAAGAATGGGACGGCATAATAAATGAATAGGCTCATTTGAATTCTTTAGCTAAACCGAAACAAAATAATTAAGCATTTCCCAATGCCGTATTGTCAGCCTTTCTGACAACTGTTCCAATGTTTTCCAAAGTCTGATTAAGCATATTATAATAGGAGTCAATACTAAAGCACCCTCTGACTCACTCAGTTCATAAAGAGGCTGGCAGTAGGGTGAGAAAGCAGGTCACTTAGTTTGGAGCTTGAAGCCTTCCAGTGAAATGATATGGACGTTGTAAAGAAAAGGGAAAATACTGGGCTGCATAATGACTCCAGATGGCAAAGACTCTAGATGTTGTGGACATTGTGCCTAGATAGACCCATCATTAGGACGAAGGGCACCTTGGTCTTTGGGGTGGGGCAGAGACATGTCAGAGGGCATAAGCAGGCATAGCGTAGGTGGGAGAGGAGAGGTATTTCCATTGGGCAGGACAGAGCGGTGTATGGAGAGCGGCTGGGCTTAAAAGGAATAGTCAATCAATTATTTAAAGTGATCATGGGGAGTGGTGGGCAGTGGCTAAGGGGCCAGAGCGTTTGACCCAGGCACGTCAAAGACAAAGGGGGGCTGAGGAGAAGGAAAACACTCCACTCCCTGTGTGCTAACAGAAGCTGATGAATGTTTTATCAAAGCCCAATTATTTATTTAAGGACGAGTCCACCATGGGAAGAAATCTAATAAGGTTTCATGGAGAAGGAAATGGGAGAAAATACAACTAAGCCCCTAGAAGTCCAAATGCCTGTACGCAGGAGAGACCAAAACTAATAACAGGAGACAACTTCTTCAAGAAACACCAGAGAACAGTTGACTTTGTGTCAAATACGGTCAATTTCTTAAAACATATTACCAAGCAGACATCTCCTCAACATCTATTATAATAAGAAGCAATACGTTAGATTAATTAACACAGAGGTGGAAATGTCTCTTTCCCTAAAAGGAAACTTTGTGAAACTGCAAGGTAAACAAAAAATACAGGAGATTATAAATCAGCATAATTTCAATTCGTTGACATGATGTAAGAGGCTTATCCAGACGAGATAAAAAACAACAATGCATTTATTGGAGAATTGTTTGGGTATGCTCGTTGTGTTGAAAATGAGTGAGGGTGGAGAGAGGAGTGAGGGTGGAGGGAGAACAGTGGAGGGGGGAAATATTACAGGAGGAGATCAGCACATCTATCACTGTCGGCCGGCAAAGTTAAAGCAAAAGTGGAAATCGCAGGAGTTTCGCTCTCTTAAGACTTCAAGGGCACACACACTTGGCTGCGGGAGGGGAGGCGTGAGAGGGAGACCGAACTGGAAGGGGCTCTCTGGGCTGAGGCTGACACTAACACAGACAGGGGTTGGCACATTGGGGCTCAGTCACGATGGCAGGGGCTGACAGAGAGAGGTGTGGTACACCATGTGTCCTCCAGGGGCCTTTGGGACGAGGGTCGAAGGACAGGGGTGAGAAACAGGGGTGCAGTATGTACTCACCAGAAACACCTTGTAGGCATCTTTCCTGGTGACAGGCCCCCAGCACAAGTCGGTGTCGTCGTATTTCACACTGCCAGCACTGCATGAGTGGTTACCACTACAGAGAGAACAGACAGACTGGTGATCATTACAGGTCCCTTCATTAACAGATCAAATCAGTCCAAGGATAACATACGACAGGAAAGACTAGTTTACAATGTTGCAAAAGAACATGAAACAATGATAAAAGATTAAATATGACAGGGCAGAATTACTAAAACTTTGCAGACTTGTCAGTTCCTTCCTCGGAGCGGTTAGATTATCAGGGAGGTCAGTTCCTTCTACCTCGGAGCGGTTAGATTATCAGGGAGGTCAGTTCCTTCTACCTTGGAGCGGTTAGATTATCAGGGAGGTCAGTTCCTTCTACCTCGGAGTGGTTAGATTATCAGGGAGGTCAGTTCCTTCTACCTCGGAGCGGTTAGATTATCAGTGAGGCCAGTTCCTACTACCTCTGAGCGGTTAGATTATCAGTGAGGCCAGTTCCTACTACCTCTGAGCGGTTAGATTATCAGTGAGGCCAGTTTCTTCTAGCTCGGAGCAGTTAGATTATCAGGGAGGTCAGTTCCTTCTACCTCTGAACGGTTAGATTATCAGTGAGGCCAGTTTCTTCTAGCTCGGAGCGGTTAGATTATCAGTGAGGCCAGTTCCTACTATCTTGGAGCGGTTAGATTATCAGTGAGGCCAGTTCCTACTACCTCTGAGCGGTTAGATTATCAGTGAGGCCAGTTCCTACTACCTCTGAGCGGTTAGATTATCAGTTAAAGAAAAGTATCAGTAAAAGTTATATCACTGCACAAGACTTTACTGAGTTGAAGTGATGATCCAGTCTTCCTGGTGGAAAATGACATATTGTCATTCTGAGGCAATCACAAAACCCTTTCAGTGCTGCCAACAAGGTGCGGCAGACTGAGCATCAATTATGGGACATAAATCATTAGAATCTGCCTCTGCCACCGAGAAGTGTGCTGCGGCAAGGCTTTACAAAGAGATACCGCTCTACGATCTCAATCGCCTGGCTCTCCTCAGTGGCAGAGCCAGTCGAGCGGGGAGCTCCGGTCTGTGCCATAGGGTAATTCCTTTTTAAGTTTCTGTTCCGCCTCACATTTTGGCAAGAATGTTACCACGGGACTTTTCGACCCCGCTGAGTCCGAGGGACAAACTTATATCTTTTTATGCTACTAGATTGATTTGTTAATAGAACTTCCTCTGATGTGGTAAGTGGTTCAATTGTAATCTTGAATTGAAATGTATTCACTCACCTTCACCTTTAAAAACTAAGTATCTCTATACATTTTTTAAGGATCTCATCCTCACCACATTATGTTCATAAGATACCCCTATATGGCACTCCCAGGGCTCACTGAAACCTTAAAAAGTCACTGATAATCTAACGTCATTTGGGCAAAATGGGAGAGCGCTTTAGTTTTTGGAGCGGCGGTCCTTTTTTGAAATTGTACTTTTTGGTACACCATGAGAAAGTCAATCATCTTTCTGTCATAAAGCTACACCAAATTGAATTGTGATCCTGACGGTTAAGGTGGTCTCACCAGAACAATAGTTTCTCTAGAGAAGAGCCTCCCTTAGATCAGGAGGGAGGCTAAGTCATACTGTCTGAGACTGGAACCATATGGAATATGTGATATTCACCCAGCCCCACCGGGCCAGTGGAGGAAACTTGCAATAAAAACCTGTCTGGGAGCCAGTCAACAAAAAGTAAATGCCAAGAGCACTGGTGGGAGGTCAGGAAGGCTAAAGGCCCCCTCATCAGAAAGTTTTACTGAGGCAGAAGGTCAGGGAACAGCCAAAGTGCAGAGATAAAAACAGAACTGAGAGAAAGGGATATGCTTTGTCCTGCCAAACGTAAATGCTGCAAGTACTTGGGAAAGTCAGCTGCACCCACATTAGTCATAAAGTTGCTTGAAATAACACCCCCAAATAAGAAACCCATGAATGTAATGAATCAGCAGCAAGCTGGCTGGCTGGTCTTACCAGGCTACTTCCATTAGTGATATGGGCACAGCAGCAGCATAGATGGCCAGGTCTCCGTACAGGTAGACTACCATGCAGATGTAGAACATGTTGACACCAACTAAAAGACAAAACCAAAGGGTTAAGACATGAGCAGATTATACCTGGATCTATACATACAATGTCATACATTATATATTTCTAGTGTATATGACTGTGTTATCAATTCATCATATCTCCGAGAGAATCTGCCTAACAGCCGTCAGATGCCTGATTATGAAACATGGTCAATGCAACTTGTGTCAAACTTCAACCGCTAAACGTGCAGTCTCCATCAGAGGCAATCTCCTCCGTCTCTACACCTCCACTCCTCCATCAATCCCCTGCTTCTCCCTCCGGGATGGCAGCCACAACTACAGCAGCACATTTCTCCGCTCCTCCGGAAGAATATTAATCACACTAATTAAGAAAGTAATCACTTCATGATGAAAATTCTCCTCATTACATCCCCCACACACTACTGGCCCATCCAAGCTGGCACGAGGGGAGATTGAGAGCTTTCAACAACGGGAGACCGATAGCCATGTTGTGCCAGGCATCCATCATACACTGGAGTTCTCGTGTGGGAGGCTCCTGTGTCCTACTGGTCCTGGCAGCCAATTCATTACTGACAGGGAAATTAGAGTGTGGAGTCCATTAAAAATCAATAAAAAGTGAGGGGTTTATAGTTTTACAGGGCTAAATTGATTCATCTGATCTGAGAGTAAAGGGACGAATGGCAACCTTCTGCTGCCCATCACACAGCCGAGCTGAGGTAAACAAGAAAAGGGATATGGAAGAGGACTAGCTGGTCCAACAGCCAGATAAGCCCATGTAGTTGTAAAACAGTCATCACCTGTCTTATGGCAGGGATTGATGGACACTTACAGTAGACTGCATTATGATATGAAGCTATATTACAGTTGCTACACTAAGTTTCTGCAGCCCTGTTTGAGTTAGATGGAGAGTCTAACAGCAGGTAAATTCTGTGGGAAAGGGCGATGACCGCAAACATTTACCTAGCTAGCACCACCACCCATCTTACCGCCATTGAGGACAATGTGGTGCTAAAGTACTGTAGCCAAGTTGTGTTTGTTCTCTTACAGGACCATCTGATCACAACATTGTGCAGTGGTGCACTGAGGTCATAAAACACAGGCTGGGGAAAATAAACACTGATAACTCAAGAAGACGCCAGTGTGTGTGATTACACTATACTGTACCTATCAGTATTGATCTGCACACTGATTACAGTATGAAAGTATCTCACAGGTTGGTGGGGGGACTCGATTCTCTCTCGATTCTCTCTGCATCAATTCTACACATTCCATTTCACCTCCTCTCCGACAACCCACTTTCAGAGGTTAGCACTGTACAGTACGCTCTACCATTCCTGCATGTCTCCATCTGGCCCTATGGAAAGGAAGCCTGTTAGAGCATTTGCCTCAGATAGGGGGAATCAGGGCTGCCCCTGTCAGTGAGCGATAGCTAGGTGAGGACCCAGCATGACCAAGAGGATGCTGCCCTGCCAGGCTCTGTCACTAATACCTCCCCATTACCCACGGCCAGAGGCTCACACGCTGCTGCTGCAAATGACTCTTCACCTAGGAGCTCCACTCAGTCCCCTAGCGGCATGGACACACGTCACTATCCATCACCCCACTGTTGCAGACTGACAGAGGCTCTGATAGCCTCTCTAGCTGGATCTGGAGGAGGAAGGAGTGGTTCCCAGAAGAAGAGGTACGTTAGGAAGTAGCTTCCTTCCAACATCCACAGCCATTTTGTTGAATGCCAACCACGCTGGAAGCCACAGCTGTACTGGGCTCCGCTCTGCTATCGTGGAGCTTCATCAGGCAGGAACGTGAATAGGAGAGCCTGACAACTAAAGGCAGTTTGTTGGATGCAACAGAAATTACTTTCCTTAGGTTTGATTTTGAAACCCCAATGGGCTTTCATTGAGTGAAATGTATTCTCTGTGCTAAAACTTGGGATATTGATCTGGATCTCGGGTAATCATAGAGTTGAGCAGTAATAGCAGCAGGCCCTCTGAAAAGGAAAGCGCATCCTTTATGTTCATATACAATAGAGACTTGAAAACTATTTTAGTTGAGGCTTATGTAATTGGGGTGGTGGGAGGGGGGCTGACATAAACATGTCCATTTATCTTCTTAGTGGCAGCGCTGCTCCCCATTTTCCTTTTGTCAGTGCCCCTCATAGCGTACAAGTATGACATTTAAGAAAAGTCATTCAAGTATAGAAAATGTATGCGTCGGTGTTAGGTACTCATTAAAGCTGGGGTCTGTAATAAAGGAGACTGGATTAGTATTCCTCTCCATGGTCTCTATAAGTCAAGGGTATAGGGTGGTCCATGTTATAGAGCCTGTACTTTCTCCCTCTGTTTGCACACCATCCATATCCCCATACATCACTTCTACTGCCTTTTCTACCTAAAGGGACGGCGGGCTGAGATGGGAGCAGGAGCACACAGACCAGCCTCTGTTGTTCACCCCCCTTTGTGATATTAGCCAAAGTCGTCTTCTAATCAACTTGCAAATTGTGGATGAGGAAAGTTACAGTAACCCTACAGGCACTCTCCTCGCTGCTCCGCTGATAAAACAGCCCGCATCAAAATTCCTGTCAGTACCGGCAGGGCCGATACCTATGGCCTTATTCCAAGCTTGCTCTGCTGCCAGTGGTGCCCAGTGTGTTCAAACAGTCCCATCAATAACCAGAACCTGGGCCGAGGTAGTAAGGATTCAAGAGGCCAGCTGATTGGCTGTGAGCTGCCCTTCCCCACCGCAGGCCTCAGCCAGCCCATTAACTCCAACAACATATTCAAAAACACTCCACTATCCTATCCAATCCCTCAACAAAAAACAAGAGATTTTGTTTTAATGCCTGACAGCTTTACCACACCAGTAAAACTCCCTGATCAGACATACCACTAATCCTATATTACCTCCCAGCACTAATTAAAACAAAGAAGAGTTCATATCAGCGGAGATCTGGGTAGAGAGACAAACGAGACTTCCATTATGCTGGAGCGCCATTGAGCTGAGACAAAGAGCTGCATCTCTCACTCCTCTCTCATGCGCGCTGGGCCCAGCACCCATCTAATTCATTTCTGATTAGAGTCACTGGGCAGCACTCCCACATCACACAGAGAGATAGAGGGGACTCTTATCTCTGCCACCGATCAATACTTCCCCGTGGTGCCTCACCCTTACCTGCAGCCGAGGACAACACCACACCAGACACACACAGGGAGAGGTCATCACCAAAGAGTGTTTTAACACATCAACTTTAATAGGGCTGAGAGAAAGAAGAGACTGCAGCCGAAGTGTTCCACAAGGGAACAACACGCTGCTTTTCTAACAGCATGTTGCATGCCTGCCTGGCTTTGTGTGAGTCACTGAATCATTTTGTGTGCGAGTGTGCCAAGTGCACCACCTAGTGGCCAGAGCCGGATCACAACACAGGAAGAGATCTGCACACAGATGACATTGTCAGAGTGAAGCAGAACGGTTTGACATTGTTATCAGAGATGACAAAAGCGATGCTGTTGAAGTATTGGCGCTGCAGGTGCGTATGCTGCAGACTGTTGAGTCACCTACCTGGTTAATACTACTTGAGAAACAGGCCGACCTGCCAGCAGAGGAGGAGAAGGTGGGGAGGGGGTAGTGAGCGGGCCCAGCACACCGAGGAGTGTCTACTCTGACGTAGGTGAGTAATGTAAATCAGCAAGGTTGTTCTGTTTCTGGTTCAAGGTGAACATGATTCTGCTTTCAATTAGCTCATCACTCAGGCTGCAGAGGCTTTAACATGTTCACCGCCGCTAGTGCAGCCTGCAGGAGGCCCCCACACACAGCTGGGGAGACTAAAACAGCAGCAGTGTGATGGCCTGGGAAATACAACCATTTATCCATATACACTGAGGGTACCAAACATTAAGGAACACCTGCTGTTTCCATGACATAGACTGACCAGGTGAAAGCTGTGATCCATTATTGATGTCACCTGTAAATCCACTTCAACCAGTGTAAATGAAGGGGAGGAGACAGGTTAAAGAAAGATTTTTAAGCCTTGAGACATTTGAGACATGGATTGTGTATGTGTGCCATTCAGAGGGTGAATGGGCAAGACAAAATATTGAAGTGCCTTTGAATGGGGTTTGGTAGTAGGGGCCAGGCGCAGCAGGTATGTATCAAGAACTGCAACGCTGCTGGGTTTTTCACGCTCAACAGATTCCTGTGTGAATCAAGAATGATCCACCACCCAAACGACATCCAGCCAATAGCAGGCCAGTGGTCGAAAACGGATCATTGATGAAAGAGGACAGAGGAGGCTGACAAATTGTGCAGTGCAACAGACGGGCTACAGTTAAGTCAACTGATAGTCTAGTACAACATTGGTGCCCAAAGACCCATAAAATAATGCACAACTAGTCGTACCTTGACACAAATGGGGTATGGCAGCCAACCACCTTACAGAGTTCCACTTCTTTCAGCAAAAAACAAGAAACTGCGATTGCAGTGGGTTAAGGAGCAAAAACAATGGAAACTGGAAAACTGGAAAAACATTGCCTGATCTGAAGAACCCCGGTTCTTGGTGATGGGAGGACTAGGGAATGGAGAAAACCACGAGTACATGCATCCATCATGCTGTGTGTCAACATTGCAAGCTGGTGGTGGTTGTGGTAGTATAATGGTGTGGGGTGTGTTTTCATGGCATACATTGGGCCCCTTGATAAAAATGGAGGAACATTTGAATGCCACAAGATATCTGAACATTATTGCCAGTCAGGTGCATCCCTTCATGGCAGCAGTGTATCCATCTGCAATTTTATTTTTTATTATCAGGATAATACCCAATGGCACAAGGTTAGGATTGTCCAGGAATGGTTCCACGAACATGACAGTGAATTCAGCTTACTGCAGTGGCCTACCCAGTCACCAGATCTCAATCCAATTCAGCATCTGTGGGATGAGATGGAACGATGCTACTAGTAGAGATCTTCTACCAGCCAACTGGACACAACTGTGGGAAGCATTGGAGTCAACATGGGCCAGCATCCCTGTGGAATGCTTTCCACACCTTGTTTTTATTTTTTTATTTCACCTTTATTTAACCAGGTAGGCTAGTTGAGAACAAGTTCTCATTTGCAACTGCGACCTGGCCAAGATAAAGCATAGCAGTGTGAGCAGACAACAAAGAGTTACACATGGAGTAAACAATTAACAAGTCAATAACACAGTAGAAAACAAAGGGGGAGTCTATATACAATGTGCAAAAGGCATGAGGTAGGCAAATAATTACAATTTTGCAGATTAACACTGGAGTGATGAATGATCAGATGGTCATGTACAGGTAGAGATATTGGTGTGCAAAAGAGCAGAAAAGTAAATAAATAAAAACAGTATGGGGATGAGGTAGGTGAAAAAGGGTGGGCTATTTACCAATAGACTATGTACAGCTGCAGCGATCGGTTAGCTGCTCAGATAGCTGATGTTTGAAGTTGGTGAGGGAGATAAAAGTCTCCAACTTCAGCGATTTTTGCAATTCGTTCCAGTCACAGGCAGCAGAGAACTGGAAGGAAAGGCGGCCAAATGAGGTGTTGGCTTTAGGGATGATCAGTGAGATACACCTGCTGGAGCGCGTGCTACGGATGGGTGTTGCCATCGTGACCAGTGAGCTGAGATAAGGCGGAGCTTTACCTAGCATGGACTTGTAGATGACCTGGAGCCAGTGGGTCTTGCGACGAATATGTAGCGAGGGCCAGCCGACTAGAGCATACAAGTCGCAGTGGTGGGTGGTATAAGGTGCTTTAGTGACAAAACGGATGTCACTGTGATAGACTGCATCCAGTTTGCTGAGTAGTGTTGGAAGCCATTTTGTAGATGACATCGCCGAAGTCGAGGATCGGTAGGATAGTCAGTTTTACTAGGGTAAGCTTGGCGGCGTGAGTGAAGGAGGCTTTGTTGCGGAATAGAAAGCCGACTCTTGATTTGATTTTCGATTGGAGATGTTTGATATGAGTCTGGAAGGAGAGTTTGCAGTCTAGCCAGACACCTAGGTACTTATAGACGTCCACATATTCTAGGTCGGAACCATCCAGGGTGGTGATGCTAGTCGGGCATGCGGGTGCAGGCAGCGACCGGTTGAAAAGCATGCATTTGGTTTTACTAGCGTTTAAGAGCAGTTGGAGGCCACGGAAGGAGTGTTGTATGGCATTGAAGCTTGTTTGGAGGTTAGATAGCACAGTGTCCAAAGACGGGCCGAAAGTATATAGAATGGTGTCGTCTGCGTAGAGGTGGATCAGGGAGTCGCCCGCAGCAAGAGCAACATCATTGATATACACAGAGAAAAGAGTCGGCCCGAGAATTGAACCCTGTGGCACCTCCATAGTAGGGCAAAAGGGGGTGCAACTCACTATTAGGAAGGTGTTCTTAATGTTTTCTACACTCAAGTGTACAATTACACCCCATTAGAGAGCTAACAGCCTCACATTTGGAATCTAACAATGATTCCCATTTAAAGGTTAAGAAACTTTCCCCAAATTATCCCACAACCTTCAAGACTCCAGATAGTTGTTAGACAAGGAGGACAGGTTTTACAATGCCCTGCACATAGCGGCATCAGCAGCACTTCATTCAATAACGGAATGTGGGTTCATCCTATCCCCTCAAAGTACTGAATGAGAATAGGCTCTTACCTTTGTTGAAGAACATGGAGGCCATTTGACCCATCTCTACCCTCTCCACAATGTCAAAGTGATCAACGTGTCCTCCTCCTGTTCGCTCTGTGATAATGCATAGACATGAGAACGCAGTGGTGAGTCATTCCAATCCGAGTCATTCCTTCCTTCTATAAAACATAGACATTAACCAATGACATGGAGGATACATACAATTTATGATTGATCTGATTATGTCATAATCAACATATGCTTAAGAATTGAGACCTTCAAAAAGGAGGGATGACAAAAAAGAGAATTCCGAATTCTCCACAAGACTCAATGTTTTCACATATAAACTACATGGCCAGACGTATGTGGACACCCATCAAATTAGCGGATTTGGCAATTTCAGCCATGCTAACAGGTGTCTAAAATTGAGCACATATTCATGCAATCGCCATAGACAAACATTGGCACTAGAATGGCTCGTACTGAGCTCTTCTAAAATCAAGCTTTGTGTCAAATCCACTAATTTGAAGGGTGTCCATTTTAACGTGGCGCCGTCATAGGATGCCACCTTTCCAACATGTCAGTTTGTCAAATTTCTGCCTTTCTAGAGCTGCACCGGTCAACTGCAAGTGCTGTTATTGTGAAGTGGAAACGTCTAGGAGCTACAACGGCTCAGCCACGAAGCGCGTAAAAATAGTCATTGCGCGTAAAAATAGTCTGTCCTTGGTGGCAACACTCACTTTGGAGTTCCAAACTGCTTCTGGAAGCAACGTCAGCATAAGAACTGTTCGTTGGGAGCTTCATGAAATGGGTTTCCATGGTCGAGCAGCCTAACACAAGCCTAACATCACCATGCGCAGTGCCAAGCGTCGGCTGGAGTGGTGTAAAGCTTGCCGACATTGGACTCTGGAGCAGTGGAAACGCATTCTCTGGAGTGATGAATCAATCACACATCACTATCTGGCAGTCCAACAGACGAATCTGGATTTGGCAGATGCCAGGAGCACACTACCTGCCCAAATGCATAGTGCCAACTGTAAAGTTTGGTGGAGGAGAAATAATGGTCTGGGGATGTTTTTCATGGTTCAATTAGTCTAGGCCCCTTAGTTCCAGTGAAGGGAAATATTGACGCTACAGCATACAATACAATTCTAGACGATTCAGTGCTTCCAACTTTGCGGCAACAGTTTGGGGAAGGCCCAATCCTGTTTCAGCAGGACAATGCCCCCAAATGCACAAAGCAAGGTCCATACAGAAATGGTTTGTCGAGATCGGTGTGTTAGAACTTGACTGGTCTGCAACAGAGCCCTGACCTCAACCCCATCAAACAACTTTGAGATTAATTGAAATGACTGAGTCAGGCCTAATCTCCCAAAATCCGTGCCTGACCTCACTAATGCTCATGGCTGAATGGAAGCAAGTCCCTGTAACAATGTTCCAACATCTAGTGTAAATCCTTCCCAAAAGAGTGGAGGGTATTATAGCAGCAAAGGGGGTGACCAAACCCATATTAATGCCCATGATTTTGGAATGAGATGTTCGAGCAGATGTCCACATACTTTTGGCCATGTAGTGTACCTTATTTTCAACACATTCTTAACACGACCTTAGCAGTGTGTCTAGTCTTCAGGAGGGATGAGAGGAACACTATACTCACGGACTGACAAAATGGGCCTCGTCTCTGGCTCTGATCGTCCCCGGACATCATCATCCGAATAATCAGAAGTGGAGTCATTGTCTTGGACCTGAAGATGAGGGTGATGGAAAGAGGATAACCAGCCTGCCTCCACCCAACACTGACTTCACTCCTAATCTACAAGTCCTAATGCTCAGTGCCAACAACAGTCAGTTTACAACCTTATTAACACTGTGTTTTATTTGCTGGACATGTAACGTGGAGGGGAGCAGCATCTGGAAATTGTCTGGAACAGCTGGGATATGCTGGGGAGGATGAGGGAGCTGTCCCCCTCATATACAATAGATATGAGCGCCTATCTGACGCCCTCCCATAACTCTTCATCTACCAAATTCACTACAAATTCATATTAATTAATGCTCAATTACAATCGACATTGAGGATGTCATTATCAGTTGAATTAACAAGAGCAGCTACAGCTGGTTGGGCAGGGTGTGGGAGAGACTAAGAAGTGGGTGGCTGACTGGAAGAGAATATGCCAGCAACAGAAACAGAGCATCTAACATCAAAGTGTCAGATGTGTCCTTGGCTGAGTCAAAAGAGCAGATCTATCCTATTTCTCTGTCACATCCGAGAGATGCAGTCAGTCCCCCTCCCCCCCCCCCCCCCCCCAATTCAAACTAATACAATTTTATGGGACTTTCTCAGAAAATGTTAGCCAGTATATCACTTTAAAGGAACGGCTTAATTTTTTTTATGTGCTTCATTCGAGCGGAAAGAAATAAAGAATGTTCAAGGGTAAACATTCCCACTCTGTGCCTCCCTTCTCCCATTATGTGGGAGGAAATGTTGGAGGAAGACTAAGTGATCCATGAATCAAGGCCATGGGGTTTGGGGCTCTGTCAAAGCCAGACCCATTGTCCTTACGCTCATAACTCCTCCAGCGGAAACCTTGGCCATTAGGCAAAATGACTTGCTGCTTTTCTGTAAAAAAAGAAAATGAACTCCACCAGCTCCATCAATCTCTGCACGAGATTACTTTCTCTTAGTATTTAAAATGACTAAAGTAACAATGATTAAAAACTAAACTGCCCCCCCAGTGAGTCAGTAGAGGACACTACAAGGCTTGTTTAATCACACATTTGTGGGAGTGGCAAGTGCTCCATTCCCCATATTATTCTTTAATGGTCTATTGAGCGCCTTGAGGTTATTCTTCCCGTAAAGGTGTTGCGGTTTAAGGGGTAGTGAACTAGCAAATCTGGGCCTTCACTTGATGAGTAGGGATCACTGGAAAAGACAGTATGTATGAGTGTCGACTATCACTCTTCCTCCATTACTTCCACCTGTTGGTTATTTATATGTGCTAACTCACCTCCTCCTGCTCCCTCCTCTTCCAACGCAGCTGAGCGTTGGCTGCTGCCATGGCCTCGATCACAAACGTAGTGGTCATGTAACTGATGAAAATTAAACAAAGTGGGTTCAGAAAAATATATATTATTATATATACATATTATATACCGAGCATAACAATTTTATACAAACGTAGAATTTTATGACCCATTGTCAACAACTGTCACAGAATATCATTGTGTTGTATTTGTTGTAGTCTGTGACCTTGCCTAACTGCACACTATCCTTGGTGACAAAATAGGATCACTAGATCTCAACTATCCAAAAACAAAGCAATATAAAAAGATGAAACTGTTAAAAGGCACAGTGTATGTTTAAATCCACATCACAAAGCTAAAGTACTGGCCTCTGTTCTGTATCTCTGTGTGTCCACTGTCTCCCCCTTTTCCTCATATAGTACCCTAATGAAACACATCCTGCATCATCAACTTCCTCTTGCTGACTGACACGGTGCATCAACTCATCTGCAACTCCTCCTGCTCTGGTTGTTCCCTGCTAGATTACTGACACGCCTCATCAGTGGCATCCCATTTGATAGGGAGGGCAATAACTCTCCACTTAGGATGCTGGGAGGACCTTAGGTGTGGAAGAAAAGGATTAAATATGGTAAATTCCTCTTGTGCTATGGTGTGCTTAAACTAAAGTGAGAGCTGGGGAAGTGGATGAAAGGCAACAGTTGTGGAAATGAATGGAAAGGCAGTGAGCCTACGAGGAACTCGCCTCATAAACGCCAGGAAGGAGATGAGCGCCAGGCTGACCGCCCAACCTGCTTGGGCAAAGGCCTTGGGCATCGTCAGTGCCCCCGTGCCCACGATCAGATTAAACATGTACACCAAGCCCACCTGCAAAGACACAGAATATTAGAGGGTGTCGTTGTCTTGGGGGTCCACAAGAGGCCAGTACGTCTGGACGCTCCTGTTTACTGGACATTATCCTCCCTTCACTTAACGCAACACCCCACTCTGGTCAAGGGAGTGAAGTTTGAACCCTGGAAATCATGCGACAGTTTAGCACGGGTGTAAAGAAAAACATGTTGACCTCACATTGCCAAGTTGCAACGCACTGGTCAACTGAAGACATTATCTTGATCTTATTCAAACACTGTCCTCAGCTGTGGACTATTACAGTCCCATCTAGCAGTAAAGACGTAGGGCTGACACCGTGACATATAGGTAGACCAGTGAACAGAAGGTCAGATCACTTATCCCCATCCATTTCCTTCAGCCCGTTAATATTTCACCTAGAAAGGGCACTTTAACCACAAGACAACTAGCCTTAAAACAGCTGAAGCAGACACAACCATGCTGATATCAGTCCCTGCAGAAACTTGTGACATACCTAGACAGGCCTCACAATAATGCTTTCTAAACAGAATTTATGGTTTGGGTCATCAAAGTTCATCAATGGTAGCCTTTTTCAGTGCCTAAGCATTCCTTCTTCCTCTTTTCAGTGTCCTGACTAGATGAGTAACCACCGCACGTGCTCCCCGCAACATTTCTGCTCTACATCACAATTGTATAATTTAAAGATGTATTAAGTTCTTGTTTTTCAAATCAACAAACAAAACAGATTCCATATTCACAGATGTGGCAGACAAATTATAGAATAAAATATCAAACAAACAAATTGCAGCAGCACTATCAGTAATCGTGTAGACATTTCCAGCTTTAGCAGAGACAACAATTAAAGAATTAGCTTTAGAGCAACTTACACTTCCTGTATACACACACACACACACATTTCCTTAAATCACCCCATCCACTCTGTCCCATTTGAAATATAGTTGAGTAGTGGAGACCAGAGTTTATCATAACTGGGATGTCTCTTGTGGAGGTCGTAAGTGAGCTTTTCAAGAGGAAGGAAGTCAACAATCTGGTCAGGCCACATTTTAAAATGCAGGTGGAGGAATTAGAATCCCCCAGCAGGAGAACACATTTTATAGCAAAGTATGTGATAGTCTTAAACAAATTCTCTCTGTCTGGATCAAGAACAAAGTCCTGCTGAACATTAAGAAGATAGAGACACAAGGTCATATCAAACTGTACATGTATAGATGACCAGATCTCTCTACAACTCCAAAATACATGCATATAAGTTATACTTTCAGAGGTATATATTTTACAATAAGGAAAACTGTCTGTATTCTTTCTATTGAGTCTCACTGGGGTGTAATACAATTTGAACAAAAATGTGTAATGATTTATTTTCATTTTTGTATTAGTAGAGGACCAGCATATCCTGTGGCAAACCTCCACTCACAACTCATCACTGATAATCAGACAAAGGTCCTTTTCCCAGATTATTTTAAGAGTAAGGAGGAACCCACAATCTCGTATAGGAATTTATAGATATTGGAGATTTTGCCTTTGTTGGATTGTGCTGTAGCAAGAAGGGTCTCAACTTAATTGAGAAGAGCTCTAAACCCCCCCTTGGAAGTGAATGAGGAAATGACGTGTCTAATTTGAAGGTATCAACAACAAAAAATGTGCACATCGAATTCCCTGCAGAGCTCTTAAAAGGATTTCAATGTAGTTGCGTTCTGGTGAAACAGGTCTGAAAGGGTCCTGATCCTGAGAGTATGCCAAAGATTAAAGTTGGCATCACTCTGGGCTTTTGGCGATTCTGGGTTGTTTACTATAGGCAAGTGAGAGCATATCTGGGAGGAAATGCCAAGGTATTTCTTGCAGTCCTTCCATGATATTAGGGTGTTGTAAATCAAAGGTTTTGGGTATGTTCCCCACATCACTAAAGTCATTAATGAATATAATTGAGCTTAGGGGAAATCACAATCATAACCACAGATTGGGCCTCTATCTGAATCCACATTGAGTCTTGTCTGTTTGTGATCCATGTTAACATGTTGCTGATTTGGGCAGACCAGTAGTACATAATGTTGCTGCTACCGTCTCGTATGACCAAAAAGAGCTTCTGGACATCAGAACAGTGATTACTCACCTTGAATTGGATGAATAATTTTTCTTTAATGAGTCGGACGAGAGGGATTTACTCCCGACACCCGAACAAGTCCTCATCCCCGTCATTTGCAGGAGAAAGAGACGGAAGAGGTATTACGGAAGGAGATCAGGGTGCCTTGTGAGGATCTGCCAAATAGTGGCTAATCTGCCTCCTATTGGCCAACATACAATTGCTGGATAATTAATTGGATGAACTAAAAGCATGTATTTCCTACTAACGGGACATTAAAAACGAATATCTTATGTTTCACCGAGTCGTGGACGAACGACAACATGAATAACATTCAGCTGGTGGGTTATACACTGTATCGGCAGGATAGAACAGAAGCCTCTGGTAAGACAAGGGGTGGCAGTCTATGTATATTTGTAAACAAAATCTGGAGCACGATATCTAAGGAAGTCTCTAGGTTTTGATTGCCTGAGGTAGAGTATCTCATGATAAGCTGTAGACCACACTATCTGTATTTTTTTGTAGCTGTCTACATACCACCACAGACCGATGCTGGCACTAAGACACCCCGAGGTGGCACTCCTAGTGGCTGGGGAAATTAATGCAGATAAACTTAAATCAGCTTTACCTCATTTCTACCAGCATGTTAAATGTGAAACCAGAGAGAAGAAAAACTCTAGACCACCTTTAATCCACACACAGATACGCGTACAAAGCTCTCCCTTGCCCTTCATTTGGCAAATCTGACCATAATTCTATCCTCCTGATTCCTGCTTACAAGCTAAAATAAAAGCAGGAAGCACCAGTGACTCAGTCTATAAAAAAGTGGTCAGATGAAGTACATGCTAAAATATAGGACTGTTTTGCTAGCACAGACTGGAATATGTTCTGGGATTCTTCCGATGAGATTGAGGAGTACACCACATCAGTCACTGGCTTTATCAATAAGTGCATCGATGACATCGTCCCCACAGTGACTGTACGTACATACCCCAATCAGAAGCCATGGATTACAGGCAACATCCGCACTGAGCTACAGGTAGAGATTCTGCTTTCAAGGAGCGGGACTCTAACCTGGAAGCTTATAAGAAATCCCACTATGCCCCCTGACGAACCATCAAACAGGCAAAGCGTCAATACAGGATTAAGATCAAATCGTACTACACCGGCTCCGACGCTTATCAGATGTGGCAGGGCTTGCAAACTATTACAGACTAAAATGGGAAGCACAGCCGAGCTGCCCAGTGACATGAACCTACCAGACGAGCTAAATTACTTCCATGCTCACTTCGAGGCAAGGAACACTGAAATATGCATGAGAGCATCAGCTGTTCCGGACGTCTGTGTGATCACGCTCTTCACAGCCGATGCGAGAAAGACCTTTAAACAGGTCAACATTCACAAGGCCGCAGGGCCATACGGATTACCAGGATGTGTACTCCCGAGCATGCGCTGACCAGCTGGCAAGTGTCTTCACTGACATTTTCAACCTCTCCCTATCTGAGTCTGTAATACCAACATGTTTCAAGCAGACCACCATAGTCCCTGTGCCCAAGAACACCAAGGTAACCTGCCTAAATGACTACCAACCCGTAGCACCTCAGGTCTGCAGCCATGAAGTGCTTTGAAAGGCTGGTCATGGCTCACATCAACACCATTATCCCAGAAACCCTAGACCCATTCCAATTTGCATACCTCCCCAACAGATGATGCAATCTCTATTGCACTCCACACTGCCCTTTCACACTGGATGCTTGCAACCAGCATCCAGTGAATCCAGCAGAACAAGGGTCTTCCGTGTGTTTACTTTATCTATAATATCAAAAAAATGGCGAATGTTATCAGAAGAGTACCTGTCTCTAATAAATCAATTTTGGTACACTTTTATTATTTTGGGAAGAAGAGTGTTTAGTCTCGTCGAGCAGTATGGTAATTATTTTGTAGTGGCCAAAAAGCTTTGTGGAACTGGATGTTCTTATAGGCACTTTAGTATTGCCAGTGTAACAGTATAGCTTCTATCCCTCTCCTCGCTCCTCCCTGGGCTCGAACCAGGAACACGATGACAACAGCCACCCTCGAAGCAGCGTTACCCATGCAGAGCAATGGGAACAACCACTTCCAAGTCTCAGAGCGAGTGACGTTTGAAACGCTATTAGCGCGCATCCCGCTAACTAGCTAGCCATTTCACATCGGTTATACCAGCCTCATCTCGGGAGTTGATAGGCTTGAAGTCATAAACAGCGCAATGCTTGACGCACAACGAAGAGCTGCTGGCAAAACGCACAAAAGTGCTGTTTGAATGAATGCATACGAGCCTGCTGCTGCCTACCACCGCTCAGATACTTGTATGCTCAGTCAGATTATATGCAACGCAGGACACGCTAGATAAACTAGTAATATCAACCATGTGTAGTTAACTAGTGATTATGATTGATTGATTGATTGTTTTTTATAAGATAAGTTTAATGCTAGCTAGCAACTTACCTTGGCTTACTGCATTCGCGTAACAGGCAGTCTCCTTGTGGAGTGCAACGAGAGGCAGGTGGTTATAGCGTTGGACTAGTTAACTGTAAGGTTGCCAGAATGGGTCCCCCGAGCTGACAAAGTGAAAATCTGTCGTTCTGCCCCTGAACGAGGCAGTTAACCCAGGCCGTCATTGAAAATAAGAATGTGTTCTTAACTGACTTGCCTAGTTAAATAAAGATTAAATAAAGGTGTAAAAATTTATTGAAATTTAAAATCAGCAAAATCGGTGTCCAAAAATACCGATTTCCAATTGTTATGAAAACTTGAAATCGGCCCTAATTAATCAGCCATTCCGATTAATCGGTCGACCTCTAGTATGCAATATCTCTCAGAGTATAGTCCAAGTTTAGTTTTGCTTTAGCTGCTTTAAGTTGAATCCAGGAGGTGCTGTCTGGAGATGTACTTCCAGTTCCGTCTCAAGCTCTAACCTGTGTACTTCCATTGCTTTTTTCTCTGAGGAATCATATACAATCAGATGACCTCTTAGGGTGGCTTCGGCAGCGTCTCACATTTGGCCGGAGAAACAGGAGAGTCTTTGTCTTGTGTGTAGTTGTCTATCCATGAAGTGACCAATGTATGGAATGCTTCATTTGATAACATGGAGGTGTTGAATTTCCAGGTCTTTGATATCAGGATGTTTTTATAGAGGTCAAAGCGGAGGCGGACAAAGGCGTAATCTGAAAGTGCTATATTTTAAATAATTTTGTCACATATTATGTGGACTTTGAATTCATGCAGGTAACTTGAACTAATTTAGCCTAGATCATTTTTCAGCATTTGCTATCCATTGTACATTTGTCAACCTCTCTTCGGAATTTACAGCACACTTAAAAAAGTTACAAATCACAAAATTTTGATTTGAAATCTTTGACATCAGAGCAACCTTGAGGGAATCTTATTTGAGTAAGAAAATTATGTTCATATGATAGGGAAAACCTGGCATAGACCACATCCAACTGACAATCTCTTCGTGAAAAAAACAATTGGAACAAAGATGTAAAAAATAACTGATGTTGGAACAAGATGGAGGGAAAGTTGGAGTATAACTAACGACATTACAATTAACTAACATTTACACTTAATCCTGTATAAACTAATATATAGAATATTACACTGCTCAAAAAAATTAAGGGAACACTAAAATAACATCCTAGATCTGAATGAATGAAATATTTTTATTAAATACTTTTTTCTTTACATAGTTGAATGTGCTGACAACAAAATCACACAAAAATGATCAATGGAAATCAAATTGATCAACCCATGGAGGTCTGGATTTGGAGTCACACTCAAAATTAAAGTGGAAAACCACACTACAGGCTGATCCAACTTTGATGGCCTCCACTTGCCTGTATGACCTCCCTAAAACGCCTGGGCATGCTCCTGATGAGGTGGCGGATGGTCTGCTGAGGGATCTCCTCCAGACCTGGACTAAAGCATCCGCCAACTCCTGGACAGTCTGTGGTGCGTTGGTGGATGGAGCGAGACATGATGTCCCAGATGTGCTCAATTGGATTCAGGTCTGGGGAACGGGCGGGCCAGTCCATAGCATCAACGCCTTCCTCTTGCAGGAACTGCTGACACACTCCAGCCACATGAGGTCTAGCATTGTCTTGTATTAGGAGGAACCCAGGGCCAACCGCACCAGCATATGGTCTCACAAGGGGTCTGATGATCTCATCTCGGTACCTAATGGCAGTCAGGCTACCTCTGGCGAGCACATGAAGGGCTGCCCCCCAAAGAAATGCCACCCCTCACCATGACTGACCCACCGCCAAACCAGTCATGCTAGAGGATGTTGCAGGCAGCAGAACGTTCTCCACGGCATCTCCAGACTCTGTCACGTCTGTCACATGTGCTCAGTGTGAACCTGCTTTCATCTGTGAAGAGCACAGGGCGCCAGTGGCAAATTTGCCAATCTTGGTGTTCTCTGGCAAATGCCAAACGTCCTGCACGGTGTTGGGCTGTAAGCACAACCCCCACCTGTGGACGTTGGGCCCTCATACCACCCCCATGGAGTCTGTTTCTGACCGTTTGAGCAGACACATGTACATTTGTGGCCTGCTGGAGGTCATTTTGCAGGGCTCTGGCAGTGCTCCTCCTGCTCCTCCTTGCACAAAGGCAGAGGTAGCGATCCTGCTGCTGGGTTGTTGCCCTCCTACGGCCTCCTCCACGTCTCCTGGTGTACTGGCCTGTCTCCTGGTAGCGCCTCGATGCTCTGGACACTACGCTGACAGACACAGGAAACCTTCTTTCCACAGCTCGCATTGATGTGCCATCCTGGATGAGCTGCACTACCTGAGCAACTTGTGTGGGTTGTAGACTCCGTCTCATGCTACTAGTGAAAGCACTGCCAGCATTCAAAAGTGACCAAAACATCAGCCAGAAAGCATAGGAACTGAGAAGTGGTCTGTGGTCACCACCTGCAGAACCACTCCTTTATTGGGGGTGTCTTGATAATTGCCTATAATTTCCACCTGTGGTCTATTCCATTTGCACAACAGCATGTGAAATGTATTGTCAGTGTTGCTTCCTAAGTGGACAGTTTGATTTCAGAGAAGTGTGATTGACTTGGAGTTACATTGTGTTGTTTAAGTGTTCCCTTTATTTTTTTGAGCAGTGTATTATATACACAAGACTAAATTCACAAATTCTACAGCACTTTAGTGTAAAACTAATCATGACTCAATAATCCATGCTTTCTGGGAATTATATAAAGTCTGGAAGTTGTGGGCAGAGCTAGAAAGTTGATTGTCATAAGTATTACAATGTAAACTTTATTTTAATCCTTCTGTCTGCATATTTCAAGACATGACATAGGGGGATGTAGTGAGACACCCAATGGGCTGGACAATTCTCTTCTCATCTTCAAAAAACTTTCTCTGAAGACTTGGAAATCAAATCAATACACCAATCATTAACATGTTTTTTTATCTAATTATTTATGTCAATATTGAAAAGGCATGGGCAACAGAGAAAAACAAATTGATACAATTTCAGGGCAAGTGGCAAACAATAATACAGGCACTATGGCAAACAATAACACAGGCACTAAGGATGGGGGTGTGAGCATGCGGGTCTGGGCAGATGAGATGTAGTCGTTTTTAGTGTGTGTCTGGAAGTTGTTGTTCGTATGTATAAGTTCGTATATGGTGTATAAGTTCGTATATGGAGTGACATTTTTTTTGGAGTGACATTTTACAAAAATATTGTAAAATAAAAAGTAATGCACACCAAATACCTGACATGAAACAGTTAGGAGAATGAGCATAACACTGCAGGGTCTAATAGTGATACTCACATACGGGGAGTAGAGCTCCCCGGTCTCTGTGATGCCTCCTGCCATGATGGGCACCAATACTGGAGATCACAACCTGGGAGATACAGTAATGGCAAATCCTAAATCAAATTATTCACAAAACTGTGTCCTACCAATCACAATGTTTCACTTTCATAGATACCGCTTTTATACACATCTAGTTTACTGTAGCTTCCTGACAGCCGTCAGGAAAAATGCAGAACACCTTGTGAGAAAGCAGATAGCTAGCTAGCTAGCTAGCACTGATAACTATTCCATGCCATCACACCAGTGAGTAGTTGGCTAAGGCCCTTATATCTGCTGCTATGTGGAATAAATGTATTGCACTCACTAGATAACGTTAACTACGCTAGCTAACGTTAGTTACCTAACGATAGCTAGCTAAACAACATGCCCTAACTGAGCTACAGCAGTAAGTAGCTAGCACTGTCTAGACACATTCTCCTGTCTAACGTTAACGTTACTGTAGCTAGTACCATAATGTGCACTGTAACTAGATTTAGTATGAACGTTGAACTGGTTATCTAGTTACGTTTACCATCTCTAGACATTGTTTTCAAGCACTTGCAAAGTCAAAGTAAGATGTAAACAACACGCACCTGCGTTCAGTTAATCTTTTTCAGGGTAATTAAACCAGAAAGCTAAATTTCCAGCCAACAAGACAACGAATGGTAATAATAAATAACTCGGGCAGAAAATAAACATCCTCCGCCAATAAACTTTATATGTGCATTCTTCTATCTCATGCACATTCAATGACTGTGTGCACAACAGGGGTGTAATCATTAGCCAAACAGTTGCAAAACGAGAGTTTCTATTGGACAAATCAAGGTAGGTCCCTCCCCCGTTTCGTTCCGTTTGCTTCCGTTAAAGAAATGTTTTGCAACAGAATTGTCGTAATGAATATATCGTAAAAATGTATGAAAACTAAAAATGTGTTTTTGGTCTTAATTTAAAGTTACATGGTTAGCATTGTGTTTAAGGTTCAAGTAACATTTTTAAAATAAAAATTTTAGGGGTTTATGACTTTATCTAGTATTTACTAGGTCACGAGACGACAAAATTCGGAACGCCACCGTGATTCTGGATATACTAACAATATATAGGTCTCTCCGCCCTAACGATTGAGTCGATGTCCATAAAGCGGCACTGTGGGCTGTCTTAACGGCCTATTTTCTTTGCATTGGTGGATACATGTGATTATTGTAATCATATTTTTAATATTCGATGACTGTAGTTGACGTCAAAAGCCTGTATTAAATGGAGAGATATGCAACTGCCGCGTTCAAAACAACTGAGAACTCGTAAATCTCTGACTTCCGTGCGTTCAAAATAACTTGCAATTTATTTTTAAAAACGAATTACGACTGGGAAACGGTCATCCAACTCTGAATTTGAACTCGGGCCGCTTTCTTGAGCTCCGACCTGAAGATCACTGACGTCATGATTTGACCTCGTATTTTCCGAGTTCCCAGTTGTTTGAATGCGGCATAAACTAGATTCGCCATGCTATGAATATGCATAGCTATTTCGAGACAACGCCTATATAAAGTGATTTTTCAAAGTTGCCGCGATGTCATGTTACTTATATCAGTACACTCGTAACAACTTTTGCATTACGAAACTTCTATTCGGTCAAATAAATCTTATGGATCCACTAAGCCATTCATTTTTAGGTTGGCCAAATTCGACACTCATTGGTGGGGGAAAAAACGCCACCTACTGGAGGGAGACAGATTTGTCTCTAAGCTTCCTCTCTGATCATGTGATACATACCGGATGCTTCAGAACCCGGTCAAAGATGTCACGTTCTTATTATGACGAACACCAAAGATAGTACAGTATGAAGATAGGCTAACACTGAAATTCCCGGTCACACCTGTAGGCGATGTCATGGCGAAGTTGGTTAGCTAAGATCATGCGTAGAAACACGTCATCGGGTCTAACAGTCGTCTCGCGCCATACTACTACGCATGTCCAAGCTGTCAAATCAATGGCATGTATCATTTTTTATTTGATTTAACCTTTATTTAACTAGACAAGTCAGTTAAGAACATTCTTATTTACAATGACGGCCTATGAACAGTGGGTCAACTAGCTTGTTCAGGGGCAGAACGACAGATTTGTACCTTGTCAGCTCGGGAATTCGATCTAGCAACCTTTTTTATATAACCTTGTATATAAAGTTGTTTTTGACCAAAATGAAAACGTATCAGTTTGTCACTCTCATGAGTTTGGAGTAATAAGTTCAACTACTTAGGACATTGCCTCGAATGTAAGTTGTGCCTTTAGATTTCGAGAAATTAAAAAAAAAAATGCACTTCTCTCAATGACTTCTCAAACCCCAAACCTTGGACTGGTCTGTTTCGCAAGCGTTCCCGGAAGTCTCTCGCGATGTTGCGCTTCTGGGTTTAGAAACTCTGTGGAAAGTCTCTTTTCATGGCACTCTGTATAAAGACTCTTTTCAAGTGATTTACAGTACCTCAGTATTTTTTATAATATTTTTTTTGATATTCCTTACATTTTGAAGGATACAAATTCAAATGTGTTACAAAAATCCATACATCCTTCTTAAAAATGGTAACAGAAAACATCACAAACAAACAGATAAACACAAAAACAGAAACAAATAGAGGGTTTTTACAGACAAATCAATTTGAAAAGTTTAAACGAGGATCAATTTATTTCATTACCTTCTTATTCTTACAGAGCATAGTATTCAATGTGGCAAAGTAATTATTTAATCTAGGATGTTTTGTTCTTTAAAAAATGCATTTTATGGATGTAATATTTAGCAAGAATTATAATCAAATTCATCACATACTTCTAGTGGAGAATCTTGGACTATCAAAATAAAAAAGACAATCACTTGCAGATGGACATCCCTACCAAGTCCAGCTGAAGATCCACCCAGAACAGTCACATACACACATTGGAATACAAACACCCAAGTGATTCTGTCCCAGATTGACATTTCTCATCAACATTTATAATATATTTACAAATAATTTAATTGGAGAGGTAATATATATGAGCTATTTTGACCAATTTACAACACATTGCAAGTCCCACCAACATTTTGCTTTTGGAACATCACTGTCGTAAAAAGCTTCAATAATGAATTAATTGTCAAATTTTTTATCAATTAATTGAGAAACAGTTCATTACTATGGTTGAATTTACAAGTGATGGATCTGTATTGACCCTAGTTTGTTTCAAGTGTTAGATCACCATCTGGTATTGCTTTTCACACCATTTCATATTCCTTTGGTGAGCTGATACATTCTCAAAAAGTGATTGTACATATACAGATGTCCATCGAAGTTGAGCAGCTGGCCCACAAGTAAAATATCCTTCCTAAACAAATGTTCCGAAAACAGTGACTTGTTTTTATATTTTATGACAAGACTATTCCATATAACATACTTATGAGGGGGGAAATGATGTTTGTATAGAAGGGACCAACAATTAAGCATTTGTTTGTGGAAATCAGCCAGTATAACAGGACGTTTTTCAACCACATAAGGACACTGCAAAAGGAAACTTAAACCACCAAATATATTGAAAATAAGATTTGGTATTGTAAACCAAAATATGTTTGGGTCGTTAAAGTAATGCTTTATCCAATACATTTTTAAGACTTGGTTAAAAGTAGTGAAATCCAACATGTTACGCCCTCACACATTGTTTGTAAGAACATATTTCTCCCTTTGTGAGGTTTATTTTTTCCATCTAATTGGGAGCAAATAGATTTGGGACTATCAGGACAAGAGAATGCATAAGAGGCTCTAGACAAGCCCTAGTCAACTAAACTCTTCCTCGAATGGACAAATCTCTGTCTAACCATGAGTTAAACATATTTTTTATAGCTGAGACAACTGGGCAAAGATGAAGGTTCTTCTCTCCTTTTCTTTTGTAATTTTTTATCCCTAAATGAGTTCGTGTCTTTGATTGGAATACTGCAAGCTTCAGTGATATCAGTACCTTTCAATGCTAAAATGTCACACTTTTTCAAATTCAGATTTAAACCTGAGATCTTTGAAAAAGTCATAATTACATCAAGGACTAGAGGAACTTCCAAATGGTTTTAAAAAAATAGTGGTATCATCTGCCAATTGGAATATCTTAATTTCTCTTTCATCTATCTATCTATCTATCTATCTATCTATCTATCTATCTATCTATCTATCTATCTATCTATCTATCTATCTATCTATCTATCTATCTATCTATCTATCTATCTATCTATCTATCTATCTATCTATCTATCTTAATACCTGTAAATTAATTCTGGGATACCAGTAGATGTACAGTTGAAGTCGAAAGTTTACATCCACTTAGGTTGGAGTCATTAAAACTAGTTTCTCAACCACGCCACAAATCTCTTGTTAACAAACTATAGTTTTGGCAAGTCGGTTAGGACATCTACTTTGTGCATGAGACAAGTCATTTTTCCAACAATTGTTTACAGACAGATTATTTCACTTATAATTCACTGTATCACAATTCCAGTGGGTCAGAAGTGTACATGCACTAAGTTGACTGTGCCTTTAAACAGCTTGGAAAATTCCAGAAAATGATGTCATGGCTTTAGAAGCTTCTGATAGGCTAATTGACATATTTTGAGTCAATTGGAGGTGTACCTGTGGATGAATTTCAAGGCCTACCTTCAAACTCAGTGCCTCTTTGCTTGACGTCATGGGAAAATCAAAAGAAATCCACCAAGACCTCAGAATTTCTTTTGTAGACCTCCAAAAGTCTGGTTCATCCATGGGAGCAATTTCCAAACGCCTGAAGGTACCACGTTCATCTATAGAAATAATAGTACGCAAGTATAAACACCATGGCACCACGCAGCCGTCATACCGCTCAGGAAGGAGGCGCGTTCTGTCTCCTAGAGATGAACGTACTTTGGTGTGAAAAGTGCAAATCCATCCCAGAACAACAGCAAAGGACCTTGTGAAGATGCTGGAGGAAACGGGTACTAAAGTATCTCTATCCACAGTAAAACAAGTCCTATATCAACATAGCCTGAAAGGTCCCTCAGCAAGGTAGTAGCCACTGCTCCAAAACCGGCATAAAAAAGCCAGACTACGGTTTGCAACTGCACATGGGGGCAAAGATTGTACTTTTTGGAGAAATGTCCTCTGGTCTGATGAAACAAAAAATAGAACTGTTTGGCCATAATGACCATCATTATGTTTGGAGGAAAAATGGGGATACTTGCAAGCCGAAGAACACTATCCCAACGTGTGTGAGCACGGGGGTGGCAGCATCATTTTTTTATTTTTATTTTATTTCACCTTTATTTAACCAGGTAGGCTAGTTGAGAACAAGTTCTCATTTGCAACTGCGACCTGGCCAAGATAAAGCATAGCAGTGTGAGCATACAACAAAGAGTTACACATGGAGTAAACAATTAACAAGTCAATAACACAGTAGAAAACAAAGGGGGGGTCTATATACAATGTGTGCAAAAGGCATGAGGAGGTAGGCAAATAATTACAATTTTGCAGATTAACACTGGAGTGATAAAAGATCAGATGGTCATGTACAGGTAGAGATATTGGTGTGCAGAAGAGCAGAAAAGTTAATAAATAAAAACAGTATGGGGATGAGGTAGGTGAAAAGGGTGGGCTATTTACCAATAGACTATGTACAGCTGCAGCGATCGGTTAGCTGCTCAGATAGCTGATGTTTGAAGTTGGTGAGGGAGATAAAAGTCTCCAACTTCAGCGATTTTTGCAATTCGTTCCAGTCACAGGCAGCAGAGTACTGGAACGAAAGGCGGCCAAATGAGGTGTTGGCTTTAGGGATGATCAGTGAGATACACCTGCTGGAGCGCGTGCTACGGATGGGTGTTGCCATCGTGACCAGTGAGCTGAGATAAGGCGGAGCTTTACCTAGCATAGACTTGTAGATGACCTGGAGCCAGTGGGTCTGGCGACGAATATGTAGCGAGGGCCAGCCGACTAGAGCATACAAGTCGCAGTGGTGGGTGGTATAAGGTGCTTTAGTGACAAAACGGATGGCACTGTGATAGACTGCATCCAGTTTGCTGAGTAGAGTGTTGGAAGCCATTTTGTAGATGACATCGCCGAAGTCGAGGATCGGTAGGATAGTCAGTTTTACTAGGGTAAGCTTGGCGGCTTGAGTGAAGGAGGCTTTGTTGCGGAATAGAAAGCCGACTCTTGATTTGATTTTCGATTGGAGATGTTTGATATGAGTCTGGAAGGAGAGTTTGCAGTCTAGCCAGACACCTAGGTACTTATAGACGTCCACATATTCTAGGTCGGAACCATCCAGGGTGGTGATGCTAGTCGGGCATGCGGGTGCAGGCAGCGACCGGTTGAAAAGCATGCATTTGGTTTTACTAGCGTTTAAGAGCAGTTGGAGGCCACGGAAGGAGTGTTGTATGGCATTGAAGCTTGTTTGGAGGTTAGATAGCACAGTGTCCAAAGACGGGCCGAAAGTATATAGAATGGTGTCGTCTGCGTAGAGGTGGATCAGGGAATCGCCCGCAGCAAGAGCAACATCATTGATATACACAGAGAAAAGAGTCGGCCCGAGAATTGAACCCTGTGGCACCCCCATAGAGACTGCCAGAGGACCGGACAGCATGCCCTCCGATTTGACACACTGAACTCTGTCTGCAAAGTAATTGGTGAACCAGGCAAGGCAGTCATCCGAAAAACCGAGGCTACTGAGTCTGCCGATAAGAATATGGTGATTGACAGAGTCGAAAGCCTTGGCAAGGTCGATGAAGACGGCTGCACAGTACTGTCTTTTATCGATGGCGGTTATGATGTCGTTTAGTACCTTGAGTGTGGCTGAGGTGCACCCATGACCGGCTCGGAAACCAGATTGCACAGCGGAGAAGGTACGGTGGGATTCGAGATGGTCAGTGACCTGTTTGTTGACTTGGCTTTCGAAGACCTTAGATAGGCAGGGCAGGATGGATATAGGTCTGTAACAGTTTGGGTCCAGGGTGTCTCCCCCTTTGAAGAGGGGGATGACTGCGGCAGCTTTCCAATCCTTGGGGATCTCAGACGAGATGAAAGAGAGGTTGAACAGGCTGGTAATAGGGGTTGCGACAATGGTGGCAGATAGTTTCAGAAATAGAGGGTCCAGATTGTCAAGCCCAGCTGATTTGTACGGGTCCAGGTTTTGCAGCTCTTTCAGAACATCTGCTATCTGGATTTGGGTAAAGGAGAACCTGGAGAGGCTTGGGCGAGGAGCTGCGGGGGGGGCGGAGCTGTTGGCAGAGGTTGAAGTAGCCAGGCGGAAGGCATGGCCAGCCGTTGAGAAATGCTTATTGAAGTTTTCGATAATCATGGATTTATCAGTGGTGACCGTGTTACCTAGCCTCAGTGCAGTGGGCAGCTGGGAGGAGGTGCTCTTGTTCTCCATGGACTTCACAGTGTCCCAGAACTTTTTGGAGTTGGAGCTACAGGATGCAAACTTCTGCCTGAAGAAGCTGGCCTTAGCTTTCCTGACTGACTGCGTGTATTGGTTCCGGACTTCCCTGAACAGTTGCATATCACGGGGACTATTCGATGCTATTGCAGTCCGCCACAGGATGTTTTTGTGCTGGTCGAGGGCAGTCAGGTCTGGGGTGAACCAAGGGCTGTATCTGTTCTTAGTTCTGCATTTTTTGAACGGAGCATGCTTATCTAAAATGGTGAGGAAGTTACTTTTAAAGAATGACCAGGCATCCTCAACTGACGGGATGAGGTCAATGTCCTTCCAGGATACCCGGGCCAGGTCGATTAGAAAGGCCTGCTCACAGAAGTGTTTTAGGGAGCGTTTGACAGTGATGAGTGGTGGTCGTTTGACTGCGGCTCCGTAGCGGATACAGGCAATGAGGCAGTGATCGCTGAGATCCTGGTTGAAGACAGCGGAGGTGTATTTGGAGGGCCAGTTGGTCAGGATGACGTCTATGAGGGTGCCCTTGTTTACAGAGTTAGGGTTGTACCTGGTGGGTTCCTTGATGATTTGTGTGAGATTGAGGGCATCTAGCTTAGATTGTAGGACTGGCGGGGTGTTAAGCATATCCCAGTTTAGGTCACCTAACAGAACAAACTCTGAAGCTAGATGGGGGGCAATCAATTCACAAATGGTGTCCAGGGCACAGCTGGGAGCTGAGGGGGGTCGGTAGCAGGCGGCAACCGTGAGAGACTTGTTTCTGGAGAGAGTAATTTTCAAAATTAGTAGTTCGAACTGTTTGGGTATGGACCTGGAAAGTATGACATTACTTTGCAGGCTATCTCTGCAGTAAACTGCAACTCCTCCCCCTTTGGCAGTTCTATCTTGACGGAAGATGTTATAGTTGGGTATGGAAATCTCTGACTTTTTGGTGGCCTTCCTGAGCCAGGATTCAGACACAGCAAGGACATCAGGGTTAGCAGAGTGTGCTAAAGCAGTGAGTAAGACAAACTTAGGGAGGAGGCTTCTGATGTTGACATGCATGAAACCAAGGCTTTTTCGAACACAGAAGTCAACAAATGAGGGTGCCTGGGGACATGCAGGGCCTGGGTTTACCTCCACATCACCCGCGGAACAGAGAAGGAGTAGTATGAGGGTGCGGCTAAAGGCTATCAAAACTGGTCGCCTAGAGCGTTGGGGACAGAGAATAAGAGGAGCAGGTTTCTGGGCATGGTAGAATATATTCAGGGCATAATGCGCAGACAGGGGTATGGTGGGGTGCGGGTACAGCGGAGGTAAGCCCAGGCACTGGGTGATGATGAGAGAGGTTGTATCTCTGGACATGCTGGTAGTAATGGGTGAGGTCACCGCATGTGTGGGAGGTGGGACAAAGGAGTTATCAGGGGTATGAAGAGTGGAACTAGGGGCTCCATTGTGAACTAAAACAATGATAACTAACCTGAACAACAGTATACAAGGCATATTGACATTTGAGAGAGACATACAGCGAGGCATACAGTAATCACAGGTGTTGAATTGGGAAAGCTAGCTAAAACAGTAGGTGAGACAACAGCTAATCAGCTAGCACAACAACAGCAGGTAAAATGGCGTAGACTAGGCAACGGGGCCAACAGATAAAACAAACAAGCAGAATGGAGTACCGTGATTTATGGACAGTCCAGCGTGCATCAGCTATGTAGCCAAGAGATCAGTGTCCAGGGGGCAGCGGTGGATGGGGAAGGGAAGCTGGACTGGCGAGTGTTATCCAGGTTTTAAAAAACGAACAATGACTAAATAGCTTGTAGCTAGTTAGCTGGTTAGCTTCTGGAGGTTCTTGAGTGTGTTCTAAAAATAAATAAAAAATAATAGCGATTCCGTATCACATTGGGTGAGGCAGGTTTCCGGAAGGTATAAACAAATTAAAAGTCAAAAGAGATAGAAAGTAAATATGGGTCCGGTGGGCGTTTGGGACGCGGCGATTCAGGCGGTTAGCAGGCCTGTGCTAACAAGCTAACAGTTTGTAGGCCCGGGCTAGACAAGGTAGCAGTTAGCGGACCGGAGCTGGACAAGCTAGCAGTTAGCAGGCCGAATTAGCAAGCAGGGAGATAGCGAGGGCTAGAGAGTTAGCCTTTGGGTGACGTCGCGATGGGGTGAGTCTGTTTATTCCTCTTCATGCGGTGACATCGATAGACCGGTCGTGGGCCCGGGTATTGTAGCTCAGGAGTATGCAACGGTGGTAGCGCAGGCCGGGCTAGCTTCAAGCTAAGTGGGTGGAAACGCTAGCCAGGGGTAATCATTCGGGGTTGCGGTTTAGCTAGATAGCTAGTTGTGAAGATCCAGCGTATTTGGAAGCTTAGGTTTAGCAAAATGTTTTTAAAGGGATAGCAATGTAAAAAAACGAAAAATAAACAAAATATAAACAAAATATACAGGGACACGACACGACAGGACGACTTACTGCTACGCCATCTTGGGGGGTGCTTTGCTGCAGGAGGGACTGGTGCACTTCACAAAATAGATGGCATCATGAGGATGAAAAATAATGTGGGTATATTGAAGCAACAAGGACAATGACCCCAAGCATACTTCCAAAGTTGTGGGAAAATGGCTTAAGGACAACAAAGTCAAGGTATTGGAGAGGCCATCACAAAGCTCTGACATCAATCCCATAGAACATTTGTGGGCAGAACTGAAAAAGCATGTGCGAGCAAGGAGGCCTACACACCTGACTCAGTTACACCAGCTCTGTCAGGAGGAATGGGCCAAAATTCTTCCAACTTATTGTGGGAAGCTTGTGGAAGGCTACCCAACACGTTTGACCCAAGTTAAACAATTTATAGGCAATGCTACCAAATACTAATTGAGTGTATGTAAACTTCTGACCCACGGGGAATGTGATGAAAGAAATAAAAGCTGAAATAAATCATTCTCTCTAATATTATTCTGACATTTCACATTCTTAAAATTAAGTGGTGATCCTAACTGACCTAAGACAGGGAATTTTTACTAGGATTAAATGTCAGGAAATGTGAAAAACTGAGTTTAATTGTATTTGGCGAAGGTGTATGTAAACTTCAACTGTAAAAATGGAGCTATCAAGAGGTAGAGGAATGGACTATTGGGCAACCTTGCCTCACTCTTTTGTTGACTTCAAATTTAGGTGATGTGCCATTGACAAGTTTTAGAGAGCTATTACTTCCATTGTATATGTTCTGATTGAGTTAATAAAGAAATCTCCCAATTTTGTGGAGGGTATTAAAAAAACGTATGGCCTACAGTGTCAAAGGCTTTCTGGAAATATAGAAACATCCACTTTTTGTGCAGTAGTAATTTACCATCCTTACAAACCACAATGTAAATGTGCATTAATGAATTGTACGGCTGGTCATGTAGGTCTGTAATTGAAGACTTTCCATCATCATGAAGAAAAACAATTCACAATACAGTAATTGAGTACATTGAGACATCAAGTGGTTTGGTGTGATGATGTGGCTCAGTTGGTAGAGCATGGCACTTACAATGCTAGATTTGTGGGTTCGATACCCACGGGGGAAAAGTATGAAAATGTATGGACTTGTCACACCCTGACCATAGAGAGCTGTTTATTCTCTATGTTGGTTGGGTCAGGGTGTGATTAAGGGTGGGTTATCTAGGGGAATTGTATATCTTTGTTGGCCTGATATGGTTCCCAATCAGAGGCAGATGTTTATCGTTGTCTCTGATTGGGGATCATATTTAGGTAGCCATTTCCCCATTGTATTTGTGGGATCTTGACTCTGTTTGTGTGGAGTTGCTTTCTGCACTGCATGTAGCGTCATGGTTCGTTTATTCACTTTATTGTTTTTGTGCTTTAAGTTTTTCTTCTAAATAAAAGGATGGAAACATACCACGCAGCATCTTGGTCCACTCCTTATAACAATCGTGACAGAAGGCCCCACCACAAACCACAGTCCGGAGCTTCCGGCGACGGTTCCCAGTCCAGAGCTTCCGGCGACAGTTCCCAGTCCGGAGCTTCCGGCGACGGTTCCCGGTCCGGAACCTTCTACGACGGTCCGCGGTCCGGAACCTCCTGAGACGGTGGGCGGTGTGGAGTTGCTTTCTGCACTGCATGTAGCGTCACGTCACGTTTCATTTATTCGCGTTATTGTTTTTGTGCTTTAAGTTTTCTTCTAAATAAAAGGATGGAAATGTACCACGCTGCATCTTGGTCCACTCCTTATAACAATCGTGACAGCACTCACCACTGTAAGTTGCCCAGGATAAGAATGCCTACTAAAATTGAAAAGGAATGAATAGACCATTTCAGTTTTCACATAGAAATAAATTGCATTTGCAAAGTATTTCAAGAAACTGGAAAACAGATATCAAGCAAATATTTTTATATTCCACAAGTATTATCATATTAACTGTTTTATACAGATAATTATCAGACTCAAATTACAAATGCTGGTAAACACTCAAATACAATTAGTTCAAATGTTTTCACAAAAGTAGTGCACTGGGCTTTTACTAGTCCTGTATTAGTGGACTGATATACTGTAGATATCTTCAGCATGGGCATTTTTTGTTGTTGTTGTATTAACAACTAAGACTCATACAAGAAGTCACTGGGTATTTTTTGTAATTGAAACTGCTGGAAAACAGTTCTTACTTTGTAATATTTCTGGTTATAACTCAAGAAATGCAAGTTAAAAACTATCGGAAGATATAAAAGAGAATGCAAATTCACCCCTAGATCATTTTCCTTCTGCAAAGCTGATATTTGGGGGAGACTTTAATATGGTTCTACACAAAAGCATAGACAGATATCCTCCTAGAGGACATGATTCATGTATAAGATTATCTGTATTCTGTAATTGCATGAATATTATTGATGTTTATTTATTTTATTTTACTAGGCAAGTCAGTTAAGAACAAATTCTTATTTACAATGACTGTCTACCTCGGCCAAACCCTAACCCGGACGACGCTGTGCCAATTGTGCACCACCCTATGGGACTCCCAATCAAGATCGGTTGTGATACAGCCCGGAATCGAACCAGGGTCTGTTGTGACGCCTCTGGCACTGAGATGCAGCCAACAAGTGCTCAGCATATGTGGGAACTCCTTCAAGATGGTTGGAAAAGCATTCCAGGCGAAGCTGGTTGAGAGAATGCCAAGCATGCAAAGCTGTCATTATTGAGCATTTTCCAGACCATGTGTGTTGATTATTAATTGCAGGAGAGCTAGTAAGATGGGTGCACTCTATATGTGCTCTGGGTCATTAGACACCATTAGACATGCACCTGTCTGGAGTGTGGACACGACTGGTTATTCCTGTAACTGTGTTATGGCCTAATATGTGCTGTTGCTATGGTTACAACTCTTGGGTCTTTTCCAGAACATGGGTGTCCCTTTCAGAGGAGTTAGCAGGATGACATGTCTGGTTATTTCTGTAAAGTGCCAAGGACTGTTGCTATGGTCCTACATGCATCAACCTGTCTTAAGGCGAGTATATGTCTGTATTTTTTAACTATTGGTGTGGCTCTACAGTTTCCATTCCCTAATATGAAACTAAACTTAGTGCAAGGCAATAAGATAACGGTGGCTAAATGCCAGAGGGGATGAGTCATTAAGAGGAGTAACTATGGGTGTGATGTAAGGAGGAAAAATGTATAAGAAGTATGTGCCAAGACTGGAAAGTAGTTGTATTCATGAACGAGCTCGGCTTTTATTATACTGTAATAAAGTCTATTTGAACTCACAGGCTCCGGTATTTGAGAAATATGATTGACTGTATATTTCCACGACATCATCAAGGCAAAGTGTGGCTACTTTGAAGAATCTCAAATATAAAATATATTTTGATTTGTTTAACACTTTTTTTGGTTACTACATGATTCCATGTATTATTCCATAGTGTTGAAGTCTTCACTATTATTCTACAATTTAGAAAATAGTTTTTAAATGGAATGAGCAGGTGTCTGAAATGTTGATTGGTACTGTATATAAATGTCCTAATTGTGTCCTTTTTAGAGATGACTCATGTTAATGTCCCCACTACAACAAAATTTTTTGTCCTTGAAACATTTAATGTAAATACTGTAGAATTCCATTCCTTCTTATGGAGGACTGCTCCTATTGGGGAGTGCCAATATGGCTGACAGGTGGCTTCAAAGCCTCTCAATGGCCAATACATAGCATCATCAATCTTTATATAGATAAAGATTCATATATACAGTGCCTTGCGAAAGTATTCGGCCCCCTTGAACTTTGCGACCTTTTGCCACATTTCAGGCTTCAAACATAAAGATATAAAACTGTATTTTTTTGTGAAGAATCAACAACAAGTGGGACACAATCATGAAGTGGAACGACATTTATTGGATATTTCAAACTTTTTTAACAAATCAAAAACTGAAAAATTGGGCGTGCAAAATTATTCAGCCCCTTTACTTTCAGTGCAGCAAACTCTCTCCAGAAGTTCAGTGAGGATCTCTGAATGATCCAATGTTGACCTAAATGACTAATGATGATAAATACAATCCACCTGTGTGTAATCAAGTCTCCGTATAAATGCACCTGCACTGTGATAGTCTCAGAGGTCCGTTAAAAGCGCAGAGAGCATCATGAAGAACAAGGAACACACCAGGCAGGTCCGAGATACTGTTGTGAAGAAGTTTAAAGCCGGATTTGGATACAAAAACGATTTCCCAAGCTTTAAACATCCCAAGGAGCACTGTGCAAGCGATAATATTGAAATGGAAGGAGTATCATGTTCTTCACAAAGAGGGCAACAGATGCTACTGAGCCAGATGTCTATGTGTCAGGGGAGAAGCTCCAGGTGGTATCCGATTTTAAGTACCTTGGCATCATACTTGATTCCAACCTCTCTTTTAAAAAGCATGTGAAAAAGGTAATTCAAATAACCAAATTCAACCTAGCTAATTTCCGATTTATACGAAATTGTTTGACTACAGAGGTAGCAAAACTGTACTTCAAATCTATGATACTCCCCCACTTAACATACTGCTTGACTAGTTGGGCCCAAGCTTGCTGTACAACAATAAAACCTATTCAGTCTGTCTACAAACAGGCTCTCAAAGTGCTTGATAGGAAGCCCAATAGCCATCATCATTGTCACATCCTTAGAAAGCATGAGCTCTTGAGTTGGGAAAATCTTGTGCAATACACCGACGCATGTCTTGTATTCAAGATCCTCAATGGCCTGGCTCCCCCTCCACTCAATATTTTTGTTAAACAGAAAACCCAGACATATGGCAGCAGATCCACAAGGTCTGCCATGAGAGGTGACTGTATAGTTCCCCTAAGGAAAAGCACCTTTAGTAAATCTGCATTCTCTGTGAGAGCTTCCCATGTCTGGAATACACTGCCATCAGACACACATAACTGCACCACATATCACACTTTCACAAAATGCTTGAAGACATGGCTAAAGGTCAATCAGATTTGTGAACATGGTCCCTAGCTGTGTGTTGCCACTCTCCATGTTGTCTGTTGTCTGTAGCTTGTGAGGTGTGGAAACACTTTGTTGCTTTTATGAATTTTGTCTTGCTGCTTTTTGTTTTATGCTGCTCTGTCTGTATGCTACGTCTTGCTTGTCCTATGTTGCTATGTCTTGCTTGTTCTATGTTGCTATTGTCTATATTGTAATTGTTTTTAATAACCTGCCCAGGGACTGCAGTTGAAAATTAGCCGGTTGGCTAAAACCGGCACTTTTACTGAAATGTTGATTAATGTGCACTGTCCCTGTAAAAATTAAAATTAACTCAATTAACTCAACTCAATCAGACCACTGCAAATCTACCAAGACCTGGCCGTCCCTCTAAACTTTCAGCTCATACAAGGAGAAGACTGATCAGAGATGCAGCCAAGAGGCCCATGATCACTCTGGATGAACTGCAGAGATCTACAGCTGAGGTGGGAGACTCTGTCCATAGGACAACAATCAGTCGTATATTGCACAAATCTGGCCTTTATGGAAGAGTGGCAAGAAGAAAGCCATTTCTTAAAGATATCCATAAAAAGTTGCCACAAGCCACCTGGGAGACACACCAAACATGTGGAAGAAGGTGCTCTTGCGAAAGTATTCGGCCCCCTTGAACTTTGCGACCTTTTGTCACATTTCAGGCTTCAAACATAAAGATATAAAACTGTATTTTTTTGTGAAGAATCAACAACAAGTGGGACACAATCATGAAGTGGAACGACATTTATTGGATATTTCAAACTTATTTAACAAATCAAAAACTCAAAAATTTGGCGTGCAAAATTATTCAGCCCCCTTAAGTTAATACTTTGTAGCGCCACCTTTTGCTGCGATTACAGCTGTAAGTCGCTTGGGGTATGTCTCTATCAGTTTTGCACATCGAGAGACTGAAATTTTTTCCCATTCTTCCTTGCAAAACAGCTCGAGCTCAGTGAGGTTGGATGGAGAGCATTTGTGAACAGCAGTTTTCAGTTCTTTCCACAGATTCTCGATTGGATTCAGGTCTGGACTTTGACTTGGCCATTCTAACACCTGGATATGTTTATTTTTGAACCATTCCATTGTAGATTTTGCTTTATGTTTAGGATCATTGTCTTGTTGGAAGATAAATCTCCGTCCCAGTCTCAGGTCTTTTGCAGACTCCATCAGGTTTTCTTCCAGAATGGTCCTGTATTTGGCTCCATCCATCTTCCCATAAATTTTAACCATCTTCCCTGTCCCTGCTGAAGAAAAGCAGGCCCAAACCATGATGCTGCCACCACCATGTTTGACAGTGGGGATGGTGTGTTCAGGGTGATGAGCTGTGTTGCTTTTACGCCAAACATAACGTTTTGCATTGTTGCCAAAAAGTTCAATTTTGGTTTCATCTGACCAGAGCACCTTCTTCCACATGTTTGGTGTGTCTCCCAGGTGGCTTGTGGCAACTTTTTATGGATATCTTTAAGAAATGGCTTTCTTCTTGCCACTCTTCCATAAAGGCCAGATTTGTGCAATATACGACTGATTGTTGTCCTATGGACAGAGTCTCCCACCTCAGCTGTAGATCTCTGCAGTTCATCCAGAGTGATCATTGGCCTCTTGGCTGCATCTCTGATCAGTCTTCTCCTTGTATGAGCTGAAAGTTTAGAGGGACGGCCAGGTCTTGGTAGATTTGCAGTGGTCTGATACTCCTTCCATTTCAATATTATCGCTTGCACAGTGCTCCTTGGGATGTTTAAAGCTTGGGAAATCTTTTTGTATCCAAATCCGGCTTTAAACTTCTTCACAACAGTATCTCGGACCTGCCTGGTGTGTTCCTTGTTCTTCATGATGCTCTCTGCGCTTTTAACGGACCTCTGAGACTATCACAGTGCAAGTGCATTCATACGGAGACTTGATTACACACAGGTGGATTGTATTTATCATCATTAGTCATTTAGGTCAACATTGGATCATTCAGAGATCCTCACTGAACTTCTGGAGAGAGTTTGCTGCACTGAAAGTAAAGGGGCTGAATAATTTTGCACGCCCAATTTTTCAGTTTTTGATTTGTTAAAAAAGTTTGAAATATCCAATAAATGTCGTTCCACTTCATGATTGTGTCCCACTTATTGTTGATTCTTCACAAAAAAATACAGTTTTATATCTTTATGTTTGAAGCCTGAAATGTGGCAAAAGGTCGCAAAGTTCAAGGGGGCCGAATAATTTTGCACGCCCAATTTTTCAGTTTTTGATTTGTTAAAAAAGTTTGAAATATCCAATAAATGTCGTTACACTTCATGATTGTGTCCCACTTATTGTTGATTCTTCACAAAAAAATACAGTTTTATATCTTTATGTTTGAAGCCTGAAATGTGGCAAAAGGTCGCAAAGTTCAAGGGGGCCGAATACTTTCGCAAGGCACTGTATAAATACAGTAGGGGAAGAGGTAGTTGTTTGGGCTAAATTATAGATGGGCTATGTACAGGTGCAGTAATCTGTGAGCTGCTCTGACAGTTGGTGCTTAAAGATAGTGAGGGAGATAAGTGTTTCCAGTTTCAGAGATTTTTGTAGTTCGTTCCAGTCATTGGCAGCAGAGAACTGGAAGGAGAGGTGGCCAAAGGAAGAATTGGTTTTGGGGGTGACCAGGGAGATATACCTGCTGGAGCACATGCTACAGGTGGGTGCTGCTATAGTGACCAGCGAGCTGAGATAAGGGGGGACTTTACCTAGCAGGGTCTTGTAGATGACCTGGAGCCAGTGGGTTTGGCGACGAGTATGAAGCGAGGGCCAGCCAACGAGAGCGTACAGGTCGCAGTGGTTGGTAGTATATGGGGCTTTGGTGACAAAGTGGATGGCACTGTGATAGACTGCATCCAATTTATTGAGTAGGGTATTGGAGACTATTTTGTAAATGACATCGCTGAAGTTGAGGATCGGTAGGATGTCAGTTTTACGAGGGTATGTTTGGCAGCATGGGTGAAGGATGCTTTGTTTGTGAAATTGGAAGCTAATTCTAGATTTAACTTTGGATTGGAGATGTTTGATGTGAGTCTGGAAGGAGAGTTTACAGTCTAACACCTAGGTATTTGTAGTTGTCCACATATTCTAAGTCAGAACCTTCCAGAGTAGTGATGCTGGACTGGTGGGCAGGTGCAGGCAGCGATCGGTTGAAGAGCATGCATTTAGTTTGACTTGTATTTAAGAGCACGGAAGGAGGCCACGGAAGGAGAGTTGTATAGCATTGAAGGTCGTCTGGGGGGTTGTTAACACAGTTTCCAAAGAAGGGCCAGAAGTATACAGAATGGTGTCGTCTGCGTAGAGGTGGATCAGAGACTCACCCGCAGCAAGAGCAACATCATGTATACAGAGCAGAGAGTCGGACCAAGAGTTGAACCCTGTGGCACCCCCATAGAGACTGCCTGAGGCCCGGACAACAGGCCCTCCGATTTGACACACTGAACTCTATCAGAAAAGTAGTTGGTGAACCAGGCGAGGCAATCATTTGAGAAACCAAGGCTGTCGAGTCTGCCGATGAGGATGTGGTGATTGACAGTCTCAAGCCTTGGCCAGGTCAATGAATACGGCTGCACAGTATTGTTTCTTATCGATGGCGGTTAAGATATCGTTTAGGACCTTGAGCGTGACTGAGGTGCACCCATGACCAGCTCTGAATCCAGATTGCATAGCGGAGAAGGTGCGGTGGGATTCAAAATGGTCGGTAATCTGTTTGTTGACTTGGCTTTCGAAGACTTTAGAAAGGCAGGGTAGGATAGATATAGGTCTGAAGCAGTTTGGGTCAAGAGTGTTCCCCCCTTTGAAGAGGGGGATGACCGCAGCTGCTTTCCAATCTTTGGGAATCTCAGATGACACGAAAGAGAGGTTGAACAGGCTAGTAATGGGGGTTGCAAAAATTTCGGCAGATCATTTTAGAAAGAAAGGGTCCAGATTTTTGTGAATTTTGAAGTGTTTATGTAATCAAAACAAGCACATAAAGCACACAAATGCTTCATAATTCAAAGGTCATGTTAACTGACTCATATTATCTCATAGAACAAAACGTATAACATCTCCTAAGCCCGTGTTAACCTGAGACCTGATTTTGAGCATTTATCCCAAAACACTACCCCCCCCCCCAATAATAAACAGAGGTAACTATTTTCAGATTTTTAGGAATACAGCCTGACGACCTCTATGGGGTCCCAAGGATCACGGATATTAAGCACCAAAACTTGTCCCAGGCCTTTTCTCATATGGGCAAAAGTCTGTCCTCCATCCTCTCTCCTCTGTCCTCTTTCCACCGTGAGAAAAAGGTTGAGGTGTGTGTCAATTCGTCAGAAAGGTTAACAGAAGATGGTTCTCCCCTCCCCGACAGCCTCCTTTGGGTGAGGAAGCACAAGTGTATCCTTGCTGAGTCTTTTACAGAAGAGGTTTTAATTCTGCCACACCCCCTTTGAATCAGCTATTGTTTTCTCAAAGGAGAAAAGCATGCTAACATTTAAAAAACAATATGCTACTTATTTTTTTTTATCTATAAATGTCTTTCTCAATTAGCTCAATTATTATTATTTGTATCACTTTATATATTTATTTTGGGATTTCACCATGTAAACATAATTTGCCTGATGACGCGTGATTAGAGAAGGAGAGTCTCTTGTCATAGAAGCGCATTATCGTCCACTTTCCCTCTCCTCGCCGCCTCTCCTCGATTACCTTTGACCTTTTTCAAAAGGTGGCCAGAGAGGATGGAGGAGAGAGGATGGAGTTGAACAAATCTAATGGAGAAAAGGCCCCAGAGACTGATCCTTCTTCTTCTTCTTTGGGATTTATTGGTAGACTACAACCAAGAAAAGGTGTATTACTGCCACCGACTGTGCAGGATGACAACAAAAATATCCTCAAAAAGCGAAAGATGTTTTGGATGAAAATATTCATACTAACAAAAAAATATATACAAAATAACGCTGCATCTTCTATTAAAATATTAAAGTCAAATCTGACCCTAATCCAGTCTCACGAGTCTGGGAGGGTGTTTCTTCTTCCGTCGTCCTTACCCCTTAGGGTATACTGTGAATACTTTCAGGCCTAGAAACTTTTCTGCCGCAGCCACAATGATGTCCAATTTCTTTGATTTCTTTAACACTTGAGCCTTACCATTTATAACAGTTGCAATGAACGCCACAAAATCCCCTTTTATCACACACAGTGTGTCCGGTTCTCTAGATTGACAAATGTTCATTAATGGCTGTGATGCATCCATGACCATATGTTCAACACTAGCATCACATTCTTTCTCAATTCTCTTGATTGCCTCTGCATAGGAGATCCAATGTAGTGCCCTGATGTTTGTCCTGCTCCTACTCCTAGCTAGTTATTTTTTATTATGATACAGTCTGTGGTATTTCTAAAGCTGACATCAAAATTGGCAGTCATGAGCTCACTTATTTAACTTATTCATACTTTCTGTTGGGGATTACTTTGTTTTGAGAGATGGGAGAGCAGTAAACCTAGCCTAGGTTGGCTATAGCTACAATCTATATGCTAGCTAGCTAGGTTAATCAAGGGAAGACAGGAAACACGCAGTGGCATACAGTTGAAGTCGGAAGTTTACATGCACCTTAGCCAAATACATTTCAACTCAGTTTTTCACATTTCCTGACATTTAATCCTAGTAAAAATTCCCTGTCTTAGGTCAGTTAGGATCACCAACTTATTTTAAGAATGTGAAATGTCAGAATAATATTAGAGAGAATTATTTATTTTAGCTTTTATTTATTTCATCACATTCCCCGTGGGTCAGAAGTTTACATACACTCAATTAGTATTTGGTAGCATTGCCTTTAAAATGTTTAACTTGGGTCAAACGTGTCGGGTAGCCTTCCACAAGCTTCCCACAATAAGTTGGATGAATTTTGACCCATTCCTCCTGACAGAGCTGGTGTAACTGAGTCAGGTTTGTAGGCCTCCTTGCTCGCACACGCTTTTTCAGTTCTGCCCACAAATTTTCTATAGGATTGAGGTCAGGGCTTTGTGATGGCCACTCCAATACCTTGACTTTGTTGTCCTAAAGCCATTTCTTTTGCCACAACTTTGGAAGTATGCATGGGGTCATTGTCCATTTGGAAGACCCATTTGTGGCCAAGCTTCCTGACACCATAATTTGCAAATAAATTAATTACAAATCCTACAATGTGATTTTCTGGATTTTTTCCCCTAATTTTGTCTGTCATAGTTGAAGTGTACCTATGATGAACATTACAGGCCTCTCTCATCTTTTTAAGTGGGAGAACTTGCACAATTGGTAGCTGACTAAATACATTTTCTGCCCCACTGTAGGACTCGTTTTACTGTGAAAATAGATACTTGTTTCCTCCAGCATCTTCCCAGGGCCCTTTGCTGTTGTTCTGGCATTGATTTGCACTTTTCGCACCAAAGTACATTCATCTCTAGGAGACAGAACGTGTATTCTTCCTGAGCTGTATGACGACTGTGTGGTCCCATGGTGTTTATATTTGCATACTATTGTTCGTAAAGATGAACGTGGTACCTTCAGGCGTTTGGAAATTTCTCCCAAGGATGGCTGATTTCTTTCGGTCTTGGCTGATTTCTTTTGATTTTCCAATGATGTCAAGCAAAGAGGCACTGAGTTTAAAGGTAGGCCTTGAAATACATCCACAGATACACCTCCAATTGACTCAAATTATGTCAATTAGCCTATCAGAAGCTTCTAATGCCATGACATACTTTTCTGGAATTTTTCGAGCTCTTTATAGGCATATTCAACTTAGTGTATGTACATTTCTGACCCACTGGAATTGTGATACAGTGAATTATAAGTTAAATAATCTGTCTGTAAACAATTGTTGGAAAAATGACTTGTGTCATGGACAAAGTAGATGTCCTAACCGACTTGCCAAAATTATAGTTTGTTAACCAGAAATTTGTGGAGTGGTTGAAAAACAAGTTTTAATTACACCAATCTAAGTGTATGTAAACTTCCGACTTCAACTCTATATTCATGGAGGCTAAGGGAAGCCAGGTTTCCCCAAAAATAATTCGTATTTTATTTCTCTGCGTTTCATAATTTTCCTTCAATTCGCAAGACCCTCAATGTGTCTCACCGCAGAAAGAATCTGAGTGAGTGAAACAGCGCCCCTCTCTATGTGTAGGCCATCTATCTGATGCTGTCTGGTCAAAAGGAGTATGACATTGTTGCCGCCCATAGCATTGACTGCAAGGGAAGCCAGCAAGCATTTGGCCACCCTTGATAAAAAAAATATTTTTTTAAATAGCCTATCAGCGTTGAGGTCAACGCTTGCGAAAGTTCACAGTTTCCTAAATTGGCCATGAATGGAGATAGGGAGTTGGACTTGTGGTTTTACTTAATTCTCCATTCGGGCCAATTATAGCTATTTTGATCCAACCATAAATTCATACATTGTGTCCCTGGCCTGAGAGTATGGAAGTTCAATATACAGCTCGATGTAAAAGGCTAACTAATGTTGCCATGAAAGGAAGTTAGACTAGCGAGCAAGCATTTTAGCCATGTAGCCTAGGACAACAAAAAATTAAAGGGGGTACTGTATGACAGAGTCATAGTCTGTTTCGTTAACATGAAAGAAAGGAGGGTGGCATTGGAATTTCTCTACAAGTAGGGTGAGTCAATATGTTTTTTCTATGTGCACGAACACTCAAACACTGATAAATCCGAACCATGGACAGCCACATCATATTTAGCCTACATTAATTGGACTAAATCGTTTTTGGTATCTTTTAGTTGTCTATGTATTAGACTAGGCATGGGTGATTTGATGATGTTGAAATGGTGCTGGAATAGTGGCCTCTGTTTTCTTAGCGACTTGCAGTAACTCATGGTTCTAAATCAATAATTTTTTATTAGTTCGAAAATGTCAGAAACATTAACTTGCTTGACCATGCTGTTGGTCTCTGGTTTTGTGATGAAACGAAGGTTGAATTTATTCTGCCACTGAGTCTTCTTATTGTCTCGGCGTTAGGCCTATACAGTGCCTTCAGAAAGTATTCAGGACATTGACTTTTTCAGAATTTTGTTACGTTACAGCCCTATTCTAAAATGGACAAAAAAACATCTAAATCAGTGTACACACAATACACATAATGACAAAACAATAACAGGTTTTTAGAAATTTTAGAAAATGCATTAAAAAATCTAATAAAAAATCACATTTATATAAGTGTTCAGACCCTTTAATCTGTACTTTGTTGAAGCCCTTTTGGCAGCGATTACAGCATTGAGGCTTCTTGGGTATGACGCAACAAGCTTGGCACACCTGTATTTGTGAAGTTTCTCCCATTCTTCTATGCAGATCCTCTCAAGCTCTGTCAGGTTGGATGAGGAGCGTTGCTGAACAGCTATTTTCAGGTCTCTCCAGAGATGTTTGATTAGGTTTAAATCCAGGCTCTGGCGGGGCACCTCAAGGACATTCAGAGACTTGTCCTGAAGCCAATCTCGCAATGTCTTGGCTGTGTGCTTAGGGTCGTTGTCCTGTTGGAAGGTGAACCTTCGCCCCAGTTTGAGGTCCTGAGCTCTCTGGAGAAGGTGTTCATCAAGGATCTCTCTGTACTTTTCTCCGTTCATCTTTGCCTTCATCCTGACTAGTCTCCCAGTCCCTGCCGATTTAAAAAATATCCTAACAGCATGATACTGCCACCACCATGCTTCACGGTAGGGATGGTGCCAGGTTTCCTCCAGACTTGACGCTTGGCATTCAGGCGAAAGAGTCCAATCTTGGTTTCATCAGACCAGATAATCTTGTTTCTCATGGTCTGAGAGTCTTTAGGTGCCTTTTGGCAAACTACAAGCAGTCTGACATGTGCCTTTTACTAAGGAGTGGCTTCCGTCTGGCCACTCTACCATAAAGGCCTGATTGGTGGAGTGCTGCAGAGATGGTTGTCCTTCTGGAAGGTTCTCCCATCTCCATAGAGGAACTTTGGAGCTCTGTAAGAGTGACCACTGGTTTCGTGGTCACCCCACTGACCAATGCCCTTCTCCCCAGATTGCTCAGTTTGGCCGGGCCCAGCTCTAGAAAGAGCATTGCTGGTTCCAAACTTCTTCCATGTTAGAATAATGGAGGCCACTGTGTTCTTGGTGACCTTCAATGCTGCAGAAATTTTTTGGTACCCTTCCCCAGATCTGTACCTTGATTCAGTCCTGTCTCGGAGCTCTACGGACAATTCTTTCAACCTCATGGCTTGGTTTTAGCTCTGACATGCACGGTCAACTGTGGGACCTTATATTGGCAGGTGTGTGCCTTTCCGTATCATGTCCAATTCATTGAATTTACCACCGCTGGACTCCAATCAAGTTGTAGAAACATCTGAAGAATCAATGGAAACAGGATGCACCTGAGCTAAATTTCGAGCCTCAAAGCAAAAGGTCTGAATACCAATGTCAATAGGGTATTTCAGTTTTTAATTTGTAATAAATTTGCAAACATTTCTCAACTTGTTATCACTTTGTAGTTATGGGGTATTGTGTGTAGATTGCCTTTTTATTTTACATTTTAGAATAAAGCTGTAAAAAATCAAGGGGTCTGAATACTTCCCAAATGCACTGTATATCATGGTGGCAAGGCACATGAACTAACAGGTTATAGAGCAAAAAATGCAATTATCACAACACAGGTTGTAATACGATTTTTTGGGGGGAGGCTTGCCCATGGATGTTTCCCATGCACCACTGGAAACAACTTAATGAATATGTTGCAAATAGTAATTTATTTATTTCAGTTAGCTCAAGCACAGACATGAACAATAGCCTTAACAACAGAAGCAGTAGCTAAGTGAACCTAAGTCAGGTTAGGTAATGAAGATAATGTAAAATATATTAAAAACTTTAGTCTACAGGTCTTGCAGGGAAACAGCTATTTATAAAGAATAATTTATTGGAATTTACCAGTATTATTTACCATTAAGTACCAATATTATGCATATAAGTAACCCAAAGAGCCTAAAAATCCTCAGATATTGTAAATGCAATGTGCACAGTTAATGAAGCCACATGAAACTTATGAATATCAGAAAACTAATGGTGGTAATGAGATAAAGGCAAAAGTAAGCCTGGTCAATGCGTCTGGCCACTTTCTCCCAGTACCCCGGCTTCTTCTTGCCACATCTCACATTAACAGTGAACCATTCCTGCCGTACGTTCTGCACCTCCTTTAGGATCAGCTGCAGCAGGTAGGGGTTGTTCAGCCAGTTTCCATCGAGGTCCTTCTTGTTAAAGGTGTCCACCTTCTCCAGGCTGCTCTCAGCATCTCTCTCAGGCTCTAAGAAGAAAATTGGAAGGTTTTCTTGCAGTTTCTGAAGTCTAATCAATTGTGTTGGGGGTATTATATTCTACATCTATGGCCTCAGTAATGTCCTGGATCATTATCAATCTCTTATGAAAATGACAAAATAACAGATTTCACCTCTTTGGCATTCAGACTCTTCTTGAGTCTCTTTGCAGGTCTTAGCAGAGGTCTGGATGTCCTGATCAACCCTGCTGTCCATATCAATCAGGAAGCTCATTAGCATGGTCTCCAGGAGGCTGAGGCCCGTAAGGGCAAAGATTACGATGCAGTAAATAGCTGGAGAAAGGGAGATGTCAATGATATACAGTTGAAGTCAGAAAAGTCATTTTTCCAACAATGGTTTACAGACAGATTATTTCACTTAGAATTCACTGTATCACAATTCCAGTGGGTCAGAAGTTTACATACACTAAGTTGACTGTGCTTTTAAATAGCTTGGAAAATAACTGAAAATGATGCCATGGCTTTAGAAGCTTCTGATAGGCTAATTGACATAATTTGAGTCAATTGGAGGTGTACCTGTGGATGTATTTCAAGGCCTACCTTCAAACTCAGTGCCTCTTTGTTTGACATCATGGGAAATTCAAAAGAAATCAGCCAAGACCAAAAGAAATCAGCCATCCTTGGGAGCAATTTCCAAACGCCTGAAGGTACCACGTTCATCTGTACAAACAAGTACGCAAGTATAAACACCATGGGACCATGCAACCATCATACCGCTCAGGAAGGAGAACAACAGCAAAGGACCTTGTGAAGATGTTGAAGGAAACAGGTACTAAAGTACCTATATCCACAGCAAAACGAGTCCTATATCGACATAACCTGAAAGGCCGCTCAGCAAGGAAGAAGCCATTGCTCCAAAACCGCCAAAACAAAGCCAGATTACGGTTTGCAACTGCACATGGGGACAAAGATTTTACTTTTTAGAGAAATTTCCTCTGGTCTGATGAAACAAAAATAGAACTGTTTAGCCGTAATGACCATCGTTATGTTTGGAGGAAAAAGGGGGATGCTTGCAAGCCAAAGAACATCATCCCAACCATGAGCACAGGGGTGGCAGCATCATGTTGTGGGGGTGCTTTACTGCAGAGGGACTGGTGCACTTCACAAATAGATGGCATCATGAGGATAGAACATTAGGTGGATATATTGAAGCAACATCTCAAGACATCAGTCAGGAAGTTGAAGCTTGGTCGCAAATGGGTCTTCCAAATGGACAATGACCCCAAGCATACTTTCAAAGTTGTGGGAAAATGGCTTAAGGACAACAAAGTCAAGGTATTGGAGTGGCCATCACGAAGCCCTGACCTCAATCCCATAGAAAATTTGTGGGCAGAACTGAAAAAGCGTGTGCGAGCAAGGAGGCCTACAATCCTGACTCAGTTACACCAGCTCTGTCAGGAGGAATGGGCCAAAATTCACCCAACTTATTGTGGCAAGCTTGTGGAAGGCTACCCGAAAAGTTTGACCCAAGTTAAACATTTTAAAGGCAATGCTACCAAATACTAATTGAGTGTATGTAAACTTCTGACCCATGGGCAATGTGATGAAAGAAATAAAAGCTGAAATAATTCATTCTCTCTACTATTATTCTGACATTTCACATTCTTAAAATAAAGTGGTGATCCTAATTGACCTAAGACAGGGGAATTTTTACTAGGATTAAATGTCAGGAATTGTGAAAAACTGAGTTTAAATGTATTTGGCTAAGGTGTATGTAAACCTCCGACCTTAACTGTAAAATGAAAACACTTAGGAAATTATGGGTAAATATTCAGAATAAAGATGAGAATAAGACTGTGCAAATGACATGAGGCTAAATACAATTTGGAGGGGTGTTCTTGTATTTACCATGCTGTAAACCTATAATGTGGTAACCTCTCACCTATCACTGGCAGGTTATTTGCTGTGGAGGGCAGGATGTCATTGAGAATCAACAATAGGACAGAGATGGACAAGAGTATGGTCACTTTGAAGCCTAGCTTTTCCCCTTTGGCCTCACTGACGAAAAAGGAGGCCAAATCCAACACAAGAAAAAAGGCAATTGGTACCACAAGGTTGATTATATATAATAGTGGCCTCCTTCGTAAGGTGATCTGTATGGAAGGGGAAAAGGATCATATAAATTAGAATGCACAATAGACAAAAAATACTTATCGAAATACTCATTATAATTATGAAAGGGACAAGTGTGATCCCTTCAGTTTGTATTAGTTTCTTGCAAATTATGAAATAGTCCTAACATAACAACAGTCATTCTATTTAAAGATCATGCTGTCATTTGCCTCAATTAATACCTTGTATATTAGCTGATGCCATTTTTCATCACCACCATAATTGAGTTCTTCCTCAGTCATAGCAATGCCCAGGAAGTCCCATTCATCCAGTGTAGTCATGCTCTCCCTAGTTATGTGGTTCACTGCAGTGTCGCTGGCGAATGCCCGCAATTTTATTTCTGATGCTGAACAGATAAAATATTTTGTTGATGTTACATGTTTTTATAGTACAGCCCTCTGAAAAGGAGCTGAGAAAAAGGAGTTGATGAAAGAGGCTAAGATACAAAGACACGTGTGTGAGGGGGGGTTACCTCTGTGTATCATGGACTTAAAGGTGATGCTGCAGCTCTGGGTGTCAAGGGGGAACCTATAAAGATCCATCTTGCAGGAAGTGGTTAGCCGGCGCTGGTCAATCACTTGAGCTAACCAATTATGATGCACCTGGACATATGGGCTCAATATGGTACTACTTGTATCAGAGATGCTGAAAGTGCAGACAAAGATATATCAGTATTTGGCCACTGTAAGAATGTACTTTCTTTAACAAGGAAGACAATGATATGTTACTTCTGAATAACATTAAAGCTTGTTTTTTATTTGATATATTTCACCTGTATTTAACCAGGTTGAGAACAAGTTCTCATTTACAACTGCGACCTGGCCAAGATAAAGCAAGGCAGTGCAACACAAACAACAACACAGAGTTACACATGGAATAAACAAACTTACAGTCAATAACATGATAGAAAAATATATATACAGTGTGTGCAAATGCGGTAAGATAAGGGAGGTAGGCCAATAAATAGGCCATAGTGGTGAAATAATTACAATTGAGCAATTAAACACTGTAGTGATAGACGTGCAGAAGATGAATGTGCAAGTAGAGATACTGGGGTGCAAAGGAGAAGAAAATAAATACAAGTATGGGGATGAGGTAGTTGGATGGGCTATGTACAGGTGCAGTGATCTGTGAGCTGCTCTGACAGCTGGTGCTTAAAGTTAGAGAGGGAGATATAAGTCTCCAGCTTCAGTGATTTTTGCAATTTGTTCATGTCATTGGCAGCAGAGAACTGGAAGGAAAGGCAGCCAAAAGAGGAATTGGCATTGGGGGTGACCAGTGAAATATACCTGCTGGAGTGCGTGCTATGGGTGGGAGATGCTATGGTTACCAGTTAGCTGAGATAAGGTGGGGCTTTACCTAGCAAAGACTTATAGATGACAGGTCGCAGTGGTGAGTAGTATATGGGGCTTTGGTGACAAAACAGATGACACTGTGATAGACTGCATCCAATTTGCTGAGTAGAGTGTTGGAGGCTATTTTGTAAATGACATCGTCTAAGACAAGGATCGGTAGGATAGTCAGATTTACGAGGGTATGTTTGGCAGCATGTTGCGAGAAATAGGAAGCCGATTCTAGATTTCATTTTGGATTTGAGATGCTTAATGTGAGTCTGGAAGGAGAGTTTACAGTCTAACCAGACACCTAGGTATTTGTAGTTGTCCACATATTCTAAGTTAGAACCGTCCAGAGTAGTGATGCTGGACGGGCAGGCAGGTGCAGGCAGCGATTGGTTGAAGAGCATGCATTTAGTTTGACTTGTATTTAAGAGCAGTTGGAGGCCACGGAAGGAGAGTTGTATGGCATTGAAGCTTGTCTGGAGATTAGTTAACACAGTGTCCAAAGAAGGGCCAGAAGTATACAGAATGGGGTCATCTGCGTAGAGGTGGATCAGAGAATCCTCAGTAGCAAGAGCGACATAATCGGCCCGAGAAATTAACCCTGTGGCACCCCCATAGAGACTTGCCAGAGGTCAGGACAACAGGCCCTCCGATTTGACACACTGAACTCTGTCTGAGAAGTAGTTGGTGAACCAGGCGAGGCAGTCATTTGAGAAACCAAGACTATTGAGTCTGCCGATAAGAATGTGGTGATTTACAGAGTCGAAAGCCTTTGCTAGGTCGATGAATACAGCTGCACAGTACTGTCTCTTATCGATGGCGGTTATGATATCGTTTAGGGCCTTGAGCATGGCTGAGGTGCACCCATGACCAGCTCAGAAACCAATATACACAGGCAGATTGCATAGTAGAGAAGGTACGGTGGGATTCAAAATGGTCGGTGATCTGTTTGTTAACTTGGCCTTTGAAGACCTTAGAAAGGCAGGGTAGGATAGATATAGGTCTGTAACAGTTTGGGTCTAGAGTGTCTCCCCCTTTGAAGAGGGGGATGACCGCGACAGATTTTCAATCTTTGGGGATCTCAGACGATACAAAAGAGGTTGAACAGGCTAGTAATAGGGGTTGCAACAATTGCGGCGATTGATTTTAGAAAGAGAGGGTCCAGATTGTCTAGCCCGGCTGATTTGTAGAGGTCCAGATTTTGCAGCTCTTTCAGAACATCGACTATCTGGATTTGGGTGAAGGAGAAATGGGGGAGGCTTGGGCAAGTTGCTTTGGGAGCTGCAGGGCTGTTGACCGGGGTAGGGGTAGTCAGGTGGAAAGCATGGCCAGCCGTAGAAAAATGCTTGTTGAAATTCTCAATTAACATGGATTTATCGGTGGTGACAGTGTTTCCTAGCCTCAGTGCAGTGGGCAGCTGGGAGGAAGTGCTCTTATTCTCCATGGACTTTACAGTGTCCCAGAATGTTTTGGAGTTTGTGCTACATGATGCAAATTTCTGTTTGAAAAAGCTAGCCTTTGCTTTCCTAACTGCCTGTGTATATTGGTTCCTAATTTCCCTGAAAAGTTGCATATCGGGGGGGCTATTTGATGCTAATGCAGTACGCCACAGGATGTTTTTGTGCTGGTCAAGGGCAGTCAGGTCTGGAGTGAACCAAGGGAAATATCTGTTCCTGGTTCTACATTTTTTGAACGGGCCATGCTTATTTAAGATTGTGAGGAAAGCACTTTTAAAGAATATCCAGGCATTCTCTACTGACGGAATGAGGTCAATATTCTTCCAGGATACCCGGACCAGGTCGATTAGAAAGACCTGCTTGTTGAAGTGTTTTAGGGAGCGTTTGACAGTGATGAGGGGTGGTCGTTTGACTGCAGACCCATGACAGACGCAGGCAATGAGGCAGTGATCACTGAGATCCTGGTTGAAGACAGCAGAGGTGTTTTTGGAGGGCAGGTTGGTTAGGATGATATCTATGAGGGTGCTCGTGTTTACGAATTTGGGATTGTACCTGGTAGGTTCATTGATAATTTGCGTGAGATTGAGGGCATCTATCTTAGATTGTAGGACGGCTGGGGTGTTAAGTATGTCCCAGTTTCGGTCACCTAACAGCACGAGCTCTGAAGATAGATAGGGGGGGCAATCAATTCACATATGGTGTCCAGGGTACAGCTAAGGGCAGAAGGTGGTCTATAGAAAGCGGCAGCGGTGAGAGACTTGTTTCTGGAAAGGTGTATTTTTAAAAGTTGAAGCTCAAATTGTTTGGGCACAGACCTGGATAGTATGGCAGTAGATTGCAGCTCCGCCACCTTTGGCAGTTCTATCTTGTCTGAAAATGTTGTAGTTAGGGATGGAAATTCCAGGGTTTTTGGTGGCCTTCCTAAGCCAGGATGCAGACACGGCTAGGACATCTGGGTTGGCAGAGTGTACTAAAGCAGTGAATGAAACTTAGGGAGGAGGCTTTAATGTTAACATGCATGAAACCCAGGCTTTTACGGTTACAGAAGTCAACAAATGAGAGCGCCTGGGGAATGGGAGTGGAGCTAGGCACTGCAGGGCCTGGATTAACCTCTACATCCCCAGAGGAGGAGTAGGATAAGGGTACGGCTAAAGGCTATCAGAACTGGTCGTCTAGTGCGTTTGGAACAGAGAGTAAAAGGAGCAGGTTTCTGGGCACGGAAGAATAGAAACAAGGCATAATGTACAGACAAGGGTACGGTAGGATGTGAATACAGTGAAGGTAAACCTAGGCATTGAGTGACGATGAGAGAGGTATTGTCTCTAGAGACACCATTTAAACCAGGTGAGGTCACTGCATGTGTGGGAGGTGGAACAAAAGGGTTAGCTAAGGCATATTGAGCTGGAGGCTCTACAGTAAAATAAGACAATAATCACTAACCAAAACAGCGATGGACAAGGCATATTGACATTAGGGAGAGGCATGCGTAGCCGAGTGATCATGGAGCCTAGGGAGTAGCTAGGGAGGCTGGAGACACGGCGATTCAGACAGCTATCCGGAGATAGCAGAAGGGCCTTAGGGGGACGTCGTGACGGAAGAGTCAGTAGTAGCCCCCTCGGGCGGTTACGTCGGCAGACCGGTCGTGATGGATCGGCAGGGCTCCGTGTAGTAAAAGGGTCGAGGCCAATTGGCAAAATAGGTATTGTAGCCCAAGACAATTGGCTGATGGACTTCTTCAGCTAACAGTCTGATATGCTCTGAACAGCTAGCGGGCCGCGGCTAGCAGATGGGCATTCAGGGGACGTTGTGACTGAGGAGCTTGTTGAAGACCCCCTCGAGCGGATTATGTCGGTAGACCAGTCGTGAGGGATCGGCGGGGTTCTGTATCGACAATAAAAGGGGTCCAGGCCAATTGTCAAAATAGGTACTGTAGCCCAAGGAGTGGCTGATGGACCTCTTCAGCTACTATGAAGGACCCACAATTAAAAGATTTACAAAGTTACAACATTATATAAAACATCTAATGGGGAAATTGGTAAAGGAAGTCAAGTTCAGAAGTATAGTTTAGTGGGACAGTGCAAAGGCAAAAAATTTGGTTCATCTTATCCCAGACTGAGATCCGGTTTCAAAGGACACCAAACAGACTTTTCATAAAAGCAGCTTTGTATTTTTCCCCTGAAACAACGCATTAAACACACAGAGACATAGGGTTCTCGTATTCAGCTCCAATGCCCATTGTTTGTTCCCTACAAAGGCTATCTGAAAGATACCTTTTTATCAGTATATCGTCATGGTTTCTATGGTTGACAATCAACTACAAATAATCCAATCAAAGTGTATTTGTCCCGTACACAGATTAGCGGTAGTGTAACGTCTACTCCCGCTCCGGCGCTCGAGGTTGCCAGTTTACTAACCACCGGTCCTGGCAACCCATCATTATGCACACCTGACAACCATTATTATGCACACCTGCGCCCCATCATTAGGCACACCTGGACTTCATCACTACCCTGATTACTTCCCCTATATCTGTCAATCTGTAGTTTTTCTCACCAGGCAGTATTGTTTTTGTTTTCATGTCAGACGCTTCGCTTGTTTTGTATTGCGCCATGGTCGTTTATAGCAAACTCACCAACTGCACCTGCGTCTCCAGAACAGGACGGTGCAGGTGCAGCAAAATGCTTGTGTTCCTAGCTCCAGCAATGCAGTAAATATCTAGCAGGACAAAACTAATACACAAAAAGAAACAAGAAATTAAGATACCAGATCAAGCAATATCGAAAAGGGTAATGTCAGAGTCCGGAATATAAATACTAGTGTGTAGACAGTATGAACAATATATGTAGGAAAAATTGATGTACAGCAGTAGTTAAATGGATGAGCTATGTTGATAATACAGTACTTATAAAGTGAGTTAACTTAATTTCTCAGATAAAATTAACAGAATAATGTTGCAGGAATGTTAATCTTATCTGTTTCTAACCACGAACAATTTTTGACCAATACACATTATGAAACAAATTATGTGACCAGTGTTCAATGACTATGTACTTAGGGAAGCAGTCTCTAAGGTGCAGGGTAGAGTACCCTGTGGTAGCCGGCTAGGTGCAGAACAAGGTACTGGGCGGAGGCCATCTAGTGATAACTGTTTAGCAGTCTGATGGCCTGGAGAAAGAAGCTGTTTTTTAGTCTCTCGGTCCCAGCTTTGATACACCTGTACTTTCTCCGCCTGTTAGATGGTAGTGGGTGACTAGGTTGTGGCTCAGGTGGCTGAGGTCCTTGATTATCCTCTTGACCTTCCTATGACACCAGGTGTTGTAGATGTCCTGTAGATGTCCTGGAGGGTAGGCAGTGTGCCCTCAGTGAAGTGTTGGGCTATCCGCACCACTCTCTGGAGAGCCCTGCGGTTGTGGGTGGTGCAGTTGCCATACCAGGCAGTGATACAGCCCGACAGTGCTCTCAATGGTGCATCTGTAGAAGTTCTTTAGGGTCTTAGGGGACAAGCCAAATTTCTTCAGCTTCATGAGGTTGAAGAGGCACTGTTGCACCTTCTTCACCACAGTGTCGGTGTGGAGGGACCATTTCACGCTGATGTGGATGGGTGCCATCTCTCTCGGCCATCTCCACGATCAGCTCCTTCGTCTTGTTGAGGGAGAGGTTAATTGTCCTTGCACCGCTCCACCACCTCCTCCCTGCAGGCTGTCTCGTCGTTGTTGGACGACAGCAATGAAAGATACAGCAACAGCAGGTGTTTTATTGGCATGTTATGTAGTATATACTGTGTGGTATGAGCACTTTTAGTGTTATTTTTTAAGTTTAAATAATTTTTTTACCCCCCTTTCTCCACAATTTCGTGGTATCCAATTGTTAGTAGTTACTATCTTGTCTCATTGCTACAACTCCCGTACGGGCTCGGGAGAGACGAAGGTGCGTCCTCCGAAAGCCATTCGTCCACCGAAACACAACCCAACCAAGCCGCGCTTCTTAACACAGCACGCATCCAACCCGGAAGCCAGCCGCACCAATGTGTCGGAGGAAACACTGTGCACCTGGTGACCTGGTCAGTGTGCACTGCGCCCAGCCCGCCACAGGAGTTGCTAGTGCGCAATTGGAGTTGCGCGATGAAACAAGGATATCCCTACCGGCCAAACCCTCCCTAACCTGGACGACGCTAGGCCAACAGCCGGCTGCGACACAGCCTGGGCGCGAATCCAGAGTCTCTGGTGGCACAGCTAGCACTGCGATGCAGTACCATAGACCACTGCGCCACCCAGGAGGCCCACTTTTAGTGTTATTTGACCCCTTATCAAACATACAAATTGTGGAAACTCTTTGATAAAAGGTATTTCATTGTGATGGACTGTACATAAAGGCTAACGATGAAGTAGAGAAGGAATACTTTTGTTATCATGTCATAGTATAATGACAAAGCTATTCAAATGCATTTCATTTTAAGGAAACAGAAGGGAGGGAAAAACTATCCATAGTGTTGACTGCTGAAATATTGCTGAGACATATGAATGGTACTCACTCTTCTTGGATACCTATATCTGGTATCCAGACCCGTTCTCTCGGAACAGTCATTTTTGAAATTCCACAAAATTCCTTTGGTTCCCAAGCTATGAAGTAGTTCACCCAGGCCTGTACATAATACAGGGGTTAAGAAGTAAATGTACATGAAAATCAATTCTTATTACAACAGACCGTAAGGGAAATAAATAGGAGTGAATAAATATCAACAGCATCTGTACTTACTGTTGAGATTAAGACATAGCTGGTGAAAGTTGAGGACTTCTCATTCTGCAGACAATCATACATGAATAAATTCAAATTGATGTACAGGTAACTGCCAAAATAAAGGAAACACCAACATAAAGTGTCTTATTAGGGTGCCAGAACAGTTTAAATGCATCTTGGAATAGATTCTATAAGTGTCTGGAACTCTATTGGAGGGATGCAACACCATTCTTCCACAATAAATATAATTTGGTGTATTGTTGACGGTGGTGTAAAATGCTGTCTCAGGCGCCGCTTCAGAATCTCACATAAGTGTTCAATTGGGTTGAGCTCTGGTGACTGAGATGGCTTGGCATGGCATATGGTTTACATAGTTTTCATGCTCATCAAACCATTCAGTGACCACTAATGTCCATTGTCATCCTATTGGGGCATAGCCATTGTAGCCAAAATAATGGCCTGCTCTGTATTTTTATTCATGACCCTAAGCGTGATGGGCTATTAATTGCTTAATTAACTCAGGAACCACACCTGTGTGAAAGCACCTGCTTTCAAAATACTTTGTATTCCTCATTTACTCAAGTATTTCCATTATTTTGGCAGTTACCTATAAGTGGTGGTAGTAGTACATACACTCTTAGAAAAAAGGGTTCCAAAAGGATTCTTCGGCTGTCTCCATAGGATAACCCTTTTTGGTTCCAGGTAGAACCCTCTGTGGAAAGGGCTCTACATGGAACCCTCTGAGGAAATGGTTCTACCTGAAACCAAAAAGGGTTCTTCAAAGGGTTATCCTATGGGGACAGCCAAATAACCCTTTTAGATTCTAGATAGCACTTTATTTTCCTAAGAGTGTACCATGTATATGTACTAACAGAAATGCAATTTCACACTTCCTAACAAACTGCTGACATTATTGAAATAACCACATTAAGCTATAAACACTACAGTACCATATACTGCATGCCTTTTTGTTTTTCATCCAAAACATTTTTTAGCTCTTGTCTTTTGAGGTTTGGGGCTTACAAATGATAATCCAATCATAATCTTTTGTACCCCCAGCCTAAAATGTAATTTGTTGACTCATGGCAACATTGCAGTATTAAAGGGTAGGAAAATACGTTTTTTTGCTATTTATTTGTAATATTTGTTCAAAGCAAGTATTGACTTAACTTCAGATTGGCCTACACACAACACCCCATAATGTCAAAGTGGAATTATGTTTTTTGATTTTTTACAAATGAAAAGCTAAAATGTCTTGAGTCATTAAGTATTCAACCCCTTTGTTATGGCAAGCCCAAATAATTTCAGGAATAAAAATGTGCTCAACCAGTCACATAATAAGCATGAACTCACTCTGTGTGCAATACTAGTGTTTAACATGATTTTAGAATGACTACCTCACCTCTAAACCCCACACATATAATTATCTGTCTAGCAGTGAATTTCAAACACAGATTCAACCACAAAGACCAGGGAGGATTTCAAACGCCTCCCAAAGAAGGGCACCTATTGGTAGATTGGTAAAAAAAAAAATCAAAAGCAGAGATTGAATATCCTATGAGCATGGTGAGGTTAATAATTCAAGTTTGGATGGTGTATCAATACACCCAGTCACGACAAAGATACAGGCGTCCTTCCTAACTCAGTTGCCGAAGAGCAAGGAAACCACTCTGGGATTTCACCATGAGGTCAATAGTGACTTTAAAACAGTTACAAAGATTAATGGCTGTGATAGAAGAAAACTGAGGATGGATCAACAACATTGTAGTTACTCCACAATACTAACCTAATTAACAGAGTGAAAAAAAGGAAGCCTGTACAGAATACAAATATTCCTAAACGTGCATCCTGTTTGTAACAAAGCACTAAAATAAAACTACAAACCATGTGGCCAAGCAATTCACTTTTTGTCCTGAAAACAAAGCATTATGTTTGGGGCAAATCCAATACATTACTGAGTACCACTCTCCATATTTTCAAGCATAGCGGTGGCTGCATCATGTTATGGGTAAGCTTGTAATCGTTAAAGACTGGGAAGTTTTTCAGGATAAAAAAATGGAATTTTGCACACGCAAAATCATGGAGGAAATTCTGGTTCAGTCTGCTTTCCACCAGACACTGGGAGATTAATTCACCTTTCAGCAGGACAATAACCTAAAACACAAGGCAAAATCTACACTGGAGTTGCTTACCAAGAAGACACTGAATGTTCCTAAGTGGCTGAGTTACAGTTTTGACTGAAATCCACTTGAAGATCTATGGCAACACCTGAAAATTGTTGTCTAGCAATAGTCAACAACTAATTTGACAGAGCTTGAAAGATTTTTTAAATAATAAATGGGCTAATGTTGCACAATCCAGGTATGGAAACCTCTTAGACTTACCAAGAAAGACTCACAGCTGTAATCGCTGCCAAAGGTGATTCTAAACATGTATTGACTCAGGGGGTTGAATATGTATCTAACCAAGATATATTAGTGTTTTCTTTCTCATAAAGTTTTTACAAATGTTAGAATTGTTCTTCCACTGACAGTATTTTGTGTAGATTGTTGACAAAAAAAATGACAATTAAATCCCTTTTAATCCTACTTTGTAACACAAAAAAATGTAGAAAAAGTCAAGGGGTGCGAATACTTTCTGAAGGCACTGTATAGATTACGTAGTCATAAAAAAAATAATATTGAAATACTTCTCTCCTTATACACACAGCATGTGTCGCCTGTAAGACAACTTGTATGGATGATCCTCCAAGTGTTGCATCAAACAGGTCTCGTTCCAGGCCAACTATATTGCATCAACCAACGGTTGTATGCCATGTTATGAACTGCACAGTTGGGTATCAGATTGATATCATTATTTATATTGATAAATTATATTATCAATATTATTATTATACTTTATATTAATTGTTGATATACTATAATATTGATATCAACATATCATATATTTTTATACTGTTTACTCACTGTATATATATATATATATATATATATATATATAACGTTTCAGGGCAGAGCTCACGCAACAAAATGTTGGCAGATGGTTTAAAGACAAACACTTACCAAATCCATAATACCAAACAGAATCATGTCTACCATAACTAGTGTAGAATTGGTCCAGTGCACCACAGGCCGCAGACCTGTTGTACTTTCATTTATCTGTGACAGACCCAAGTGTTCCTGAAGACGATGATAGGAACAGTCCTCCATAGTGGAGACACCACCTGCTTAGGAGAGTAGACCCTACCTTAGATTACAGAAGACATGGATCACAACTGATACAAATAGTGGCACAGTGGATGGGTTATCCGTACGTGGTAGAATATGGGACTCATACGCAAGTTCCATTTTCAATATTGTGTCAAAAAATGTATTATTTTCTTAGAAGCCAAAGACAAACAAGGAGAAAGAGGAGCTGAGAGAAATCAAAAATGAGAACTCACCCGTTAGAGCCAGTGAACACAGAAGCCACAGAGTGCTCATTGCTGTATGTTTAGGTTCACAGGTGCAGCCGAATGGTGTCCAAGTGGGAGAGGGCTGTGTTTTATATGTGTGTGAGAATATTATGTGAGTGTGGCCCAATCACATGGCTAGTTGACTTTACTCAGGGCCATTGTCAGAGGTACAGAGTGTTCAAGCCAAAACCTTCTGGGTCATTCCACAAATTCATTGCCATTTGAGAAGTGTAACTTAGTCAAATGATTTTGTTGATTTCACCTCATTTTAACAATCTGTCATGAAGAGCACATGTTCAACTTCATAAAAGGTGTTTTCTCATCTAAAGAAGTTAAATAAATTACTAGAGTAAGTGTTTATTAAGGGCTAAATAAAGTAACAAAGTGGATTGTAAACAGGGTTTAATATGTATTTTTAAATCAGCCATAAATACCCTTGTGATGGGAATGGAAGCTTGTTGGGTGAAACAGGGAGTAGCAATTTATTTCAAGCTTCATAAAAATGAAATTGTAAAAAAATTGTTTAGCCTGTCTATGGGTAAAAGGGTTGACGTGTTATGTTCGACCCGCTCAGTTTTCCACCACAAAACACCAGAAAACGGCAAAAAAAAGAGTAGAACCAGCTAACCTGCTTTTACTCTATGATTTGACTATTAGATGTTCATGTGTTTCTTTTGAAAAATATTTAAAAAGGAATAGTTTCACCATATTAAAAATGAGAGTTCAGTTCACATAACCGGGTTGACCTGTTATGGGAAATAAATCAGATGAAATAAATCTTCAGAAATGACTTCATCAAAGCAACAAAATAACTAGGGCTTTACAATGATGGTGGAAACATGGAGATATTTTGGGATTAAGTGGGCTAAAATCTTCCTAGAAGTAGCACAGGGTTGATGGTCAGTTTTGGCACTTTAGCATGCCTTTCTTCATATTAATTGAATTCTCCATGTGGTCTATATTAAGGGCACTTCATTTAATAGAACATGCTGTTAAAATGCAATATTGGTGCACAATTTCTACATAAAATATCAAAAGGCACTTTTCATGGAATGTCCCTTCTATTATGCACTGCACTGAGGATAGGAAACTCTGTCGCCACCGATAAATCCACTATAATTGAGAATTTCAATAAGCATTTTTCATACGGCTGGCCATGCTTTCCACCTGGCTACCCCTACCCTGGTCAACAGCACTGTACCCCTAAAAGCAACTCGCCCAAATCCAGTCAGCTGATGTTCTGAAAGAGCTGCAAAATCTGGACCCCTACAAATCAGCCGGGCTAGACAATCTGGACCCTTTCTTTCTAAAATTATCTGCCAAATTTTTTGCAACCCCTATTACCAGCCTGTTCAACCTCTCTTTCGTGTCGTCTGAGATTCCCAAAGATTGGAAAGCAGCTGCGGTCATCCCCCTCTTCAAAGGGGGGGACACTCTTGACCAAACTGCTACAGACCTATACCTATCCTACCCTGCCTTTCTAAGGTCTTCGAAAGCCAAGTTAACAAACAGATTACCGACCATTTCAAATCCCACCGCACCTTCTCCGCTATGCAATCTAGTTTCAGAGCTGGTCATGGGTGCACCTCAGCCACGCTCAAGGTCCTAAACGATATCTTAACCGCCATCGATAAGAAACAATACTGTGCAGCCGTATTAATTGACCTGGCCAAGGCTTTCAATCACCACATCCTTATCGGCAGAGTCAACAGCCTTGGTTTCTCAAATGATTGCTTCGCCTGGTTCACCAACTACTTCTCTGATAGAGTTCAGTGTGTCAAATCGGAGGGCCTGTTGTCCGGGCCTCTGGCAGTCTCTATGGGGGTGCCATAGGGTTCAATTATTGGGCCGACTCTCTTCTCTGTATACATCAATGATGTTGCTCTTGCTGCTGGTGAGTCTCTGATCCACCTCTACGCAGACGACACCATTATGTATACTTCTGGCCCTTCTTTGGACACTGTGTTAACAACCCTCCAGACGAGCTTCAATGCCATACAACTCTCCTTCCGTGGCCTCCAACTGCTCTTAAATACAAGTAAAACTAAATAAATGAATGCTCTTCAACCGATCGCTGCCTGCACCTGCACGCCCGTCCAGCATCACTACTCTGGACGGTTCTGACTTAGAATATGTGGACAACTACAAATACCTGGGTGTCTGGTTAGACTGTAAACTCTCCTTCCAGAACGAACTACAAAAATCTCTGAAACTGGAAACACTTATCTCCCTCACTAGCTTTAAGCACCAGCTGTCAGAGCAGCTCACTTCCCCTACTGAATTTATTTATTTTGCTCCTTTGCACCCCATTATTTATATTTCTACTTCACACATTCTTCCACTGCAAATCTAACATTCCAGTGTTTTACTTGCTATATTGTATTTACTTTGCCACCATGGCTTTTTTTTTTGCCTTTACCTCCCTTATCTCACCTCATTTGCTCACATCATATATAGACTTATTTTTCTACTGTATTATTGACTGTATGTTTGTTTTACTCCACGTGTAACTCGGTGTTGTTGAATGTGTCCAACTCCTTTGCTTTATCTTGGCCAGGTCGCAATTGTAAATGAGAACTTGTTCTCAACTTCCCTACCTGGTTAAATAAAGGTGAAAAAATTATGGATCAAATCTCCTCCTAACCTATTGACTTAGAGACAATGTGATCCTGAAGGGTGGAAATCCAGTGTATTTTTTGTACTGCACATCACAGAAGGACTGATGGACAGGGTTTGCTGGTAAGCTAGAGCTGAGAGGAGCAGGTTGTGGTCAGTAACCTCATCTCAATGTTTTAACACCACTGAGTTTATGGACTGATATAAGAGAGAAGAGTATGTGCTTTACATCTTCAGATTAGGCCACACAAAGGAAATGGAAAGAAAATGTTATTACACAGGCTTACTAGTCCCATAGATTTCAGACAAAATGTCATTAAAGTAGAATAAAGGTTGTTTTCTTTATGTAATGAGCGTATGGTGTATGGTAGGCACTACTTGGGTTTGGGGGGGATTGGTTTTGTTAGGAAGGACAATGAGAACAATGCACCAATAACTCAACCACAAAGACATAATGTGAAGATAAACTCTACAGATACAGGCCATCATTTACAAGCAATGTGAAACAAAAAAACAAGAGAACAGGAGTCAGGTAACTTAAACATGTGAGGTTACAACAACAAAAGGCCAGTCAGTAAAGCTGATTGGATCTAAAATATGGGCAGATAGACAAAAAAATAAAGGGCTGAGATATACGCATGATCTACACATACCGCATCTATACTAAGTGCATACATAGTGAAGCCACTCGTGATACAGTATATGAATACCAGAAAACTAATGGTGTTGATGAGATAAAGGCAGAAGAAAACCGAGCCAATTCGGTTCAAAATCTTCAGAGGCTTTACAAAACCATGCTTGGTATAAGACATGGTGACATTGTTTGGAGAGGTGACAATGTAGGTTGCCTTCAGATGCAGATGATCATATGCCACTAAAAGAAGTCTGCAACACAGGAGGAAGGCATACTACAGCATCAAACAGTGTGAGGACTGCAGTCCATCAATTCACCAAGAGAATTACGTTTTGTTAATTTCTTTGGCATTAGTTCCAGTTGCAGAGTTTCAGATCCACCGCAGGCAGCCCTGGCATGGTGCAGTAGTTAAACCAGGGCTGTGTGACTGTTTACTGTGGTCAGGCCCTCAGAAGGACGTGTCTGTGGGTATCTGGAAGTCCTTGAAGGAGTAGAAGGAGATGTCCCCGTGGTCCACCACTGCATAGGTGACTGGGACGTCCCCACTCTGGAAAGCCAGCAATTTCAGTGTCCACAAGTCAGGCACTGGACCATCGAAACTGGGAGAAGACAGCAGACAATATTCAGCATGCAGTAGCATTTGATAATAGTGCATTTAGGATTTCGATGGCAGGTGGTCTTGTGACATCTCTTTTGAAAATTGTATTATTTTTTAATGTATTATTTTTACTGATTATAAAGTATGCAAACACCCCCTGCCAGTTTTGGGATGTTTACCTGCACACACACATGCGGGAATAGGGTTTTCCAGGAGCGCTCTTTTTGAATTCAGCGACCGTGTCGGGTTGGTAAATGTTGAAACAGATTCTCCACTCCTCTGAACCTTTCAAACTGAGAAGACAAAGCCCAAAGTCAAACACAAGGCAGGCAGCATAGAAATAGATGTAATATATAAAATGCACCTCTACATCATATTGTATATATCATCCTAGGACATAATGTTAATCATATTTAACAAACCCACAGTATAGGGTTTCACTCGTCTTATTATTTATACATTTTTCCACTCCATATACAAAACGAAAAAAAAATTACAGATGCACACAAACAGTGACTACATCTCATCTGCCCAGACCAGCATGCTCACACCCCCATCCTTAGTGCCTGTATTATTGATTGCCACTTGGCCTGAAATTGTATCAATTTGTTTTTCTCTGTTGCCCATACTATTTAAATATTTACATAATAAATCCTTAGATTTTTCCATTGAGTTAATTATGGCGGGTGGATTGATTTCCAATTTTTTTCAAGATGAGAATTGTCCAACCCATTGGATATCTTACTACACCCCCATATGCAATGGTCTTGAAATATGAAGACAGACAGATTAAAAGTACATTTATATTGTAATACTTCTGACAGTCAACTTTCTAGCTCTGCCCACAACTTTACAGCATTCCCAGAAAGCATGGATTATTGAGTCATTATTAGTTTTACACTTAAGACATGACTGCCAGTGAGCTGTAGAATTAGTGAATTTAGTCTCCTGTATAATAAATCCTATTCATTAGTTTATACTGGATTAAGCGTACATTTTCGTTAACTGTAATTTCACTCATCTTAATAGATGTTATTATGAATGAGCAGGGAGATACAATTACCACTAACCGGGATGGAACACTCAGCTAGCATTTCCTACTAAATTCACTTCAGGGTTCGTGATAAGATACTAAAGAGGAATACCTGGATGCTCCCTCCAGCAGCCGTGTGGATTTGATCACACTGATTTTATCCAGCAGCTCACCTGCATCCAAGAAGGAATAAACGTCAAAACCATTTAGACATTTAACCATTCAAGATGCTGCTTATGAAAAATGTAATTGAACTTCGATAAACCACATGGGATAATGGGTTCATGTAATGATGAATCAGAGAGTAAACAGATAATGGAATTTATAGGAACTTGTCATTGACAGCAATGAAGTCCAGAATAGTTTTACCAGTTGAAGTGACCTGTGCAGGGTCATGTAGGGGTGTGACCGGCCTCTCCCACAGGTGTGTTGGCCTATCTCTGCGGCTCCGTTGAATCCTTCTCCCCTGTAGCTCCTGGTACTCCGCCCAGTTCCTGCAACGTCGTACCTCTCTGTCCTGGTTGATGTCCCTCCGGTACCGGTCCCTGTCCCGCTCCCTCTCACACTCACGCCGGGACATCCTCACCTCCCGCAGGTTGAGCCTCTGCAGCCAGGGGGCCACATCGCAGGCCCCCACTGACCCCACAGCGCCGGGCAGCAGGCAGGGGTCTGGGGAGGTCAGGCTGCTGGGGAGCCAGCTTCTGGAGCCCAGGTCTGGGAAGGGGATGGAGCTGAAGTCCCAGCGAGGGGAGCTCTGGGGGTGACCTGGCAGCTCAGAGTCAGGGCCTGGGGAGCCTTCCTTTGACCACCAGCTCCTGCCCTGGCCACCCTTGGTTGAAGTGGTGGGGTCAACGTGTGATGCTGTTTGGATTTCGTCAATGTCTGGGGCTGAAAGATCTGGAAGAGAGTCAGGATTCTTGTCCTCTTCCTCTCTGTTGCAGTCTTTCTCCTCCTCCATTCTCTTAGAAGTGGGGCCCTCCTGTGTTCCTGTGTGCCTGGAGCGCATTAGAAGAGGCAGAAAGGCAGGGTTTCCCATTGGACAGTAATCGCTTTGAGGCGTGTGGGTTGACTGAGTGATTAAACAATGTCTAAATATAAACTGGGTATGTCTGTGTCTGCTCACTCACCTGGAGGTGGGGCTGTGGCTGCGTTTCCTCTTCGGAAGTCTTCCTGATCTGTCTTGGGACTGGGGCAGGTTCAACTGCCTCTCATACTGCGATGGTACAGAACTACAGGGAACAACACCAATCCTCAGATCATAAATACAGTCGCTTGCATGCAACTAAGGAAAAGGAAAGGAATGGCCTTAGAATCTAGACTAGTTCATGTCCATGAGGGAGACAATTACCTGGGATCAAATCTGTTCACCACATAACCAAGTCGCTTCAAATGGCCAAAAACCTTTAGAGGAAATAAAATCATCCCGTTACGTCAAATCATAAGTTTAGACTTGCTGGAATTGTATTATATTGTCTTTTCTCATACCTGGTAATGCTGTACACTCATTGTCTTCGAGTATAGAAATCTCTCATAGCCCTCTTGGATGGACAGTGGCAGGTCTTGGTAGAACAGTTGCAGGTTTCCCTATTCATTTTGAGGATCACAAGAGGTAACAATTCTAAGATAAAAATGACAAACTGTGTTTGTCTTATTTGGATCCACATGTATCAAACTAATGGAAATGTCTTTATTAGGTGAACAACAATCCGACCAGGGATAATTATAACCTGAATGGTGTGAGCGGTAACAATTCCCTGATTAACATGTTTATTGGCAATGCTGAGCCCATGCACTTACACACTCCATTAGATAGAGAGCCTCTTCTGGATGTAGACATTGCTTACCATGGGCAGAAAAACCCATAGTCTGCCAAAACTTTCCCTACAGCAGAACAGACAATTAATGTAATGTCAGTTTTCATGTGAAATCTTTAGACATTAGCCTATACTAAATGTTAATGAGAGGTGAGCTCTTGGTGAGTTCGAATAGACATCAGCAGGGGCAGAGAGCTTGTCATGACAAAGTCCTTCACTCTCTCTGATGGACCATTACTCACTGCTGGTGACTGCAGCTCCACTATCATGTCACTGGGAATCCATACTGCCTTCACCAGGTTCCCCCTGGGCACAAAAACATACAAGGAGTCAGTCACGCCACCAGCTGTAAAGCACAGTAATACCAATGACTTGACATGTTTGTTTAGCTGCAAATACATATGGACTAGGTATAATCATCTAACCACACCAACAGTCTAAAGTTGATGACACATACAGTATCTAATTCTACTAGTAGCCGTCACTCTAGTCGTCCTTGGTTCCACCATCCATTACTCACAACCTCTCCACTCGCTCCTCAGATACTAGATTCCAGTGCTCGTCCAAACTCTGCTGAAGCCTATCCTTTTGCTGATCCGACCCAGTGGGAATGAAATCCTTCTGCCCGCGCACCGGGATCTTGTGGCTGCGCGTGCGGGCTTCGAACAGCTCAGATGGGCTGTCATTGAACCAGAAGCAAAACAAGTTACAAGGACTGACTCTGTCTACAATTGGTGTCAGCACTGGCTACACGTCTTTCGCACTATATATGGTAAGAAATCACCCCCCCAAAATGCCGGTCTTCCATTTAATTAGCTCGGTTAAAAAAACATTAAAATATTTGACCGCGCTGATAAAGACAGGACAACCACATTCAGATTGCCTAGCTAGCGTTCTCCGTAGCAGTTAGCGTCTATGAATGGGTTAGCTAGCTAGCTGCTAACACGTTTATAACAGCTCGAATTTCACAACAAAACTGTACTAAATTAGCTAACTTATTTGACAAAAACTATTACGTAAGAAACGATTCACCCGGTGCCTATTCAAAGACACGGCGTTTAAACTGCACACTTACTTTAGTAATTCATTGCCGAATTCTACTTTAGCTGATGTTTTGTTTTGGTCAGCCATGTTTGATAGGTAGACGGCTGTCAAATCGTCCTAGGGTTTCCAATAGACAGCCGCAAAGACAAAATTGTCTGTATCGTAAAAAAAAATATTTAAACTAACATTTGTTTTGGTCTTAATATAATGTTAGCGTTAGTCATGGGGTTAGGGTCAAAATCTGATTATAACAAGATAAATTGTAGAAATAGACCGGGGTTAGCCATAATTGTGACTTTGTGGCTGTGTTAACTAGTGACGACCGGGTCCTAGTGCACGCCATTGTACATTTTTGAAAGAAGTTCTCATACAGTTCACAAGAGGGCAGCAAAGCACAACATTTTACATTTTTATTTCACAATACACTCGTATATTACTGATGCTAATGAAGTCTGGGAAATAAGGCTTTTTATCTGCTGTGATGAGGCCACATGGAAAACAGCCTCTGCAATTCTCTAAATAGACAAGTGTTAAACACAATCTTATTGCGCCATAGTACCACTGGTATGTCATTCATATGTGATAACCTTATTTTTTATTAATATTGATAAATGCCTTCTCTGCATTTTTATCATATCATATTTAGATTTTCTCACTTTGTAATATAAATAGTTTACCAATGTTGTGAATGAAAGGGCTCTTGGAAGGGTGCATGTATTATATGTGCAACCTCCTTACGACTTGCCCTTTGACAGGCCTGGCCACGAGTCATCACACCTGACGTGAGAGGTGAGAGAGATGCATTTAGATGCATGGACAATGAGAGAATGCCCCACTGAGCAAACGTCCATACTACCAGGAAGTAATAGACCATGCTCCCCTCCCACCCCTCACCCCACAAGCAGGCCCCCTTCCCTGAAAGTCAACAATAAACCACGTTTCCAGTAAGCCGGATAGCTCCCCAAGTCTAGCCCATCTCCATGGTGACCACTGCCAGAGCTGACAATGCTGTGTCTTTTAGCCTAACTAGACCACCCATGCGGAAAGACTTCTGATATAACAATATGTATCAGATTATTAAAGCTCCGTAATGCTGCTATCACATCTGTAGTCTGGAGTAAAATAAAAATCCTCAACAATGAGCTGCATGTATAGATATTTGTGGACATACGCACAGTATTTCAAACATGTAATAAAACTTTTCAGTCAGCCGTGGCATAGCATGTTTTACACCTTGACGTATTCCTGTGCGAGACATGACGTCAACATTCCCGTCTCTGGTGACACAGTACCTTTGTGTGTGAGTCTCCACATGTTATTCATGGGTCCTTAACTCCTGGGTCTGGGGTTGCGCTGTGGCCTTTCATTTGGCCTGACTCTTTAATCTGCTGTTTAACACACTGAATTGGGCCTTTGCATTCTCAATCGGCCAGAGCAGGGAGGGTATTCCTGCTTTGTGTGGTTTGCTGACTTGCAAAACACTCCCTAAGGACCCCAGTAACTGTAACACTGAGGGGTTGACTGCCAGAGGTCACACTAAAAGGTCATTGCTTGCAGAGTTATAGTGCTCAATGTAGAGAAGTAGAAGTTTAGATTGAAGATTACAATTCTTTAGGATCAGAATCACTTCTATTCACCAAGTCCATTTAAACATACCCGGAATTTGACTTAGTGATGTGGTGCTGCCAGCAAAAGACAAATGTAACGACAAAATACAGACAGGAATTTACACAAAGTCAACATCCAGTATTTACTATGGTATGGTACATTGGGCCTTTTACATTTAATATACTTGAGTTACCAGTCAAATAGAATTGTGGAGATGTAACGAGTAGAATGTAGGAAATAATCCAGCCCCCTGCAATGAAATACTAAACCAAATGTACCAACCCCACTACCGTCCACTAAAACATACGTTCACATTCAAACTAAAGAAAAGTTCAGGATGTCTGTTTATAGGCTACACATATCCAGGAATCAGTATTGTTTGCAAAAAGATCTTGAGGGCAGTGGTAAAACTGACTGCCTAGTTCTAAACCATTAGCAAACAAAGGCATACCACAGAGAGGGTCTAACACCTCACATCCTCAACATTACGCTCAGTCTCATCCAAGTGCTGTGGGTCCTCTGGCACTAATCTGTTAAATCTGTTGTCATTTGTCTTCAGTCTCAGTGCACTTGCATTGGCACCCTCTCAATGTGACAAGGGGATGACCCATGGCCCTTCCTCCCTGCTCTAGTCCCTAGCCACTTTCACAAGTTATAACATGGTGACTATAGGGATGTAGAGACAAAACAGGTTGTAATTCTCCCTCACACCTCTCACAACAGTCTACAGGGTACCTTGCAACAAGAGAACAGTACCTTTGTGGCCTTATAAATTAAGTTGTGTCAGGTGATAACATATTAAACATGAATTCAATTATTAGATGCTTTTAACCTGAGTAACAGAAAAGAGTAGAAATGCAACTTACTAAAACTATGTAAGAGCAACATGCTGTGTAATATGTTGTATTCTGTAACATATAAAAGGTCACAGTGTTCTAGGACCTACTCCCCCAGTGGAACTCCATTGTTCTAGAATGTTCTGGATGAATCCATATGTGGGGAGTTTACAAGATGGGGGCACCCTTCCTACTCCTCCATCCCTGTCTTGTCCTGTGTTCCAGCTCTAGCTCTCGCTTGTTTGCATTCCTCTCAGTTAATAAGTGTTTGTCTGATCCCTGACAGGAGGCTAAAGATCACCCACGCAAACACCCTGGCCCCTCCTATGGCCAAACTGTAAAGACAGCAGCAAGAGGTGGCTGGCCAGATCCGATCTACCACAGCCAGTCAGGTGTAGCAACGGCATTCTGACACACACACGCAAACACACACAGTTTGAATGCTTGATCAACTCCTTTACACAGCTGATACATCAAGCCAGCTACCATTTGTCAACTGACTAATGACCTTAAAGCCAGCAGTTAAAAGTAAATGTAGGCCTATGTTATGCTTCATTTTGTATCCTCTGACCTGTTTTGAACAGTACACACTCATCCTATAATTCTGCACAAAAAATAATGTGAAAACCTGACAAGCTCTGACCGGTAAGGTAATAAAGCATTCCCATCATCACACACAAATCAATCTAGTCCCAGTAACACCCCACACTACAAATGAGTGATGGCAGAGATGAGGAGAGAGAGAGAGGCAGAGATGAACGGCCCACACTGAAACATGCAAGGACAGCAGTGGATGCATAAATTCTGGCCTAATGACAGCCACCAAAATGTCATTACACTTTGTGGTGTTTTGTGGAACAGATGTCTCTTTCCATTCACAACTGTTTGGAGGCTGGAAATATGTTGCGAGTGGATGAACGTGCGCGGGTAGCCTAGTAAAGGAGCCCTTTGATGTATTTTGGTAAGAAATTACATCTACCTTCACCCCTAGACAGAGAGAAGAGAATGGAGAGAGAGGAAAATGGAGAGGTAGAAAGTGAGAGACAGATGGAAGGGGGAGAGAGAGAGAGAGAGAGATGAAACGGGAAAGGGAGACCCAGACATTCACACTGGGGGCTGTAATGTGGTGTGGGAAATGACCTGGGAGGTCTCTGTTTCACTCCATCCCACGTCTCCTCCGATCAAATCATTTAGTGGATGCACCCGATGCAAACCGCTGTGCTCTTTGCTGGGGGTGAGAGGCAACACCAATGAATGGAGGGACAGAGTCGTGGAGGGGTGCTGAGAGAAAGCTCTGGCTGAGCCAAGCAGTGAGGGGGTCCTACGCTTCGACCAGGCCTGGGGGGCTTTTATGGCTTTTGTCGCCACGGCAGCTCACCTATTGAGGGGAGCCCCTAAGATATGTAAAACAGCAACGTTTCAAAGCCTCATCTCCACTGTGAAAAACAAAGAAATAAAGAAATCAAATTAAAGTCTGGAAAGGAGTGAGTAAGAGTAGAATAAGAGAAAAAGAAAGTATCCTCTGTAGTAAAAAGCAAAAGGGGGCAGTAGCCAAGCTGTTCGCTGGAATCCGATGAGTGTAGAGAAATAAATAACTAAAAGAATCAATAAAAAAGGGAGTGAGGTGGAAAGAGCTTACTATGCTCTTGTTTGCCCAGAGTGTTATTTTCTTTTCTCATTGAGTCAGGCCAAGTCCTGCAAGCGGCTTGGTGCCTCTCCCACCCAGCATTGAGAGGCAGGTCTGGGCTTGCCCGGCCAAGGTCAGCCACGGCTGCCAGGAACGCATACGGCTCAGCCTGCCCCCAGCTGCCATGGTCCTTGTTTATGTTTTGTTTTTTGTTCCTCAGTAAATGTCCCTCCCCTCCACCCCCCCCAAGGGAGGCACAGTCTGAGGAGCTCTCTCTAGGGTACGGCATGATCCGGTGTCAGTTGACCTGGTCACTTCCTCCAGAGGTATGTGGCCAAGGTGTGCATCGCTGCTGTTGTATTGTCTGTCTCCACAATGGCTTCGCCGTCTCCCTGCGTCACCTGCTCAGGGCCAACAGGGTGCTTTAGTTTATCACTGCCGCAAGGCTTGCTGGGAAATCCATAGAGTGCCCACACTTCAGCTTCCACTGCTACAACCAATTCATTAATTCCTCCAACATTACACTGTATATTTTTTGCCACATCATGTCATATGGTCAGATGCATTTCTTCCTTGCTAAGGGAGAACAACGATGAAGTGAGATGTTGAACACAGAGGTGTAAACTGAGACTGATTCTGCTTTAAGCGGCTTCAGAGGGACTAGATCTCTGGGACTATTGTTCTCTCTCTGGAGTGACTCACCTTGCTGACTGTTACCTGGACAGCGTAACATACATGCTAATTAGGAAACACAGGAACCATGACACATAACACTTATGTCTGAGTAGGGAACACTTCTTGACAGGTGCACATTTATAAAATGATTAGTACAGCTAACCCTAATGCAGAACTTTAATTGCAATTTCATTTGTTTATTAACATTATTCATTTATACACTTTATAGTAGCCATACAGTATCTAGGAAACCCAAAGTTTCAAAGGCTGGGTCTAATATAGTGTAGACGAGGTCATACAATAAGTTTTATAGTTATTCCAATGTTGAAAATGTGGTGTGTAATGAGGAGCAACTAGGTGCTGCACTTGACACATTTATGAAATTGCTTATTCCAGTTACTAATAAGCATGCACCCGGTTACTAATAAGCATGACTTTAAAAACTGTTAAATCCCTATGGATTGATGAGGAATTGAAACATTTTATGGTTGAGAGGGTTGAGGCAAAAGGAATGGCAAATAAATCTGTCTGCACAGCCGATTGGCAAACGTACTGTGAATTGAGAAATCATGTGACCTAAACTGAACCAAAGAAGAAGAAACTACTATGAAACAAAGATAAATTATATAAAGAATGATAGTAAATAACTTTGGAGCACCTTGTGACATTTTGGGCAAAAAGGCAAACCCTGCTCCATCATTCATTAAATCAGATGGCTCATTCATCACAAAACCCACTGATATTACAAACTACCTTAATGATTTTTCATTGGAAAGATTTAGGCATGACTTAGGCATGACATGGCAACAACAAATTCTGAACCAACACATCCATGCATTACTGACCAAATGATGAAAGACAGGTGTAATTTTGAATTCCGTACAGTGAGTGTGGAAGAGGTGAAAAAAATATTGTTGTCTATCAACAATGACAAGCCACCGGGGTCTGACAACTTGGATGGAAAATTACTGAGGATGATAGCGGACAATATTGCCACACCTATTTGCTATCTCTTCAATCTAAGCCTACAGGAAAGTGTGTGCCCTTAGGCCTGGAAGGAAGCAAAAATCATCAGCCAACCAATCAGCCTGTTACCAACCCTTAGTAAACTTTTGGGGAAAATGGTGTTTGACCAGATACAATGCTATTTCACAGTAAACAAATTAACAACAGATTTTCAGCACACTTATTGAGAAGGGCATTCAACATGTACGGAACTTACACAAATTACTTAGCTAATGTACCATGTTTTGTTCTGCTACCATGTTGTGTTGCTACCATGTTGTTGTCATGTGTTGCTGCCTTGCTATGTTGTTGTCTTAAGTCTCTCTAGTAAAAAAAAAAGTTGTGGGAGCTGTTTTGTTAGGCTTCAGTGCAGCTTTAGACATTATCAATCATAATGTTCTGCTGGAAAAACGTATATGTTATGGCTTTACATCCCTTACTATATTGTGGATCGAGAGTTACCTGTCTAACAGAACACAGAGGGTGTTCTTTAATGAAAGCCTTTCCAACATAATCCAGGTAGAGTCAGGCATTCCCCAGGGCAGCTGTCTAGGCCCCTTTCTTTTTTCAATCTTTACTAATGACCTGCCACTGGCTCTGTGTAATGCCTGTGTGTCTATGTATGCTGATGACTCAACACTATACACGTAGGCTACCACAGCAAGTGAAATCACAGCAACACTTAACAAAGAGCTGAGGTCAGTTTCAGAATGGGTGTCAAGAAATAAGATAGTCCTAAATATTTGAAAAACGTAAAGCATTGTATTTGCGACAAATCATTCACAAAACCCTAAATCTCAAATAAATATTGTAATGAACAATGTGGAAGTTGAGGAGACTAAACTGCTTGGAGTAATCCTGGACTGTAAACGGTTGTGGTCAAAACATATTGATGTAACAGTAGCTAAGATGGGGAGAGGTCTGTCCCAGTACTACATAGAGCCATGAATACATGGAACTCTATTCCACATCAAGTAACTCATGCAAGCAGTAAAATCAGATTGAAAAAACGGATAAAAATACACCTTATGGGACTGTGAAGAGACACAGGCACAGACACACGCATACACACCCACATAATAACATACGCACTGTACACACGTACACATGGATTTTGTGTGGTAGTAGAGTAGTGGCCTGAGGGCACACACTTAATATGTTGTGAAATGTAATGTAATGTTTTGAAAATTATATATAACTGCCTTAATTTTGCTGGACCCCAGGAAGAGTAGCTGCTGTCAAGGCAACAGCTAATGAGGATCCATAATAAAAACAAATACATTTTGAGCCACCTATTGTTTCCCCCATATTAATTTTAGTACATCCGACTGGTTAACTTCTTGGTGACAGGGGGCAGTATTTTCACGTCCGGATGAAATGCATGCCCAAATTCAACTGCCTGCTACTCATCCCCAGAAGATAAGATATGCATATTATTAGTAGATGTGGATTGAACACACTCTGAAGTTTCTAAAACTGTTTGAATCATGTCTGTGAGTATAACATAACTTATTTAGCAGGTGAAACCCTGAGGACAAACCATTCAGATTAATTTTTTTGAGGTCACTCTCTTTTCAATGGGTTTTCATTGGGAATCGAGATTTCTAAGGGACCTTCTTGTCCCTTCTCTGAGGGACCTTCAGTTCCTATCGCTTCCACTGGATGTCACCAGTCTTTAGAAATTGGTTGAGGTTATTCCTTTGTGTAATGAAGAAGTACGGCCATCTTGAACGAGAGTCACTTGAAGTGTACTGTTAGATAGAGGCGCATGACCAGAAAGCATACTACAGTTTGTTTCCCTCCTGTATTGAACACAGATCATCCCGTCTTCAATTTTATAGATTATTTACGTAAAAAAATACCTAAAGTTGTATTACAAAAGTAGTGAAATGTTTTGGCAAAGTTTACAGGTAACTTTTTAGATATTTTGTAGTCAAGTTTGAACCGGTGTTTTTCTGGATCAAATGCGCCAAATAAATTGACATTTTGGATATATATCGACAGAATTAATCGAACAAAAGGTCAATTTGTGATGTTTATGGGACATATTGGTGTGCCAACAAAAGAAGCTCATCAAAGGTAAGGCATGAATTATATTTTTATTTCTGCATTATGTGTATCGCCTGCAGGGTTGAAATATGCTTCTCTCTCTTTGTTTACTATGGTGCTATCCTCAGATAATAGTATCGTTTGCTTTCGCCGAAAAGCCTTTTTTAAATCTGACATGTTGGCTGGATTCACAACAAGTGTAGCTTTAATTTGCTATCTTACATGTGTGATTTCATGAAAGTTTGATTTTTATAGTAATTTATTTGAATTTGGCGCTCTGCATTTTCTTTGGCTTTTGGCCAGGTGGGACGCTACCGTCCCACATATCCCAGAGAGGTTAACCTCTTCCTAACAGCAAAATGTGGCACCCTTAAACTGACAAGCTGGTTTTAGTAACCTCTTTTAAAAACCTTTATGAAAGATAGCTCCCTTAGGAACATCCTCTCTCAGCAATAGGGGAAAAGGTTCAAGTTTACTGGAAAACCCCAGAAATGTCCTTGTCACTGCAATCATTTGCTGTCTCATTCTGTCTTCTTCAACACCTACAAAAGACCTTCCCCAGCCTTGTGTAATGAATGCTGGGCCCTCCCACTGTTTCCCTGGGTATTGTTTCCCTGTGGTTACACACTGTGTGTATTGCTCACTAAGCCGCTGATGGATGTCAGATTACCCCTCTGCCTGTGTCTCACTGACAAAGAGACATCGACCCACACTGCTGCAGCAGAGGAGAACACAAACACACACTGTCACACCAAATACACACTCACCACCACACATCCCTCTCACAATGGTCCACAGCGTTCGCCTGACCTCAACATATCAAACACATTTGGCATCAGCCTAATATTGACTTTGATTCTATTTGACCTTTGACATATTCCTCTTTTACCAGTATTTTGTATCATTTCACAGCAGTGAACCTGTACTGAAACATGTGTTTCTAGAGGTTGTTTCAGAGCATAGTAAAATCAACACAAAAGCACAGCATAAAACTTAAGGGCTTTTCTGATGTGTTTTATGGTGTGTGGTAACCTTGTTGATTTTTCAGGCACCATAGTGAAAATGTGATAAGGCACATTTTTACTTCCGCCTCCACACCCCCACTGAACAGAGATGGAAAAACAAGCAACATACGGTACAAAATAAAGTGGGCTGTTGTGATCCACTTATCTTGTCAGGGCTGTGTATGGCACAGTGCATCTATTTTACCCATATGATTGGCCATTCAGAGCACTATCTAGGACATTCACTTGACTGAACAACATAAGAGGCTTATTCCAATACATAGTATACCCTAGCAGGGTATTAAAGGGGGAAAACGAACAAGACAGTGCAGTGTTTTAAGGCAGAAACTGAATCCACCTCCTCCCCACCCAGAAGGGGGGTGTGAGTAGAGGTTAACTTTACTAAGGTAAGGGCACTTTTACAAAGACTGACACCGCCACTATAATAAATCTGAGCGGGCTGTCCACCTCCCTCTCTTTCCACGCCATCCGTCCACAACCCTAATCAACCCCTCCCTGGGCCTTGCAGGGACCAGTAACATACACTCTCCCATTCTCCCTCCAGTCTACATAACAATGGCACCAGCAGTTACCCCGGAGACCAGCCTTTCATTGGCCGTGTGATAAAAAAGATGTATTCCCCCTCTCTTCTTAACACTTTTCCCTTTTTCTCTCTTTTCTGGAGCCGATGGATAAGCTGAACTCACGAGTAGAGCTGCCCAAGCCATCAGCGGCTCGCTCCCTCCTTTGCAGTACACAGCCTGGTTGAATACCAATGGAGTTGTGGGGGCAACGAGGAGAAAAACATTGTGAAGGCAACGCCCTGGTGCCCTCGTTCTAGTGGCTGATATGTTCTTCAGTTTGTGACCTCCTGGGTCGGGTCCTCTTGTTAAACTAGCTGAATGTTTCTTTTTTATTTAAAAAAAGATCTTCTCCTTTTCCTACTTGTTTTTCACTACATTTTTGCTTATCACCTAAAACAAATGGAAGCTTTGCACATGTATCTTTTTACACCTCTAAGATACGTCTGGCTTTGCTGTCCCTTGACAGAATAATGTATAACTGGGTATTCACATTTTCCTGTTGTTGCCTTTTTGCACTTTCAGTTTGGAGCGTTCCTGGGTTGGGACAAGCGAGCGAGTGGCAGGGAGGGTTAGCGTTTCACCAGGGAGCTCTCCTTACCTGCAGCCATCAGCAGGGTTGGGGAAGAATAGCTGCATCATGTTACCAACAGCCTCTCATCTAACCAGCCTGTCACATTATAATTATGAACCCTGCACTCCACCTGGACAGACAACTGTACCATGTAATAACTGCTGTCCAGGGGGCCTCTGTGGAGCTGGGCTGGGGGAGAAGGCTAACTCAGACTGTCAGCTCTCCTTTCCCAAGCAGAGAGCACCACGGATGGAGATGGAGAACCGTACCCTTCCCGTGGAGGGTTGGGTGTCCAGTCCACCATACAGATGTATAGGATTTCTCACCTACGTGCTCCAACTTTTTCCTGATTACCACATGAGACATTCGTGTGGTAAAGACAGTCCCAGTCTTTTACACCATGACACGCTAGCTATACACCGGGCTTCATTTGAAAACGCCACAGGGAAATATTCATAAAGTTCCCTGAACATGGTACTTAGCTAATCTTCACAAGTAGAGAGAGACGGTGTGGTCCAGAACAGACAGGATAGGGATATATGGAGGTGTGGGACACTTGTTCCTGTTAGACCCCACACTGACCCAGTGAGAGGAGCACAGAGCAGAGCCCAGGGGGGACAAGTGTCTGACTGAGCACAGACAAAAGCCAGAGAAAGACCCCAATCCACTGCCTGAGCACAGTCACCCCCGAAAAGAGATGAGCAGGAAAAGGCAAGCGTAAATCACACCGACACACACACACAGAAGACACACTAATGGGGTGGAATCAGGAATGTACAGAGACAAAATAGAGACAGGGAGAAAAAGATGAAAAGACAGCTAGAAATCTTCAAAAGCACCGCACCCAGATGTACAAAAATTAATGTCAACTCATTCAAGTTTGAAGGTTTTTTTTATTGTCAAGGAAAAACAGAAAAATAAACAGAGTATGAATGCACACATGAATGCATATCTTCATAAAAAAAAAAAAATCTTGAGGTATGATGCCAATAGGGTCAACTTGGATGACAAGTGTTTTGGAAGAGCTAATACACAACTGACAAAATATAGTAGTTAATTCACTTTTAAAGGAGGAATTTCCTTCCATCAGAATGTATTCATACCGTACCACACATTAAACCATGAACTGGGTCTGACTAAGTAAACTGCATTACTACCCTTCAATATAATGTAAAATAGACCAAGTATCACTGTACATTGATTGCACTTTCAGACTTCATGGTGGATTTACAAAACTAATAAACCAGGAGTAGTTATTCTGCAAGATAACGACTATTAGCACATTTTAATATACATGTTAAAGGTCGACTTTGGGCAAAAACACAAAAATAGCGGCTTTAAACTGTATAACTGATCAATGCACCATTATACTAGGTCATTTAATGCTTAAAAACACAAACAACAATTTATGAATAAGATATTTGGCTACAGAAGGGCCATTTCTTACCGATCTCTACAGCTTCTTTCCAAACACAACTCATGTGAAATGACATCAACACACTGGAGGAGTCACTGGCTAGCTAAAGTGGCTATCTTAGCTAACAAACTACGTCGGTCGCGGCATGCATGACCAGAATGACACTTCGACGAACCACCAAAGGTACACCCCATGTTTTACGTTTTTTTGTGCCATAAATCAACCTTTAAGACTCACTCACTCATGTCTTGAAACCATGTGATTGGGTTTAGTAAGACCAGAGGAAAGACAAAGAAATTTCCAGGTAAAGGTCGACTTGAAACAAAACAAGAGAGTATCTCATAACTCAACATTTGTTCATGTAATTCCTGCTTGTTTATGTCATCATTTTTGCATTGTCTCCTGTTGACCAAAAGGCCTCCATCAGCTTTCCTTGGTGAAAACACTGCCGGTTTTCTGTTTCCAAGTGTTGTTCTTTGCACATCTAACCTGAAGGTCGGGTATTCATTGACAAGCCACTGAAACCATTGCAAAGGAGAAGCTTGCCTTGAGCTATTCTGCATTGGAATGAACTTGTCTTTATGACATCCAGATCTGTCCTCTACTGCTCTCTGTAACTGGTTAACTCACTGAAATTAGTTGAATTAATGATTATTAAATATAAATTTACACTCTGCTGATAATATGACAATCCTAAGCTTGCTAAAAACAACCCGTTTAAAATGGTTCTGCATACATTTAGTTAAAGTGAAAAGATCATTATTCAAAGAATGCATTCAGAAAGTAGTCATTATAGAAAACCCCACACATAAAACAATTTTAAGTCTAAAAAGTAGTAATTAGTAGTAATTTGGCAAATATCTCTTCATTGATCATCATAGTATTCCTTTCACTTCAGTTACAGATATTGTATATTGATATTAAATAGACACTAGTTTCAGAATTTCATCCAAATGTATCCACAGAGCGTTAAAAGTCAGACATTCAGCATTTCAGTAGAAAATTCAGTACAGGACCGAAATTCCTGAAGTCTGATGCATACATTCCATAACCTTCTCTGGGATTTTAGTATGCATCAGCATTGTGATCATTTTAATTCCTAAACAATAATAAGAGATCTTCACAACAAATAATAGTATTCCCTGTGAGGTGGATTCATCTAAACCTTTATGAAATATTCAGCATGCTAAACCACCTATTCTTAAGCAGCTAAAACGTTGCATCACTGTCAGGTACAACACCTCAACTCATCATTAGCTATTGGCCTTGCATCTCGAAACTGTCCATAACTTTCAAAGAGTACAGTCACTGTAAAGTCTTACTTTGTAATTTCATCTAATGCTAAAAAAAAATTACATTTCTAAAATGTTGATTCCAATGTTCTGTTGCTCACCTTCTGCCTGCATGACAATTCCTCTATCCACGTCAACCTGCAATCCATTCAATACCACATATATATTCAGAATGTAAACAAAGACATATTGGTGGTTTTCCTGTCCTGAGACAGGAATATTTTGTTTCTCTGTGAGCAAAGTCTTATTGATAATGTCTATTATCCAATGTCATGGTCCCAACAGTAGGTTTGATATAGTTTTTGTCCAGTAATCGTTTGGAATACTGCAGTTCATTGTGGCATTTTTGCTCTGTAGGCATTAATGATGTCATCCATTATTGTACCAATTTCAAAAAACATCATCTAGAAATCTTAAACACATGCATGTGTAAAAGGTCCATTTAGTTCATGTGGTGCCTCTTTTTTTAAACAATAATCTAGTAGTGTCATCATCACAGTATAGTCAAAGAGTCTTGAAGGCCAAAGAATTGGTGAACATGTCTTTAGAGAAGATACTCTATCTTACTGCTGAGGTCACCACCGAGGGAATCTCCCAGGTCAAAGAGCTGCTCCAGGTTGACTGTGGAGCTGCACAGGAAGTTGGTAGATCCCTGCTCCTCTTCCTCTGGCCAGGGGCTCTGCAGGAATGCTGTGGCCAGGAACGTCTCCTCAAAGTCTGCTCCGCTGCTCCTCTGGGTCTCCGCCAGCACGTGGCTGCTGCCTGCTGTCCCCGCTGGGGCCTCAAGGGGGCAGATGTGGGTGCCCCGCACCATCAGGTCCTCCTCCTGGGGGATGGGGCTCAGTGGACCTCCTCCGTCCAGACTCAGCTCCCCACTCAGTGCAGAATCCAGGAGGGCGTCCCAGTCAAAGTTCCCCTTCAGGGAGCCCAGTTCCCTATACTCCTCCAAAGACAGCAAAGGAGAGCTGGAGTGCCGGGGGACTTTGACCATGGCAGTCCTGGAGCCCAGTGGGTGTTTCCTCTTGTGTCCAGGGCCTCCCTTTCTTATGGGCCATGCCCCCAGCATGGTGCCTTCGGCCAGACAGGGGTCCCAGTTCTGGTCGGCTCCAGTGGCCTCTTCAAACTCTCTGAGGAGCTGCTGAGCCTCTGGATTGACACATAGCCCACTCTGGCTGCCTGTGGAGTTACAGAGGCCCCTGGGCAGGGGCTGGGGGTTGGCCCTAAGCCTGTTCTGCAGGGCAGGGTTGATCTGGACAGGGGGCATCCGCCTCTTCTTGTAGGCCCCGTTGAGGAGGCGCTCTGCGTACTGGGGATCAATCTTCCAGAAGCCCCCCTTCCCTGGCTCATCCTTCTGCCGCGGAACCTTGATGAAACACTTGTTCAGAGACAGGTTGTGCCGGATGGAGTTCTGAAATAGCGCATGAGGGGGACAGGATTGACATGGCAGTACACATTCAGTCCTGCTCCATCAAATATATTAGCTTGTGTACCCTTGCATTCAGCCTTACAAGGTGCTCAACACTACCCCCCCCCCCCCCCCCCCCCCCCCAACTAGTGACCTGCTGACCTTTGTTAAATATTATCTGCCCCATGCACTGGCTTACAATAACAGAATGCTCAGGAAATTAGTATAACTTCTGGACCTGGGGAGTATGGCTAACGGCTTAATTAATCATTTATCCAGAAAATTAAACTTTTTCCAGAGAATGTATTCCCTTTGATGGGGAATCTTCACTTTTGATGCCATACTGCCCTTCCCCATACTCCCCCATTGCCTCTCGTTGCTCAAGCAGAAAACCTGGGAGCTATTTCTGAAAAATAATGTAATGGGTTTAAAAACACACACACACTAAAATGTGTGTTGTGGGGGATGAAGTCTTCTTAAGCAAGATGCCCACTGCCAAGTAAGGGGAAGTCCAAGGCAGTATTTGCTACAATCTTTGTAAATTACGGGAGTATTTGCTGCCATCTTTGTACCATGAGAGCCCTTAATTCCCATAAACCATAGCTGCTAATGCTTGTTCAGAATGTGGCAGACGGCCCAGAGCTCTCAATATACAGAATTTGGAAAGAACTGTGTTCTTACTCGTTCCTGTTAAAGAAAACCCCAGCTGCATCTTGGCCCCACTCCAAAACACACAGAGCCCTCTGTCGCAGATGCTGAAGAGGACTCTCTCTCTCTGTCTCTCACTATCTGGCTGCTCGAGACATAGTCAAGTTACGAACGTGACTGAGAGCCTCTCACAGGACCTAGTCTAAAGCATCCTATTAGAGCCATTTTCAAGTGTGTGTGTGGGTGTGACTTTAGCAACATTTACCTGCCAGGTGGGGTCAGCATGGCGGAAGTAGCAGAAGTTGTCAGTGATCCACTTGTAGATGCAGGAGAGGGTGATCTTGGTCTTCTTGCTGGCCTGCATGGCCATACAGATGAGTGTGGCGTAGGAGTAAGGGGGTTTGATATGAGGGTTTGTCTTGTAGTCCACCTCATCGGGGCAGTGACCATGGGCCACCAGGCTAGGGAGAGCTGACAGGGACTGCATCCTACAATAGGCTGCTGCTGTGGGCTTGCCTGGGGTGAGGGGCATCCCTATGGATGCAGGGTCACCAGCCAGAGGGGAAGCGGGAGCCTCGGAGCCCAGCTGCTGATGGCCGAAGAAGTGAGGCTGTTGGTGAGTGGAGAGAGGAGCCTGTTGAGGCCCATTGGCATTGACAATAGAGAACTCCTGCAGCCACTGCAGGCTGGTCAGGCTGTCATCCAGGTTGTCAGAGCCCCCAGTGCTGCTGGAGCCTGCTGAGGCTGAGCTGCCGTCCAGGTCCAGCTCCTCAGAATGAGCAGCGGCAGTCACCACTTCCTCCTCCAGCCCCACCGAGCCCTCAGGCCAGGGGTCTGCACAGCTTAAAGACAGCATGGTCCTCCCTCCGCTCCGATGGCTAAAGCTCACCCCTATACCACCAGACAACAGCCTGACAAGGAGAAAATATACACCCGACATGAACAAAGCTGAAAAGGACAATGATAGCCCTATTTGAAAACAGAGCCCTTTGAGCCATGTCAGGGGATAAATTGAAATAGTTTATCTCTGTGGTAATGGCACGTTCTATTCAGTGACTTGTAGAGAAACAAATTGTAGGAACAATAGCTGCATGTAGTTGAGATCTTTCAAATGTTGATATTTGATTAGAAACTGCTTAACAAAAGGAGTGCATGGGTTTGTAATCCCAGAATAAAGACTGTTATTCATGAAATGATGTGCGAAAGACCTGCTATGTTTATTCTCACTCGTTCCGATGTTGACTGTCTGGAGGTCATAGAACCTTTGCGAAAAGTGATAGGTAGGCTAGACTGCGCTACTATCTACACATAATAGTTTATAGCCATAAAACGGGACTCTCCACAAAAAGGCTGAGACAAAGGCACTGTTATAAACTCATATATGTCGAGTGAATTTATGATAAACGACTCAACGTGATCAAATAGAGTAGGCTATAGACAAATTAATGAATTGTACCAAATCAGATAACATTTGAGATTATTTAATTAAAGTGTTTCAATTATTTTTTTTTTATATGAAGATGCTTATAGCTAGCTGGTAATTTAACTTTACAACAAAGCCTTACAATAGTTACAATTAACAGCTTTGTATTTTTATGGCAAGATATCAATAATAATTTGCTACAATTTAATGATAACCTACTTCATTCTAATATGTTTTAATTTTTAAAATAAATATAATGTAAAAACATGGCAAACTTACCTTGATCTGATATACTGCTGAGAAAATACCTTACAATCCAAATGGCCAATTGATAAATTATTAATCTCGTTTTAGCCTTGAGGATTTGCACCTGTTGAAAATGTATGAAAAAATACCTCAAGATGTCTTTGGCGCTCTGATGCGCGCTTGTTCAATTCAACGTCTCAAAAACAGGTCTTTATAACGGTGGCAGCGGCTAAGGATCTCTCCGGGGGCAGTTTAATACCTGGTGCAGGAGGTTTGTCCGGCAACCATAGAAACGGTACACCCATTGTAAACAGCTTCCCGTTCTTCTATTGGCTTGGTTGTTGCTATAGTGCTTCATTTTTAATCAGTCTCACTCAGGTTTGTTCGTCACGCAAGTAAATCCAAGGGAGTTGGAAGGACATAGGTTTTAGTATTTTATTTATTTTTTACAAATCAGATTGATCTTTATCCCATCAGATGAGTTTAAATGGAAAATGGAAATTGAGTAAATGTGTTGAATGGAACGGTTTTGACATGCAGCATAAATAGACATTATCTAAATGTTCAAGCAGATTGAGTTGGTATAATAATACAATATATATTTATATTAATTTGAGTAGGGTATTTAACTCAATACCTTGCAGACAATGGGGCTTTGCGACAACTTTTGGAAGTGAACTCTGGAAATAAAAAATCTGGGGTTTTTTTGTCCCAAAAAATTGTACATGAATTGTTCATCCTAAACTTTGCAGAGAAAGGCAATGAGGAGCAGAGAGTAAACTCTGAGTGGCATTGAAGATAAGACATTTTGGAGTGTTTGACCCAGTTCTGAGAAAGAGTTGTCAAAAAAAAAATGATAAACAAAAAAGCAGACATCCAGCTCTGGAGTGGGGACAGAACTCAAGAGATGAGGAAGCCTTTTTTTTTGCTTTACAGTTGCTTTTGTCAAGAGTCTCAGGAAACCACTCAGCCACACTAATAGAGCGTCCAAAGGGGCCAAACTTTTTGTTTCTCTTTTTTTCATTTTCTGTCTTATTAACAAAAGTACATTCCTTCACAGACGCACACCCTCCTGGATGTCCAAAGGGTGCATCCAAGTTCCAAGACCCTATCGCAGGGGTGCTAATTCATTCAATCATAACCAGTTACGATTGTATAATCCTCCATCATCATAACTTGTTGCCGTCATATGGTAAAAATGACTACAAAAATGAATCGATCACAGATTAGAAATGGTACCATACATGTAGCTTACACCAAGGGCAAAACTCTTGTGTACCTAGCACTCTCTACCAAGTTTTGGGAAGGCAGACAAGGAAAAAACAACAGACCAATCAGCGAGATCACTCCAGTCTGACAAAGAGAGAGAGAGAGTGATGGAGGATAGGATCAGGGCCAGTTCCCTGAGTACTTTCCTCTTAGTACCAGTCAGCCCTTTTTGCCACTCAACCGCGAAATCCACAGTCCATTGTTGGGCCCTGTAGGGCTGGTGTTCTGACCAGACCTGATTGTTCATGTCAGATTCTGAACCAGCCCCCGGCCCTCCTTGAGGTGAAGTGAGAGGTCAGAATAGCGAGCAGCCAATCACAGTAATGCTGACAGGGAGCTGAGTTGAGGTCTGTCTGGGAAATAGGGAAGGGGCAGAGATTAGACACCAATGAATTTGGCAGAGTCACAGCTGGACAAAGCTGGGGAATACCCAACAAACCTCAGCACAACTACAGTCTTTATTGCTATCATCAATCATCAGCTCAAACAAGATAAACTGTAACAAAAAGTGAATTATTGGGAAACTAAACTTGATGCATATGAGTTTAGTAAACAGCCACCTAAGGACATAGACACACAAAATAAATATGCATAGGCCACAGATTTTTTGAATTCATACAAGTTTTAGACATTTTCATTAATCAAACATGAACAACATCTGAGATATTGAATATTTAATCCCCTGTATAAGAATGACTTGCATCACATCACAAAATAAACTTCTCTCGAATTTTACTCAGGCAAACGTAGGGTTTGTGACAATGCGTTTCCATTGACAGGAGATGGCGCTAGATCATAGAAAATGACAGTGTAGCTCTGTTCTCCAAAGAGAACCAACAGCCCAATTGAGATTTTTGAACAAATAGAAAATATCACATTTATTAAAAAGTTTGATGTACTTTCTTTAAATCCTCAAAATATGTATTTGTGTAGTGTAATAATTTGTGTTGTGAAAAAAAGTGTTCTCAACTAAATCAAAAAACAAAATATACATATACAGTGCCCTCGGAAAGTATTCAGAACCCTTGACTTTTCCCCAAAAATGTTTTGTTACAGCTGTTTTCTAAAATGGATTAAATAAATAAAAACATTAGCAATCTACACACAATACCCCATAATGACAAAGTGAAAAGGTTTTTATACATTTTTGCAAATGTATTAAATCTACAAAACAGAAATACCTTATCTACATAAGCATTCAGACCCTTTGCTATGAGAATCGAAATTGAGCTCAGGTGCATCCTGCTTCCATTGATCATCCTTGAGATGTTTCTACAACTTGATTAGAGTCCACCTTTGGTAAATTCAATTGATTGGACATGATTTGGAATGGCACACGCCTGTCTATACAAGGTCCCACAGTTGACAGTGCATGTCAGAGCAAAAACCTGAGGACATGAGGTCGAAGGAATTGTCCGTAGAACTCAGAGACAGGATTGTGTTGAGGTACAGATCTGGGGTAGGGTACCAAAAAAGGTCTGCAGCATTGAAGGTCCCCAAGAACACAGTGGCCTCCATCATTCTTAAATGGAAGAAGTTTGGAACCACCAAGACTCTTCCTAGAGCTGGCCGCCCAGCCAAACTGAACAATCGGGGGAGAAGGACCTTGGTCAGGGAGGTGAACAAGAACCCAAAGCTCACTCTGACAGTGCTCTATTGTTCCTTTGTGCAGATGGGAGAACCTTCTAGAAGGACAAGCAGCACTCCACCAATCAGGCCTTTATGGTAGAGTGGCCAGACGGAATCCACTCCTCAGTAAAAGGCACATGTCAGCCCGCTTGGAGTTTTCCAAAAGGCACCTAAAGACTCTCAGACAATGAGAAACAAGATTATCTGGTCTGATGGAACCAAGATTGAACTCTTTATCCTGAATGCCAAGCGCCATGTCTGGAGGAAACCTGGCACCATTTATACGGTGAAGCATGGTGGTGGCAGCATCATGCTGTGGAGTTGTTTTTCAGCGACAGGGACTGGGAGTCTAATCGGGATCGAGGCAAAGATAAACAGAGCAAAGTACAGAGAGATCCATGATGAAAACCTACTCCAGAGAGCTCAGGACCTCAGACTTGGGTGAAGGTTTACCTTCCAACAGGACAATGACTCTATGCACACAGCCAAGACAATGCAAGAGTGGCTTCAGGACAAATCTCTGAATGTCCTTGAGTGGCTCAGCCAAAGCCCCGGACTTGAACCCGATCGAACATCTCTGGAGAGACCTGAAAATAGCTGTGCAGCAATGCTCCCCATCCAACCTGACAGAGCTTGACAGGATCTTCAGAGAAGAATGGGAGAAACTCCCCAAATACAGATGTGCCAAGCTTGTAGCGTTTTACCTAAGAAGATTTGATGCTGTAATCGTTGCCAAAGGTGCTTCAACAAAGTACTGAGTAAAGGGTAGAATACTTATGTAAATGTGATATTTCCGTATTTAAAAATAATAATAATTGGCAAACAGTTCTGGGAAAAAAAATATTTATCATTTTGGGGTATTGTGTGTAGATTGATGAGGGGGGAAAAAACTATTTAATACATTTTAGAATAAGACCATAACATTACACAATGTGGAAAAAGTAAAGGGGTCTGATTACTTTCCGAAGTCAATCTACTATAGTAGATTGACATACTCTACCAGTCAAAAGTTTGGACACACCTACTCATTCAAGGGTTTTACTTTATTTTTACTATTTTCTACATTGTAGAATAATAGTGGACATCAAAACTATGAAATTACACATATGGAATCATGTAGTAACCTAAAAAGTGTTAAACAAAATGAGATTCTTCAAAGTAGCCACCCTTTGCCTTGATGACAGCTTTGCACACTCTTGGCATTTTCAACAAGCTTCATGAGGTAGTCACCTGGAATGCATTTAAATTAACAGGTGTGCCAAAGTTAATTTGTGGAATTTCTTTCCTTCTTAATGCGTTTGAGCCAATCAGTTGTGTTATGACAAAGTAGGGGTGGTATACAGAAGATAGCCCTCTTTGGTAAAATACCAAAAAAGTTCAAATTATGGCAAGAACAGCTCAAATAAGAAAAGCGAAATGACAGTCCATCATTACTTTAAGACATGAAGGCCATTCAATCCAGAAAATGTCTAGAACTTTGAAACTTTCTTCAAGTGCAGTCAAATCAAATCAAATCAAATTTTATTTGTCACATACACATGGTTAGCAGATGTTAATGCGAGTGTAGCGAAATGCTTGTGCTTCTAGTTCCGACAATGCAGTAATAATAACGAACAAGTAATCTAACTAACAATTCCCAAAAAACGACTGTCTTATACACAGTGTAAGGGGATAAAGAATATGTACATAAGGATATATGAATGAGTGATGGTACAGAGCAGCATAGGCAAGATACAGTAGATGATATCGAGTACAGTATAACATATGAGATGAGTATGTAAACAAAGTGGCATAGTTAAAGTGGCTATTGATACATGTATTACATAAGGATGCAGTCGATGATATAGAGTACAGTATATACGTATGCATATGAGATGAATAATGTAGGGTAAGTAACATTATATAAGGTAGCATTGTTTAAAGTGGCTAGTGATATATTTACATCATTTCCCATCAATTCCCATTATTAAAGTGGCTGGAGTTGAGTCAGTGTCATTGTCAGTGTGTTGGCAGCAGCCACTCAATGTTAGTGGTGGCTGTTTAACAGTCTGATGGCCTTGAGATAGAAGCTGTTTTTCAGTCTCTCGGTCCCAGCTTTGATGCACCTGTACTGACCTCGCCTTCTGGATGACAGCGGGGTGAACAGGCAGTGGCTCGGGTGGTTGATGTCCTTGATAATCTTTATGGCCTTCCTGTAGCATCGGGTGGTGTAGGTGTCCTGGAGGGCAGGTAGTTTGCCCCCGGTGATGCGTTGTGCAGACCTCACTACCCTCTGGAGAGCCTTACGGTTGAGGGCGGTGCAGTTGCCATACCAGGCGGTGATACAGCCCGCCAGGATGCTCTCGATTGTGCATCTGTAGAAGTTTGTGAGTGCTTTTGGTGACAAGCCGAATTTCTTCAGCCTCCTGAGGTTGAAGAGGCGCTGCTGCGCCTTCTTCACGATGCTGTCTGTGTGAGTGGACCAATTCAGTTTGTCTGTGATGTGTATGCCGAGGAACTTAAAACTTGCTACCCTCTCCACTACTGTTCCATCGATGTGGATAGGGGGGTGTTCCCTCTGCTCTTTCCTGAAGTCCACAATCATCTCCTTAGTTTTGTTGACGTTGAGTGTGAGGTTATTTTCCTGACACCACACTCCGAGGGCCCTCACCTCCTCCCTGTAGGCCGTCTCGTCGTTGTTGGTAATCAAGCCTACCACTGTTGTGTCGTCCGCAAACTTGATGATTGAGTTGGAGGCGTGCGTGGCCAAGCAGTCGTGGGTGAACAGGGAGTACAGGAGAGGGCTCAGAACGCACCCTTGTGGGGCCCCAGTGTTGAGGATCAGCGGGGAGGAGATGTTGTTGCCTACCCTCACCACCTGGGGGCGGCCCGTCAGGAAGTCCAGTACCCAGTTGCACAGGGCGGGGTCGAGACCCACGGTCTCGAGCTTGATGACGAGCTTGGAGGGTACTATGGTGTTGAATGCCGAGCTGTAGTCGATGAACAGCATTCTCACATAGGTATTCCTCTTGTCCAGATGGGTTAGGGCAGTGTGCAGTGTGGTTGAGATTGCATCGTCTGTGGACCTATTTGGGCGGTAAGCAAATTGGAGTGGGTCTAGGGTGTCAGGTAGGGTGGAGGTGATATGGTCCTTGACTAGTCTCTCAAAGCACTTCATGATGACGGATGTGAGTGCTACGGGGCGGTAGTCGTTTAGCTCAGTTACCTTAGCTTTCTTGGGAACAGGAACAATGGTGGCCCTCTTGAAGCATGTGGGAACAGCAGACTGGTATAGGGATTGATTGAATATGTCCGTAAACACACCGGCCAGCTGGTCTGGGCATGCTCTGAGGGCGCGGCTGGGGATGCCGCCTGGGCCTGCAGCCTTGCGAGGGTTAACACGTTTAAATGTCTTACTCACCTCCGCTGCAGTGAAGGAGAGACCGCATGTTTTCGTTGCAGGCCGTGTCAGTGGCACAGTATTGTCCTCAAAGCGGGCAAAAAAGTTATTTAGTCTGCCTGGGAGCAAGACATCCTGGTCCGTGACTGGGCTGGATTTCTTCCTGTAGTCCGTGATTGACTGTAGACCCTGCCACATGCCTCTTGTGTCTGAGCCGTTGAATTGAGATTCTACTTTGTCTCTGTACTGGTGCTTAGCTTGTTTGATAGCCTTGCGGAGGGAATAGCTGCACTGTTTGTATTCGGTCATGTTACCAGACACCTTGCCCTGATTAAAAGCAGTGGTTCGCGCTTTCAGTTTCACACGAATGCTGCCATCAATCCACGGTTTCTGGTTAGGGAATGTTTTAATCGTTGCTATGGGAACGACATCTTCAACGCACGTTCTAATGAACTCGCACACCGAATCAGCGTATTCGTCAATGTTGTTATCTGACGCAATACGAAACATCTCCCAGTCCACGTGATGGAAGCAGTCTTGGAGTGTGGAGTCAGCTTGGTCGGACCAGCGTTGGACAGACCTCAGCGTGGGAGCCTCTTGTTTTAGTTTCTGTCTGTAGGCAGGGATCAACTAAATGGAGTCGTGGTCAGCTTTTCCGAAAGGGGGGCGGGGCAGGGCCTTATATGCGTTGCGGAAGTTAGAGTAACAATGATCCAAGGTCTTTCCACCCCTGGTTGCGCAATCGATATGCTGATAAAATTTAGGGAGTCTTGTTTTCAGATTAGCCTTGTTAAAATCCCCAGCTACAATGAATGCAGCCTCCGAATAAATCGTTTCCAGTTTGCAGAGAGTTAAATAAAGTTCGTTCAGAGCCATCGATGTGTCTGCTTGGGGGGGATATATACGGCTGTGATTATAATCGAAGAGAATTCTCTTGGTAGATAATGCGGTCTACATTTGATTGTGAGGAATTCTATAATCAGGTGAACAGAAGGATTTGAGTTCCTGTATGTTTCTTTCATCACACCATGTCACGTTGGCCATAAGGCATACGCCCCCGCCCCTCTTCTTACCAGAAAGATGTTTGTTTCTGTCGGCGCGATGCGTGGAGAAACCCGTTGGCTGCACCGCTTCGGATAGCGTCTCTCCGGTAAGCAAAGAACGTTACAGTCTCTGATGTCCCTCTGGAATGCTACCCTTGCTCGGATTTCATCAACCTTGTTGTCAAGAGACTGGACATTGGCAAGAAGAATGCTAGGGAGTGGTGCACGGTGTGCCCGTCTCCGGAGTCTGACCAGAAGACCGCCTCGTTTCCCTCTCTTTCGGAGTCGTTTTTTTGGGTCGCTGCATAGGATCCACTCCGTTGTCCTGTTTGTAAGGCAGAACACAGGATCTGCGTCGCGAAAAACATATTCTTGGTCGTACTGATGGTGAGTTGACGTTGCTCTTATATTCAGTAGTCCTTCTCGACTGTATGTAATGAAACCTAAGATGACCTGGGGTACCAATGTAAGAAATAACAAGTAAAAAAACAAAAAACTGCATAGTTTCCTAGGAACGCAAAGCGAGGCGGCCATCTCTGTCGGCGCCGTCATTCAACCATCAAGCGTTATGATGAAACTGGCTAGCATGAGGACAGCCACATGAAAGGAAGATCCAGAGTTACCTCTGCTGCAGAGGATAAGTTCATTACAGTTACCAACCTCAGAAATGGCAGCCCAAATAAATGCTTCAAGTAACAGACACATCTCAACATCAGCTGTTCAGTGGAGACTGCATGAATCAGGCCAGGTGAACAGACGATCTCTGCATGTGTTGTTCCCACCATGAAGCATGGAGGAGGAGTTGTGATGGTGTGGGGGTGCTTTGGTGGTGACACTGTGATTTATTTAGAATTTTAGATTTCAAGGCACACTTAACCAGCATGGCTACCACAGCATTCTGCAGCAATACGCCATCCCATCTGGTTTGCTCTTAGTGGGACTATCATTTGTTTTCAACAGGACAATGACCCAACACACCTCCAGGATGTGTAAGGGCTATTTGAACAAGAAGATGAGTGATTGAGTGCTGCATCAGATGACCTGGCCTCCACAATCACCCGACCTCATCCCAATTGAGATTGTTTAGGATGAGTTGGACCGCAGAGTGAAGGAAAAGCAGCCAATAAGTGCTCAGTATATGTGGGAACTCCTTCAAGACTGTTAGATAAGCATTCCAGGTGAAGCTGGTTGAGATAATTGGGCACCTGAATGGTGCAGTGGTCTAAGATACTGCATCTCAGTGCAAGAGGCAGTACCTGGTTCGAATCCAGGCTGCATCTGGCCATGATTGGGAGTAGGGCGGCACACAATTGGCCCAGCGTTGTCCGGGGTAGGCCGTCATTGTAAATAAGAATTTGTTCATAACTGACTTGACTAGTTAAATAAAGGTTACACATAATGTCAAGAGTGTGCAAAGCTGTCATCAAGGCAAACAGTGGCTGCTTTGAAGAATATAAAATATATGTTTTGGTTACTACATGATTCCATGTGTTATTTCATATTTTTGATGTCTTCCCTATTATTCTACAATGTAGAAAATAGTAAAAATAAAGAAAAACCCTTGAATGAGTAGGTGTGGCCAAACTTTTGACTGGTACTGTATATATATTTATCAAAACCCCTGCCTGTTATACACAGAGTTTATTCAGTGTTTCCAGTGGGCCCCAAAGCTATAGTGAAGGGGCTTTTCCAGGAAACCCTGGCCGTGTGCTACTTACACACTGAACCAGCATTCATAGCTCTGACAGAGACCCAAAAGGAAGATGGTGACTGACTCGTGAGTCACAGACTCAGGTTGGTGGGGGGGAACCAAGATGGAGGTCAACACGTGGGCAAGAAAACAAGCAAGTATCCCTGAGTATCTCTGAAAACAAAGTCCACTCTGTCAAGATCATGTTAATCATTGACCAATGAAAGTAGGGCTCCACCCCCTTTACTCTGTGTTTTGGGAGAGCCTACAGTCCTGGTATCTGAAAGCAGATGGTGATCTGCATGAGACAATAACAATTTTGGTTATGTCTCCCTGCAGTGTGAGTAATACAGTTATACAGAATATATATCACCCATTAAAGCAAGGGCATTTGTCCAGATAAGCTTTAAGGGGACAAAATAACGCAGCATGAGAACAGATAAGGTGGCCATTCAGCAGTAACCTACTTTTCAGTATTTTGAACTGACTGACCTCTCACATGAGCTTTAGATCATTTGGTCTGACCATTTAAAGCAAAGCGTCAAGTATTGAGCTATTTTGTGTGGATCAATGTTATATGCTGGCCATTTTGAGAGGAAATGTGTTGGGTTTTTATCCCAAAAAAAGATAAAACATGGGTAACCTTGAACGCTTGATGGTCACAGTGTATGACATTGTTTCATTGAAAATTAAATAACAGTGTGCCTTTCACTTTCTGGTTGTGTAATGTCAAAATGGCAGCATTGTCCTTATGTCCTTATCTTCTGTATGTTTGTTTCAAGTTTTAACAAAAATAGTCCCATGATTTTCTAGTGTAATGATTTATTTGCTGAAGCAAATTGCCTATTAAAATAACCCCCTCTCAGTGTGTTGCAGAATGAACAGAATAAGTCATTTGTTGAAAGTCATCACGATAAACACCCAACAGATGCTCATAACTGACCAACAAAAATCTCATAAATTATTTCCTTGAATAGTTCATTAGACCATTCTGGAACATGAGGTCACTATTCCCAGAGCTATCTTTCCATCGGAAAGAACATGTTTCCAAAGCCTTATTCCAAATGCTATTATTTGGAGTGAAAACATCTCCAATAATTAGTAAAGTGAATTTACTCTTCAGTTTCAAAATAAATGGGCCAAATTTGTAATTTGCTATTTGCTATGCAGAAAAAAAGTCAGAAAGAATAGAGGAAAGGTGGGATTTGAGATCCTCTGGGAACCTTTTGGGGACCCCTATAAATTAACATATTGTCATAATTGACTGTTTGAAGAGTTGTGTGTGTAGTCTCCAATCCATTATTAATAGACACCATCAAATTCACATTATCCAGGTAACACCCACCTACAATACATAATAGATAGTCTTCTCTGTCACGCTTTCACCTTTAATATACTGTATACCTACACCTCAGCTGAATTATTCAGTCTTGCATGGAGGGAGCTTGACGTCCCACTGCCTAGTGGATAGTACTCAGAGATAATCACAGAGAATAACACACGGAACGTGTTTGGGCACCAATGCAGACAGAAATGAATACACTTTTCTTCTGTATATGCTGTCTCATAACATAGTATCAGCTATTCAGAGACTCGCCGAAAGCACAGCACATTTATTATTATCGATGTATTTTCTGTTTGGGGAAAAAAAGTATGAACAGTAGGCTTTGCTCAGCGTCCATAAACTGTTATATTATCGACTACTGTTATTATGATCAAATGTACAGCATTTGAAACGTGCCTATATTGTAACCAGTACAATATGTCTCTGACTGTTTGGTGTGGCACAAAGACAGCCATCATAACGTTGCTCTAAATATTTACAATAGAAATACCAATCCTGGACCTTTTCAATACGTTATCTCTAAATTGACCAATTATTGAACGACCCTCATATACCTTCTTATAGAAATAAGCCAATAGGTGTGATTTACTCATCCTCTGGTATCCAATCCATGAATATATGTACCCTGCAATTACCTTACTCCAACGGCATGCTGGCTCGCGTGATAGCCAATGGTGTACCAGCCCGTACAATCTTGCTGACTTGTTTATCCAATCAGCTGTTGTGCTTGGCTTTGTTGTTGGTGATGACATGGACATATTTGTTGTTACTGGAAGGCGAGGGTAGAGCGTGGTAAGGAGGGTCAGGTTTGAGCGATTGAATTCGAAATTTTGAAGAAAAAAACGAGGCTTTGTTTTCCTAGGTTTCAACGATAAAATAACTGAGGTGGGGTGAAGAGCGGTTATGTCGGTGAATATGGACGAACTTAGGCATCAAGTGATGATCAACCAGTTTGTTTTGACTGCTGGTTGTGCTGCTGATCAAGCGAAGCAGCTTCTTCAAGCGGCTCACTGGCAATTCGAGGTATGCGATGTGTGTGTTTATATGTTGGTTTCATAGCGATGCGTCTAACTAGCCACTTTAGCTAGCTAACAAAGGCAAAGAAGGAGAAGTTCTCCGAAATTAGAGAATGGCGATTTTTTTTTTTTACAACCATGTAAGTAAACCCAGTCATTCAACCATGCTTTTACGATGGATAATCCGCAAGACCTGGGCTAACATTAGGAAATGCGGTGTTTGCCAATCGAATTGGCTGTTCACACCAGTTAACTAGATGGGAAATTGATGCTGCTAACGTTATTGTTTTGATATCTATATTTGTTACGTTGGTTATTTTAAGTTAGGTTTTTCATTTTCAATATTCATATTCAATATACATTTGCATTATCTAACTAGCCATGGTTGCAGTTGATAGTAGTGTGATCTGATTTCTTTCAATGCCATATGAACATAATCCATCTCGAATGTCTAATTTAGATAGATACAGTAATAGTGCAACCGGCTTTTGATAACTAACTAACTGGCCATCCAGAGAGCGAAGAAAATACCTGGTTGAGGTTTTTGAATCCATAAGGTTAACTTTGTTTACATTCTTGACCTGACACCACCAAACACGCAGAGGCTCTTCCTGTCCAGACCCCATTGTTGTAGTAAGTAAAAGGTGTCTCAAACGTTGCCTTTGTTTTTTGAATATTGCCACTGCTCTGAAAATGTGTAGGCTATTTAGTGTAATAGCATGTATGTTACATAGCTAGCACACACAGCAATTCATACCTCATTCCCAACTGGTATGACTTATGGCCAGTCAATACACACTTCCAATTTTGGAACAAGCTGGTACTAGTTATTACTTTCCATATTTGGCAGCGTAAGAGTAAGTGCACCAATAAACACACTCACAACACACATTTAAAGACATTGTGTTTATGATTGCTTGTTGAACAAGGTTAGGGAAAGGTGACACAGCGGACCTCCTGGATTGACCGTACTCTTGTCCAGGAGTATTCATAGGGGATATCTATCTTTAGGCAGATTACGGTGCCTTAATCTTCCAGTTGTTCATATCCAGTACTCATAGTCCTGGCTCAGAGATGCACACCGTATGAACAGGCGTTTCTTCTAAGCTGACACACAGCGTGACCCTTTTCAATCATAGTTTCAGCCAGAGCAGCAAGGTGGAATTGTAATTTGAATGAGCGTAATAGTAACTTACCTTTTTAGTGAATACATAATTCACTACATGATATGAAAGAAAAATCCAGTTCATGTTGAAGCACACCCTAGAGTAATGTATAATGAAAAGTATGCAGGGCCACTGGTTTGAAATATTCAACAGGGCCCTACGTATGGACAACAGAGAGATGCTGAGAAGATCTGAGGCTTCAGGCCTCTGCTTTCAGATGGTTTCCCAAACACACCTCCGCTCTGTCTAATGGCCAAGCTTTTGTTAGTGCTTACGCGCAGGCAGAAGTGTCAGGGCCAGGTGGTTTGAAGGGGCTGAGGAGTCTGCTCAGCTCCTCCCAAGCTTCTGAGAGCAGAGTCAGCCTGTAGCTTGATTGGAGCAGATGCATTGCAGAGACAACTTAGCCTCCTCTGTGCAACCTGTCCGGCTCAAGGTCAAAGGGCTAGTTGCCGATGGCTGGGCTGAGCTCTCCCAGATGCTGTTGGCTAAGGAGTGGAGGGTCAAAACATTAGGAACACCTGCTCGTTCCATGACAGACTGACCAGGTAAAAGCTATGATCCCTTATTAATGTTACTTGTTAAATCCACTTCAATCAGTGTAGATTAAGTGGAGGATACAGGTTAAAGAAGGATTTTTAAGCCTTGAGACAATTGAGACATTGTGCAAGTGTGCCATTCAGAGGGTGAATGGGCCAGACAAAATATTTAAGTGCCTTTGAATGGGGTATGGTAGTAGGTGCCAGGCGCACCGGTTTGAGTGTGTCACAAACTGCAATGCTGCTGGGTTTTTCATCCTCAACAGTTTTCCGTGTGTATCAAGAATGGTCCACCATCCAAAGGACATCCAGCTAACTGGACACAACTGTAGGAAGCATTGGAGTCAACATGGACCAGCATCCCTGTGGAATGCTTTCGACACCTTGTAGAGTCCATGCCCCAATGAATTGAGGCTATTCTGAGGGAAAAGGGTGTGCAACTCAATATTAGGAAGATGTTCCTAATGTTTAGTGCTCTCTGTGTATATATTGTGTATACATATTGTATATATTGTATGTGTATATGTAGAGTCTCTCTATATAAAATATTTATGTATAATACAATCTCAAAATGTTAGCCTTTATTGGTTAATTGATTGTCTTTGTGGCTAGTCATCTTTCTATGATGTCAGTATAATGTCCCTCTCACGGGCTGCTCCTGGCTACAGAGCAGGCTGTGTCGTCATGTCTACTCATGGCTCCTGGCTGCAGAGCAGGCTGTGTCGTCGTGTCTACTCCTGGCTACAGAGCAGGCTTTGTCGTCGTGTCTGCTCATGGCTCCTGGCTGCAGAGCAGGCTGTGTCGTCATGTCTACTCATGGCTCCTGGCTACAGAGCAGGCTGTGTCGTCGTGTCTACTCATGGCTCCTGGCTACAGAGCAGGCTGTGTCTCTCACTCCCTCAGAGCACAGCCCCCACTCAGCCTCATTATCCCTGCTACTACACCATTATTAATGTACTTCTTTCTTCTGCACTCTTCCGTATCACCCTAAGTATTATTTTTGTGTTCACCTATATTTATCCTATTTCAGGCTGTTTTTTAAATATGTTTTTGTTATTGTTTGCTGTGCCCTCATTTAGACACCTGTTCAATTCTTCTGCTTTTATATAGGCCTAGTGCTAGGCTTCATTGCAGTGTTCTGTCAGTCATGTTACATAAGCAACACTGTCATGACTCCTCTCTGCTCCATTGCTAGGTTCTCTGCTCCGTCAGGTAATGGATGCTCTCACTTAAAGCCCATGAGTAGTACTGAAACCTTTATGCCGACGCTTTTAGATATGGTGTTGCACTGTGTTTGTAACCTACATTATTTGTGTGTGAAACGGAACTGTTGTTGATGGTCTTGGATGTACACAGAAACACTCTTAACATAAATAGACAAAGAACAGTGTGATCCCAGCAGCCTGGTAGACAATGGCAGTGCAGCACATTCATGTTGATATGTGTGTCACGTTGAGCAGCAGACATTCCTGCACTACTGCTGCTGTTGTCAAACAACCACAGAGCATGGTTTGTGGGGGAGGGGTCGACTTCAGCCATGAGGGGAAACCACCCATTCATTGAAGTGTTCCCAAAGAGTCATTTTAGTAGTAGGCTGCATGCAATTATTTTAATCCAGTTACTAAGACACATTCATATGAGGCGATTTGTATACGAAGGAATGACACAGCATTTGTCAATTTTCCACCTCTTAAAAAGAACATGAATCATGGGCCAGTCAGACTACGTGAATCATAAAACCGGTATCTTGCAATAAAATCTGATAAACTACTAAGGATATGTTTTGGTATCAGTGTATTTTTGTTTCCGGACCATGGTGTCCTTACTAGGCTGGCCTTTGTGTTCACAACAGAGTGAAACAATAGAAGTAGCCTATGGACTTCCTTGTTTGTGTTTAAGGGCAGCAACTGAAAGTAGGACTACTTGTTTACATTGTGTTTCCTCATAGCCCGTCAGAGGAAGGCTGTCACAAACTAGGTTTTGTTGTGGCCTATGAATTGTCCCTGAGAATAAAGCACATACCCTATTCACGGTAGTTTATATAGCCTAAACTGTTTACATGTCACTGAGTTGTAAACACTAGTTTTAGGTAAAGGAACATTACTAGACTACTAGCGATGTTCTTTTCCGTGCTAATTATCATTTTAAACAAGCCTGTGTAGTGTGTACATTCTCACTGAGCCATTAGCCTGTCTGCCACTGCCTCTCTCCGCGTGGTTTACAAACCCTGTTTTAGACAGTGGAGGATAATAGTTTTAACCCCAGAGTCATGTGATCTACTTGTACCAACTGACCCATAGGCCGATGTTAGCAGAGGGGGGTGGGGTCAGACTCTCCACAGTGAGCGGATTGGAAGGTGAAATGTGTTACTACTGTTTTGTGGTCCGCAAACTAAAGATGGGCATGAGTACTGGAACGGACGTCAAAACTCAATATTTAACCAGAGATTATAATTGTTTTATACTGTAGAACAATTTTTTTTTTGACTCTAATGTTAGATTTGTGCATATGCATTTGCGTAACACAACAAAAAAGTAACCAAGCCAAGCATTACAAAGTTCTGCTCCCTAAATTCCCTTTACCCTCTTTGTCTCACTCACTCAGTTGTGTTCTGACCCGCTCCCTCTAGACACGCGTGATGAGTGCACAAACAAGCTCCCGTTAGGCCTACAGAAATACATGTCTATAAAAACAGATCTAACTGATGGGATACACAAGCTACATTCCTTGCCAAATGACATCAGTTTTATCACAAATTCAAAATGGACTGGTTGACTGAAGTAGGGAAATATGTGTTCCAACAATGCGCTGCAATTTTGTAATAATCGCGTCATTTTCCGCTTTAATATGCTAGTTAATATGCTAGTAATATGCGGTTGTCACTAGTTACCACAAAGTCAAAATTGACTGTACTGAACAATTCATGAAAACAACAAATTAGCTTTTTGGTCTTAAGGTTAGGCATAAGGTTAGGTTTAAAATCTGATTTTAAGAAGAGACGCTGTAGAAACAGGCATAGTTTATTTTTTATTTAACTAGGCAAGTCAGTTAAGAACAAATTATTATTTACAATGACGGCCTTACCCGGACGACGTTGTGCCAATTGTGCGCTGCCCTATGGGACTCCCAATCACGGCCGGTTGTGATACAGCCTGGAATCGAACCAAGGTCTGTAGTGACGCCTCTAGCACTGAGATGCAGTGCCTTAATTAAACTGCTGCCCCACTCGAAAGCCTGACCTAGTGGCTGTGGTAACTAGTGACGACCCCACTTTGTGAACTGCTAGTGCCATTTTAGGATTGGTTAGCCTTGGCTAAATATACCCCCCCCCCCTCCCCCCCAAACATATTTCAGATTCAGAAATATGCTAAAGCATTAGTTTGAGAAAGACCGAGCGTATTTTCACCAGCATCATTAAGCCTAGGCCTACTCACCAAACAGATGTCATGGTCATAATTCATCCCCTTGCAGTGTTCAAAGTGGAATTGTTATTCCATTTACAAAATTCCAAAGAACAGGCAGAATAAACTAGACAACAGTCTATATCCAAAAGAAAAATACATATTTTGGTTTGTAACTCTTTTAAATGATCAGATGTGCATCACTTCACACTATTCAGTTCTATTTGATTCTGTTATGTTACATTTGAGTCATTTAGCAGATGCTCTTATCCAGAGCAATTAGGCTTAAGTGTCTTGCTCATGGGTACATCAACAGATTTTTTTTGCTCACCAAGTCGTCTCGGGATTCAAACCAGCAACCTTTCGGTTACTGGCCCAAAGCTCTTAACTGCTACTATAAAATAGATGTGTCTTGACTGATAAGGGCTCGGGAAATAAAAGTCTTGTCTGCTAAATTAACAAAACAAGGCTATGCCATTGCACAGCTATAGGCTTCTACAAGAAAGTGCCACACTGTGGAGGTTACTACGTTTTGAAGATTCAAAAGTTGAAGTTCCAATATATAATACAACCAGTTGATATTACAGGTTCAGTAAATGTATCTTAATTAGCACTTGTTTTTTAATTGATTGAATATACACTGAGTGTACAAAACATTATGAACACCTGCTCTGACCAGATGAATGCTATGATCCCTAATTGATATCACCTGTTAAATCCACTTCAATCAGTGTAGATGAAGGGGAGGAGGCATGTTAAATACGTGTTTTTTAAAGCCCGGAGACAATTGAGACGGTTTGGGTCAAGAACTGCAACGCTGGTGGGTTTTTACATGTTCAACAGTTTTCTGTGTATCAAGAATGGTCTACCACCCAAAGGACATTCAGCCAACTGGACACAACTGTGGGAAGCATTGGAGACATGGGCCATCTTCCCTGTGGAACACTTTCTGCACCTTGTAGAGTCCATGCCCCGACAAATTGAGGCTGTTCTGAGGGCAAAGGGGGTGGGGGGTTGGGGGGGTCATTTGCAACTCAATATTAGAAAAGTATTCTTAATGTTTTTGTGCACTCAGTGTATATATGAGGCAATTTAGCAATTAGGATTTGTTATCTTTACTGGTTCTGATAAATTACGCTTTGTTGCGCACTGTTGGCATAGCTAACTGCACACATTTTTTCCAGTGTGGGCCTTGTGTTCTAAAAGTATTTTTTTTCCCGAATATTCAGAAAAAAATAATGCGAGTACTTGAACACTCAAAGGTCAAATGCCCACCCTACCCCAAATGGCAGTTCAAGTGCTCACAATGTTCTCACAGACAATTTCCTCTCTTCCCCTCATTCTGTCTCTCTCTCTCCCTCCACAGACAGCCTTAAGCTCCTTTTTCCAGGAGGCCAACATCCCTAGTCACCACCACCAGATGGTAAGTGCATTTTGTTCCCCTTAAAAAAGAAAAAAGGGCTTAAGGCATGTTTTACATTCTGTCAGTGTGTTCAGGGAGCTAATTTACGGAATGGCTGCAGCGTCAGTGACCAGGCCAGTCTGCTCCTCCTCTTCAGTCAGAGAGACAGAGGGACAGATTCACCAACAGGACAGGACAGCCATGGGCATAGTAGTACAGCTGTGTCTGGCAGAGTGACATCACTGGAGTTATCGCTCCTGAGTAGTAAAGTCTACATCCTGCTGTACTACTCCACGGTGCTTATTGGTTTTCAACACTGCCTTTTAGGGTAAACTTACTTAAGATATACTGCCACATGGACCGGCACCATGCTTTTTAGTGCAACATACGTTTCATATCATGAATTCTTAAACCTTACACAATATTTTGAAACCTTTTCCTTCAACATGTATTGCATGAAAATATGCATTGTTATGCCAACTCCGTATGTCAGTCACAACGAAGTAGCTGGGTCCCAATAGCTAATTTAACCGCGATGATAGCAATGGCACAAGGCTGGCCCCTGTCCTTGGCTCAAGCCAATTTACGCAATGCTATTCCCTAACGGCTATAGTGATCATGTGGTCCGTGCATGAAAACATTTCTGCTTCAACTGACCAGTAAAAGCCCTGGAGCGGCGAGCTGGAAATGTAATGTTTACCACATGGAGGCTGTGCTATGAGCATGCAGTGTTGACGTGTACACTGAACCCAGCCATCCCCTTATCATCTGTCTGTTGCTGCTCTGCTGCTACAACACTGTTTTGGTTTTCTCTCTTCTTTCCCTTCCTCTTGGGTGGGAGGAGCATGTTTGAGCTTGAGTGAGAGGAAGTGTGTGTATTATTTTCGGTGCAGCCATTACATCATACCGCTGGAGGGTGTTTGTGTGTTTGCGAGTGTGTGTGTGCATGTGTACAAGTGTGTTTGTGTGTGAGGCGGACATGTGCATGCTGGGAGGAGTGATGTAAGAGAGCTATCTGCTACAGAGGAGGAGGAAGGGCTGTTAAAGGATAGAGAGAATATGGAGAGGCAATCATCAGCAGCTGCAAGCCATCTCCATGTATTGTGGGTGTTAGTCCCCCCCCCCCCCCCCCCCCCCCCCCCCCTCTCTCTCTCTCTAGGTTGCCCTGCACTCTCCTTGGGGCCTGGGGGAACCACAGGGGAAACAGTGGGTGTGGGGAAGAAAGAGCTCCGTGTAGCAACAATAATGTACACAACACTGCCCTCAATCAAACACTATTGACTATACAGGGAGAACAAATATGTGTATATGTAAAGGACTCTTATAGCCTTAAACCTACACCGAAGGGTCACATTTCCACAACCAATTGACATCCAGGGTTGCATTGCTTGTTGTAAACATGGGGCTGGGTTTTTATTTATTTAATTAGGCCTAGTACTTGACCTGAGAAAACAAGTCATAATAAGTAAGTCCTAGAGAGGATGACAATCCTATATCAATTTAATTACATTGTTTCTTTTCATTACTCTGTACATAATGTAATTCATGGAAAGTGGGTAGTGCACTGTGGTGGTGGTAGTAGGGGTGGTGGTTGTGGTGGTAGTACTAGTGGTGGTACTCGTAGTAGTAGTTGTGGTGGTAGTCGTAATAGATGTAGTTGTGGTGGTAGTCGTCGTAGTAGTGGTGGTGGTGGTGGTGGTGGTAGTTGTAGTAGTGGTTGTGGTAGCACATGGTAGCACATGGCATTTGTCATATCACCTGTTTGTGAGCCCATGAGGGATGTAACTGTTTGTTGCTGTGGGGCAGTACAAGCTCTACCCTGCCCCTTCTGATGACAAAACAAGACCATAAATACTGTAGGAGAAGTTCTGGTTTGAGCCCATAGCCTAGCCAAATATAATGATTTACTCCTTTACTAGGACCTTCCTGTAAACTAATTAAACTGCTACCACAACTATTACCACCACTACTATTATCACGACTACTACAATCACTACTATTATTGCTACTACTACTATTATCACTACCACTACTATTATCCATACTACTACTACTACTACTATTATCCCTACTACTATTATCCCTACTAATACTACTACTACTATCCCTACTACTACTACTATCCCTACTACTACTACTACTACTACTACTACTACTATTATCACTACCACTACTATTACCATCACTACTATTATCACTACCACTACTATTATCCCTACTACTACTATTATCACTCCTGCTACTATTATCCCTACTACTACTACTACAATCACCACTATTATCCCTACTACAACTACTATTATCACTACCACTACTATTATCAATACTACTACTATTATCACTACCACTACTATTATCACTACCACTACTATTATCCCTACTACTACTACTATTATCACTACCACTACTATTACCATCACTACTATTATCCCTACCACTACTATTACCATCACTACTAGTATCCCTACTACTACTACTATTACCACTACTATTATCCATACTACAACTACTATTATCACTATCACTACTACCACTACTATTGCCATCACTACTATTATCCCTACTACAACTACTATTATCACTACCAGTACTATTATCCCTACTACAACTACTATTACCATCACTACTATTATCCCTACTACAACTACTATTATCACTACCACTATTACCATCACTACTATTATCCCTACTACTACTATTATCACTCCTGCTACTATTATCCCTACTACTACTACAATCACTACTATTATCCCTACTACAACTACTATTATCACTACCACTACTATTATCACTACCACTACTACTACTACTATTATCACTACCACTACTATTACCATCACTACTATTATCACTACCACTACTATTATCCCTACTACCACTACTATTATCCCTACCACTACTATTATCACTACTATTATCCCTTCTACAACTACTATTATCACTACCACTATTACCATCACTACTATTATCCCTACTACTACTACTATTATCACTACCACTACTATTATCCCTACTACTACTATTATCACTACTACTACTACCACTACTATTATCACTACCACTACTATTATCACTACTACCACTACTATTACCATCACTGCTATTATTCCTACTACAACTATTATCACTACCACTATTACCATCACTACTATTAACACTACTACTACTACTACTACTACTACTACTACTACTATCACTACTATTATCCCTACTACTATTAACATCACCACTATTATCACTACTATTACCACCACCACTATTATCAGTACCACTACTATTATCACCACCACTACTACTAATTTCACTATCACTACTTCTATCCCTACAACCACTATTACTATTATCACTACTATTATCACTACCACTACTACTATTATCACTACCACTACTACTATTATCCCTACTACTATTATCCCTACTACTATTATCCCTACTACTATTATCCCTACCACTACTACTATTATCACTATCACTACCACTACTACTATTATTACTACTACTATTATCCCTACCACTACTATTATTACTACTACTATTATTACTACTACAATTATCCCTACCACTACTACTATTATCCCTACTACTATTATCCCTACCACTACTACTATTATCATCCCTACCACTACTATTATCCCTACCACTACTATTATCACTACTACTACTACCACTACTATTATCACTACTACCACTACTATTACCATCACTACTATTATCCCTACTACAACTACTATTATCAGTACCACTACTATTATCACCACCACTACTACTAATTTCACTATCACTACTTTTATCCCTACAACCACTATTACTATTATCACTACTATTATCACTACCACTACTACTATTATCACTACCACTACTACTATTATCCCTACTACTATTATCACTATCACTACCACTACTACTATTATTACTGCTACTATTATCCCTACTACTACAATTATCCCTACCACTACTACTATTATGCCTACTACTATTATCCCTACCACTACTACTATTATCATCCCTACCACTACTATTATCCCTACTACTACTATTATCACTACTACCACTACTATTACCATCACTGCTATTATTCCTACTACAACTATTATCACTACCACTATTACCATCACTACTATTATCCCTCCTACTACTACTACTACTACTACTACTACTACTACTATCACTACCACTACTATTATCCCTACTACTACTACTATTAACATCACCACTATTATCACTACTATTACCACCACCACTATTATCAGTACCACTACTATTATCACCACCACTACTACTAATTTCACTATCACTACTTTTATCCCTACAACCACTATTACTATTATCACTACCACTACTACTATTATCACTACTACTATTATTACTACTACTATTATCCCTACTACTATTATCCCTACCACTACTACTATTATCACTATCACTACCACTACTACTATTATTACTACTACTATTATCCCTACTACTATTATCCCTACTACTACTACTACTACTATTATCATCCCTACCACTACTACTATTATCCCTACTACTACTACTACTACTACTACTACTACTACTACTATTATTATCCCCACTACTACTACTATTATCCCCACTACTACTACTATTATCCCCACTACTACTACTACTACTACTACTACTATTATCCCCACTACTACTACTATTATCATCCCTACCACTACTACTATTATCATCCCTACTACTATTATCATCCCTACCACTACTACTATTATCATCCCTACCACTACTACTATTATCCCCACTACTACTACTATTATCACCACTACTACTACTATTATCACTACTACTATCCCTACCACTACTATTATTATCCCTACTACTACTATTATTATCACTACTACTACTACTACTACTACTACTACTACTACTATTATCACTACTACTATTATCACTACCACTATTACTATTATCCCTACCACTAATACTATTACTAGCTGTACCACTATTGTAAACATCAAGGATGATATCGCAACATTTGAAAGTACGTGGTGTTCAAACCTCCTTGTGAATGTGTGTATGTGTTTTGTGCTGCAGATGGGGTCCAGTCCAGACCTGCCCTTCCTCTCAGCCAAACATGCTAGACAAGGCCCCAGCCCCACCCTCCCAGCACAGCACTGTAGCTAAACACTGCCCAGCATACGGTTGTCATTGTTATTGTTCTGTCTACCTACTCACTGCTTCACTAGGACCAAGCTTTATAGTAGACTTACAGCTGGATCTGGACAGTCTAAGCAGCTGTATTGCTTCTGGGTCGACTTCATTGCTTTATAGCTAAATTTGATCACTTGACTAGATAACCCATATTTGAATATCTCTCCTTTACTATTAATTTCCATAACAAACAAGTTAAATAATTCACAGCTTAAAGATGAACTCAGTCACGTCTCTCCCAAGAAAAACAGGAAACCCCCTGTATGGATCACCATCTTGGGTCCTGCAGGAGGGGCAGTTTCAGTGTGGTCAACCATCAGACCCAGACAGACTGAAACCATGCGTGTCCATCTCCTAACTGGAGCAGCTGCTGCTCACTCTGACAGACCTGTCACCTCACATCAACACTAAGACTGTGCCTCAATTCCTCACGATACTCAATACTATACTGTATGCTGCACTACACTCTGCTCCCTCCACTTTCAAAATGTCTAGTCTTAACTTGCTATGACCATGCCTGCCCCAGGCTCTAATCTGGTTTGGTGACCTAATCAATTTACCTTTTCAACTTTAGACACCTCTTTCATACTATTAGATCCACATTTCGGGTGCTTGCGTGACCCTCATGTCAGAGGGGCCGTGGCTGTGTGTTAGAAATAAAACAGCCCTGACCTCCTGCTGCAATGCTAAGAAGTCCTCCGTCCTGTAATGGCTGCTAGCCTGCTACCTGATCCCTGTTGGTGGTGGGGGTGTTTCTATCCTGAGGCACCACACTCAGTCTTACAAATTATAAAGTCATTCGTGGCCTCAGTGGGGACATCTGACATTTTGTGCAACTGCACAGCATGTTAAGCTGCCATGTTTACCACAGTGAATGGATGTAGGTGGCTGCAGGGTTTAGAAACCTTGTCGTCACAATGTTCAGCAGTTGTACTGCACACAATGCCCGAGTCTACAAGTGAACTGCCTCCCACAACAGTAACTAACTAGTCTAGGCTATTTGTTTTATGAACTCACCAATCATGCCTTCTATTGGTACATATTGTTCACAGCAGGCAGCAGCAATGGAAGCACCCCATGGGGACCAAATCATTGGGACAGAATGTTAAAATGAAGTGTTTGCATTCAACTCAATGTAAGTCACTCATTTTCATTCTGTTTTCCAGATGTGCACTCCAAGGAACACCCCAGCCACGCCGCCTAACTTCCCCGATACCATCACCATGTTCTCCAAGCTGAGGGCGTCAGACTGCTCGGGGAGCTCCGGAGGCGGAGGTCCCACCCAGGTGTCCATGGCCTGCTCCCCCCCCTCCTCCACAGCTGGCTTCGGATCCTTCTGGGCCTCATCACCCCCCAACCACCAGCCCGTCTGGCTGCCCCCCTCCTCGCCCACAGGCCACCACATGCACCACCACCAGTACCAGCACCAGCACCACCACCACATGCACCAGACCCCCATGTGGCCCCCTGTGTCCCAGCCCGGCAGCGCCCAGCAGACCCCTGTTATATCGGTCCTGCATGGCCAGAGATGAGACTCTACCCAGGTGTGGGAGGGAGGGGGCCGGGGAGGATAGTGTGGGGCTGTGCTGGGCGGAGCTATGTGCAGCCTAATGAATCTACTAGGGGGGTTGGGTGTCAGGATTAAAGGGTCTTGTTGGCCAAGGGGTAAAGACACGCTACTGTTGTTTTCCTTCCTTTCTTTCTATTTTTCTAAAATGATGACGTCCTCCTTCTTTGGAGGATGTCTGTCTCTGCTCTCTCTCTTCATCATAACTCATCAAAGCCTGGGAAGAACCGGGAGAGAACCACTAATAACAATATGAGGAAGTGGAATATAACGAAGGGGGTGGAGTCTCTAACCCCCCCCAAGGACTCTGGGAAAGGCAGTTTTCTTTGTCAATGCAAGTCGAGCCCTGGACCCAGCAGAGCACTTACTTAGGATAGGAGCCATGTGATCTGCTAAAGTGCTTGATCATTGGCTGTTTTTCAAAACTCTTCTCTCCCTTGGGGTTCAATAACGCTCCAGTGATGTGACCAGATTTCACAATAACCAGCAGACAAAATCAAAATGGGACTGCAACACAAATGATGATGGTTTTGTGTTCTCGGCTGATCTTATGGCCCAGAAAAAATGTTTTCAATATTGTTTGTGGTATGGATATCTGTATAGTACAGATCATGGAGAAACACTGTAGCCATTTTGTCAAGTTTCATGTAGCCATGTATCCCTTTTTAAAATGTCTATTTTGTAAGTACTATGTAGCTTAGTGAAACCTGACTCAGTGGCTCCACTGCATGCTGTTGTGTCTGAGAAGTGGGCTCTTCAGTATGTGTGGACTCGAAGCTTTGGTTTTAAAGTGTCTGAAAGCTGACCTTCACATCAGAAGTGTTTTAAGGAGACGTGTAAAGAAATGTTAATACTGTAATTCAGTTTGTGTTGAGACACAGCAAAGTATGCAATCATTTGATGGAAGCCTGAAGCCAGTTTAAAGGCTGATGCATTTTTATCATTGTATTTGGGAACATTTTCTACCTATGGATGTCTAAGGCACTGCATCTCAGTGCTAGAGGCGTCACTACAGACCCTGGTTTGATTCCAGGCTGTATCACAACCGGCCGTGATTGGGAGTCCCATAGGGTGGCGCACAATTGGCCCAGCATCGTTGGGGTTTGGCCACAGTATGCCGTCACTGTAAATAAGAATTTGTTCTTAACTGACTTGCCTAGTCAACTTTCTTTTGACTGATAATGTAAACTGGTTTTCAGTGACAATTATGGAAACATCTTCTGAACTCCATTGTAAATAAAGGCTCAGCAGAAACAAAGTGCAAAAACTTTGAACTCCGTAACCTGGCTGGGGACGAGATTGAGATCTCAGTTATCTGTCAACACTGAACTTAATCTGGTTTGCAAATGTTTTGACTAACATAGATGGGTGTGAGCCATCAGTAGGCTACCTCTTCAGGTTTCTATTGGGAGTGGAGGCCCACTCAGTGATTTACTACACAACCTCTAGCAGAAGATCAACTGGTCCTACCTCTGGTTAAATGGGAGAGGCCGAATGTATTCCCTGGAGAAACAGTCGGTGTCAATGGGTCAGATTAGCAGAATCTCTTCTAGTGCTCAAAACGTGTGTAATTCTTTGACTGATGATGAATTGAGTGTCTTGTCAACTATAGAATTATGAATTTAGTACGGGTTGCAAATATTTACTAAATGATTGTTCAGGCAATGTTACATATGAGATTCAGTGTACCAACGAACAATGCTTCATAACCCAGAGTCTTACTTATAGGTGAGCTCTTCATACAACAGCCCATGTCAGAACATTTGCAAATCTATCAATGGTGACAGATGGAAAGGTAGCCATTTTCACCATCATTCTCATAATTATCACAATAAAGAGGGAATAGAGAAGTCTGAACAGGTTGCAGTTGTATACAGAGGGTACTTTATCTGAAATAATGTCACATTCATTCATGCCCTCACTAAATGATGCTTTAATATTATGCCTGCCTGCCACGTCTTCACTCAGACAATCATATTCACACGATCCCTCTGGTTGAATACATGTCAAATCACATTTGTCAAGCTGTGACCTTTGTGAGGATGATTTTATAATGTACAATATGGACAGTCATGTAGCGTTGGACAGATGCCACCTGGCCAATGTGGACCCTTGTCAATGTCACCAGAAAGAAGGGACACTGCTCCACTGTGCTGCCATGTGGTCTGTTCTGGTTCTAAATCCATGGATCTTTTCAGATGGACATTAGAACCTCAACGGTGGTTCCTCTTGGTGTTCATAGCACCACCTCATTCATTAACTCATGTGTTCTATTAAGGGGAACATTTGTTGTCAACTGCATGAGTTTTGGTTGGTGATTTTCCAGTTCTGTGTTTTTAACAAGGTGGGAGTGGAGGGTGGTCCCATAATGAGTGTTTCCTGCTGTGTGGATTACTGGCTCCTCCTCCTCAGTATTGTTGTGGTAACTAACACACCCAGACACAGTAGTGTTGGGGGATTATGGTTCCTGTGGTGATGTGACCCGGTCTCCATTCTCCTGCCACAGCTTTGGAATTCATCAACATATTTTATAAGGCTCTCATGAATCTCGGTCAACAGTAGATCATTTGGTCCCCCGTGATATCTGTACAAACTGGGTGTTATGAAATGTTTGAACGTCATGTTCACCCATACAAGATGTGCAGAATGCCTGATGGAAATCCGAAAACAAGTCAAACACCAAGCAATTTGCAGTGCACTTGAGTAATTCAAGAACTTCTCATGGACCCTCATTTACATCTCTCTAATCTGGCTTTTTATATGGATATTTCTCTCCTGTACTGTGTTTATTTCCCCTGTTGAAATGTGTATTTATATGTTTAATAAAATAAGGTATGATCTGCTAAGTGTTGGAGTTGTTCTGGGGTCTTGTTTTTGCTGAGAATAATTGTTGTGCTTTTATGAAATATGGTTGCTAAGGCACATTTGAACACATCATAGCAGTAACTTTGCTTTTTGAGATATTTTCTGGAAGGGAACCCCTTCAGTAATGCTTTGACACTGCATAATACTATAGGAATCTATATATCCCTATAAGTAGTGTCTCTGTAGTACAAAGGAACAAGTAGGCCTATATACGAGAGACAATAAACACACAGCGTGGCAGTTAATTGAGGAAGGATGTGGGTAAAACTGTGTATCCAGCCCAGTTAACGTGTTAAATGTCTGAAACTGATGTGTGTCATAACAGCGTGGCTCATAAAATGTGCCTTCACAGTCAAATTATATGCATGTGATGGTGGGGTTGTGTAGAACAGTACAGATATATTTACGTACAACAAGTCAAATTCATTGCAGACAGTCAATGAGTCAACATATGTTCACATAACAGTTATATGGACATCATATGACACATACATCACATATTCCATGAAGGCCCATTTATCTTTGAAAACAAAGATACATCTACCAATGGAAATCTTACATTCAGATTAACTGCCTGTCTTAAATACTCTCCTGAAATACCTTTCAGTAGCATCATTACTCCTGAATAAGTCCAAATGCTATGAAAGGGATCACTTATACTCAGTTTATTAGGTACACCACCTCGTTCACGAGTCAGGAGGCCGTGGCTTGCTATATAAAACAGGCAGACAGGAATCCAGCAATTCAGTTAATGTTCGAATGAACATTAGAATGGGAAAAACGAGTGACCTAAGCGACCGAATGCACAACTCATTGATCCTTGTCACGGATGGGCTATTGCATCAGCCGACCACACCAGGTTCTACTCCTATCAGCTTAAAACAAGCAGCTCCAGTTGTCACGCGATCACCAACACTGGACTATTGATGAGTGGAAAAACGTTGCCTGGTTCGACAAATCCCGGTTCCTGTTGCATCATGCTGATGACAGAGTCAAGATTTGGCGTAACCACATGAGTCTATGGCCCCATCCTGCCTGCTGTCAACGGTACAGGCTGGTGGCAGTGGTATAATGGTGTGGGGAACGTGTTCCTGGCAAAGTTGATACCAATTGAGCAATGTTTCCATGCCCTGAAGAATTCAGGGTGTTTTAGAGGCAAAGGGAGGTCCAACCCGGTACTAGATGGGTGTACCTAATAAACTGGCCACTGAGTGTGTAAGGCATGGATAGAGATAGATATACATCATATTTCTCATTGACACAAAATGTGTGTAAGCAAAGCCCCTTCTTCTAGGAAACTGTCTAGAGAATTGGGTCTGTGAGAGGGAAGACATTTCAAGCCCTTAATGATACCGCTCTATAAGACCCTATATGTCAAATGATTTGCTCCATAGGGGTATTGTTCTGCATCCAAACAGTCTGGTATTTGAGGTCACCTGCCCGAAAGCTTCTCTATGAAGGTCATTGAAAATCAGGCATCATAAACCAAAATCGTAATGTAGCCACCCGTAAGGTATCTGACCTGTAAAGCTACACTTTGAAAATGTGACTCAGCTATTTTGTTGCATGGAAACAGTGTTCATAGGTCCAAGAATTGTGTTCTTCCATTACAATCCATAAATAACCTAACTGACTAATATCAGAATTGATTTTCACAACGTCTGTATGCTCCGTTACAAAATGGAGACCAGGATACCCTCCTGGTGCTGCTGTAAATGGTTTATTAAAATAAGGTGTGTGGGGCTCTCCATCACCCCCTACAGGATGATGACGGGCTCTTCCTCCGACTGGCTCAGGTCCACGTGAAGCTCCAGATCTTGCTGCAGCAGCTCGCTGGTGGTGTCAGCATGGGACGAGCTCTGGGGAAGGGTAGCCTGGGACAGGCAGCCTAAAGAAGACATGGGCCGGTCCCGCACAGAGCTGCCTGAGGCTGGGGGAGATAAAGGGAGGAAGGGGGAAAGGTCAGGGTTTAGGGTTCAGGTGTCTGCTACAACCAACCTTAACAGCTGCACAGCAGCAATCGCAAAGAAGAATGCTATTTCCATGTGAGTGTTATTTCAGTACCATTCCATAGTAATCACTATTCCAGTTAGTGAAATTGGTTTATATGCTGCAAATGGGTAATGACACTGGTGTTTACCTACCTGAGCGGCTGCGCTGGGTCTTGGCACTCTGGGGTCGCACAGGGGTCACACAGCCCGGCTCTGTGCAGCCAGGCTTCTGGAACTGGGAGCACATGATCTTGTCTTTGCTATTGCACATGCCTGCTGTCATTAAAACAGCAATGTCACATCGCGACCTTGACATGGCTATGGGTGTGGTGGGGTCCTGTCATTCCCATATTGTACCTACACACCTTCTTCCAAGTCTTGAGAAAAATACTCTTTCAATACTATTTTGACTCATTCAATGGCCTCATAAATTACTGGGAATCACAAGACCAAATCCCAGGCATAAAACAGGACAGCACATCTCCCTCTTTCTTCCTTCAGGGCTTGATTTGTATGAACAGATGAAAAATATATTAAGATAGAAATGATGGAATGCAAGCAGTGTTACCCCAGGTTATATTTACAGTCTGTTACAGACACCAGGCCTAATCTTCTATAACATAGTAACATTGGGTTATTTCCAGTGTGGAACACTATACCAACCAGTGCCCCTCCCCCAACCCCAGTGCAGCCCATTCTTATTGCTAACTCACTTCCTTAAACCCTCCTAAAATACTCCCTCCCATAAACTAAGCTCCTCTCTCCTTCCCTAAATCTCCTCACCCTCGTCCTTCTCCAGACTCTCGTTCCTAATCCTTCATCATACACCACTTTAACACTGTACTGTATCCCTCCTCAAATTCTCATTCCCAACCAAACAGCCCACTTTCTTTCTCAACCCACCCCAACTTTTCAGTCTCCTCCCCATTCTCTCCTGACCCTTCACCTCCCACTTCCCCATGATGTCCCCCCTCACTCTTCCTCCCCACTTTACTCTTTATCTCTGCATCCCTGCACTGCGAGTCCAACTCTGGACACATGGTCCAGGGAGCGAGAGAGAGGAAACAGGCTAAGGGCAGTTGGGGCCTGGACAGACGGCACGGTGTGAACATCATCTTAAGACACGTTGTGTAACTGGACCCAGGGGTGACAGTGAATCCTCGGAAGTGTGCTTCACTGTCAATGAGGAGTCCATATGGGCTGTCAGAACTGGAGTCTGGACATCACCTCTCTCCCAGGCCCGGACCATGACAGCTGCCCACAGCATGCAGACATGTCACACTTAACATTAGGTGACTTTTTGGAGCGATGGCATAAAAATACAAAATGGACCAGTGGGAATAGTTTTACTGCACTGCAGTTGCTTGAATTGAGTAACATGAATTAAGTAGTCAAATCAAATCAAATCAAAGTAGTCTAGCTTTTGTTCACAATTGTCCAGATTCCATTTTCTTTTCAATACATGTAATTCTACTCTAAAAATACACAGTACTGTAGAGTAGAGCTGAATATAATCCCAGTCCAGAACCCTGTACCGTCTTTAGGAAAGATGGTGGGTAGTCTGGCATCCACAGTCTTGATCGATCTGGTTTTCAGGCGGCCCTTGTAGATATGTCCGTCCAATCCCAGGATGTCCACCTCCTCCGGCTGACCAATAGGCACAAGGACAAGGTCAAATATTTGCATACCTAACAACTGTCAAATACACCTCAAATATACTCTGTACTCAACATGATAACTTGTATAAATGGCTCAACAAATGTGATTGACCGGGTGTATTCCTATGGGCTGGCAGTGGTCTAGTTGTCTGTCAGTACAGTAACCCACAGTAGGTGAGGTTGGTCTCACTCACCTGAATGCGCAGTGGGGAGCTGGAGATGGGCGGTGTCTCCTCCTCAGCCTGGAGGAAGTGGCTGAAGTGCTGCAGGCGGGTGTAGCGGCGGTTGGGGTAGGTCACGGTGTGGCTGCCTCCACAGCTCAGGGACATGGCCAGGTAACTGTAGTCCGCCATCTCAGGGATGCGCTCGCTAGGATGGACACAGGAGTGGAGGTTGAAGGTCGGAAGATGAACACTTCTAGAGGTTTTAAACAGACCTGACAGTACAATATTTATAGTTTGTAGTTAAATTTGGTCACCCTGGCTCCCCGACACTTCTCTAAACCATAACAAAGCAATATTGACAACTTTTTGGTCCTTCCCCTGTTTCAATACATGTGCTCCCGGCTTCCCTGCCTGACCCTGGCCTGACTGACTGACTCACTGCTTGGGCAGACTCTGGCTGGTCCTCTGCAGCGGGCCTTGGATGTGTGGATAGCGGGAGCTCCCGATCTCCCTCAGAGCCCCCTGGCTGTAGGTGCGCTCTGGGCCAGATAGAGAGAGTGCAGAGCCACCTATCTGCCTACACATCATGGTGTGGATCGCTGCACCTGCATCATGGCCCTTTCGGAGCTGGCCATCTCAAAGTGTCCGTGGTTGGTCCCTGGCCTCAGGCTAAGATGGCCATCTCAAAGTGTCCGTGGTTGGTCCCTGGCCTCAGGCTGAGATGGAGGGAGAGCTGGCCATCTCAAAGTGGCCGTGGTTGGTCCCTGGCCTCAGGCTGAGATGGAGGGAGAGCTGGCCATCTCAAAGTGGCCGTGGTTGGTCCCTGGCCTCAGGCTGAGATGGAGGGAGAGCTGGCCATCTCAAAGTGGCCGTGGTTGGTCCCTGGCCTCAGGCTGAGATGGAGGGAGAGCTGGCCATCTCAAAGTGGCCGTGGTTGGTCCCTGGCCTCAGGCTGAGATGGAGGGAGAGCTGGCCATCTCAAAGTGGCCGTGGTTGGTCCCTGGCCTCAGGCTGAGATGGAGGGAGAGCTGGCCATCTCAAAGTGGCCGTGGTTGGTCCCTGGCCTGAGGCTGAGATGGAGAGAGAGCTGGCCATCTCAAAGTGGCCGTGGTTGGTCCCTGGCCTCAGGCTGAGATGGAGGGAGAGCTGGCCATCTCAAAGTGGCCGTGGTTGGTCCCTGGCCTCAGGCTGAGATGGAGGGAGAGCTGGCTATGTCAGACACTTGTAACTATGCAACACGTCTGACTGATCTAGTGTGTGTGTTAGGTCTTTGGGAGTAAGATAAAGTTGACTACACTGTATATTGGATATTGGGACACCTGCACCCCCTGCTGGTTAAAATGGGGCCAAGTAAGAGTTTCAGTTGTGATGTTTGACTGTCTGCTCTCACCTTCTGCAGTGCTGGCGAACCTGCTCAAGCTCATAGATGGTGTACGGTCGGTTGGACTTGTGGGAGGGTAGGCCAGGAGTGGAGGGCACGGTGACTAAGTGTCTGTTGTTCAGTGGAGAGAGAAAGAAGAAAGAGAGGTAGGTGAATAAGCAGCACCACAATCCTAATTATTTCAATTTCCTCAATGTCTGTGTGTACTGTATAAAAATAGGACATTATTATAATTTACTTACGGTCCTGGGGTAAGCATATCGACTGGGCGGTCGCAGGAGATGCAGTGGAACCTTGCCACTAGTTGTCTATGAAAAGGATGTAGCGAAGACAAATCAAAACCAAAGTTTATTGGTTGCATACACAGATTTGCAGGTGTTATAGCAGGTGCAGCAAAATGCTTTGTTTCTAGCTCCAACAGCGCAGTAGAACATCTAGCAAATACAATACAAATACACAAACAAACAAGAAATGACAATCCAGAGTAGATATATCAGTGAGCATGTGTCAGAATCCAGAATATAAATATGTGTGTATAGACAGTATATCATTTGGAAGGAAAATAGTGTGTACAGTAGTAGGTATATTAGGAACAGAATACAGTATATACTGTACATACACAGTGAGTAAACAACAGTATACAAACAGAACATAGACATATAGACAGTTAAAATGAATGCTAAACACAGGAAGACAATGAACGCATGATCATGTAGAACTCCATAGAGGAACCTGGACTTATCCAGCCATCATCCCTCCTGGGCCTGGCTGTGACCAGTGACATGTGACTTACTTCCTGATGCCTGCAGCGTCGTCCTCCTTCGGGGCAGGCTGGGCCTGCAGCTGCTTACGGATGCTCTTCCAGCGGTCCTCCAGCTGCTTCTTCACAGGACCCAGCTCAATCCGGTCCAGCTACACAGATAGACAACAGATGTACTACAGGGATGCCAAAGATATAAACTACCACCAGACACACCAGACAGACATGAGACATGAGATTTTTACAAACAATGCTATCTGTCACTATAAACACGTTCGTAAAACACTTAAAAACGTGTGACATACAGACTTGTGAGATATATGTTTTGGTGATAGCATAGTAATAACATGTGTGGCGCATATCAATGGACATGTAGGCCTATTATATAAACATCCATTTAGCAGGGTAACTTCCTGCTCAGTCCCACCTTGCACTCCATCTCGGTGGAGATTTTGTCAATGATTTTGTGCCAGTCCTGCTCCTGGCCGGTGATCTTGCTGAGCAGCTCCTGGAACATGGTGTTGAGCTCCTCTGTCATGGAGTCAAACTGCATGCGGCTCACCTTGGTCTCCAGGGCACGCTTGTCTGCTTTCTACAGGAAGAGAGGAGATGCCATCAGGGCAATGGCAGTACTAGTGTGGGCTTGTAAGGATTAGGTGAAACCTGTATGGACTTGTAAGGGTTAGGTGAAACCTGTATGGACTTGTAAGGGTTAGGTGAAACCTGTATTAACTTGTAAGGGTTAGGTGAAACCTGTATGGACTTGTAAGGGTTAGGTGAAACCTGTATGGACTTGTAAGGGTTAGGTGAAACCTGTATGGACTTGTAAGGGTTAGGTGAAACCTGTATTAACTTGTAAGGGTTAGGTGAAACCTGTATTAACTTGTAGGGGTTAGGTGAAACCTGTATTAACTTGTAAGGGTTAGGCGAAACCTGTATTAACTTGTAGGGGTTAGGTGAAACCTGTATTAACTTGTAAGGGTTAGGTGAAACCTGTATGGACTTGTAAGGGTTAGGTGAAACCTGTATGGACTTGTAAGGGTTAGGTGAAACCTGTATGGACTTGTAAGGATTAGGTGAAACCTGTATGGACTTGTAAGGGTTTGTTGAAACCTGTATGGACTTGTAGGGGTTAGGTGAAACCTGTATGGACTTGTAAGGGTTAGGTGAAACCTGTATTAACTTGTAGGGGTTAGGTGAAACCTGTATTAATTTGTAAGGGTTAGGTGAAACCTGTATTAACTTGTAGGGGTTAGGTGAAACCTGTATTAACTTGTAGGGGTTAGATGAAACCTGTATTAACTTGTAAGGGTTAGGTGAAACCTGTATTAACTTGTAGGGGTTAGGTGAAACCTGTATTAACTTGTAAGGGTTAGGTGAAACCTGTATTAACTTGTAGGGGTTAGGTGAAACCTGTATTAACTTGTAGGGGTTAGGTGAAACCTGTATTAACTTGTAAGGGTTAGGTGAAACCTGTATTAACTTGTAAGGGTTAGGTGAAACCTGTATGGACTTGTAAGGATTAGTTGAAACCTGTGTGAGCTTGTAGGGATAAATACATATGTGTATGAACTTGTGTATGGACACGTATGGGCTTGTGGTGACTTGTATGGCCTTGGTAGGGTTTAGCATGGGCTGGTACAGGTGAACTTGAGCATGTAGAGATTTGTAGGAACCCTTATGGTCTTGAGTGGACTTGTGGAAGCTCGTCTAGACTAACATCAACATGTGAGAACTTATGACAGTTCACCTGAGTTGAGTATAACACACTGAGGGAAAGCTCAACTATGCCATGTTGTGGTGAGAGACTCACGATTTCAATCTCCATCTCCACAAGCTCTTTGTCAGCTTTCTTCTCGTCCAGTTCTTCCATGGACTTGTACAGATGCTGTGACAGAAATACATTATTCTGTGGTTTGGAACAGAAGTACAGCATGGAGCGTCTCCTATTCCCCTATGGGCCTCCCCCTGCTGCGGCCCTCCCTCCCAGACTCACGTCGATGTGGACCTGTTTCTGGCTGTGCTCCTCAATCGGGTGGTTGGCTGTGCCGTGGAGCTTCTCACACTCAGCCTGCAGTTGCATGATGGCTCCCTGAACGTCATTCATCAGCTCAGAGCTCTGGCAGAAACAACACAGAGAGACAGGGTTCTATGTCTGTAATACACAGCCATGGCCCCACTGCCATGGAGTGCCTGGCACTGACACACTCCTTTCCCTTAACACACTGCTGCCCTGATAGAGCTTCCCTTACATATCATATTTAAACGTATCCCTCCCTCAGGGTTCAACATAACAGACCCATTATTTAATTTAAACCCTTTGGTATTCTGTTTCATCCTCTATCCTGGCCCTGCCTATAGTACCTCTGCTCCAGGTCTGCCTCCTCCCTGCTGATTCATGAATCTGCTAACCAGGCCCTGCAGATTCTCATAGCGCTGGAACAGCTGGCTGACCTTCCTGCTCACGTCTACAGAGCAGGAGGGGCACGTGGAGCCTTGTTGCCCGCCTGCCTGCCCGCTGCCCTGGCCCTGCTCTGACCCCTGGGGCTCCTGCTGGAGGCTCTGGGAGAGCAGCGAGGAGGAGGACGCCATCATGTCCTCCAGCATGCCTCGCAGGTTGTCCATCTGCGGTGAGAGGGCAGTGTGAGGGCCATGTTGGGGCCACTTGCTGCTACATTATGGATGATGCTGTCTCAGCTATATTCTACAGTTGAAGGTTTTACACTCTGGTGTTAGACCTGACAGTGTATTCAAATAAATAAATGTCTGTCTGTCTGTCTGTCTAACCTGATCCTGTAGCTGTCTGTCTTTCTTGGTCTTCTGTTCAGCCTTGGCTGAGGTGTTCTCAGTCTTCAGCAGTAGCACCTCTTCCTCCACTTTCTGCACTGCGTTCCTGAACACAGAGTGGTGGAACAGGTGCACCAGGCCATGAGGAGCAGGACACCACCTCTCTTCCAATGGAAAACTACCACATCTCAACAGGCCATAAAACTGCTGAGGGAAGAACGGCTCGTAATAATGTCCGGAACAGAGCAAATGGAATGGCATCATACACCTGGAAACCATGTGTTTGATGTATTTCCTACCATTCCACTGATTCCGCTCCAGTAGTTACCACGAGCCCGTTCTTCCCAATGAAGGTACCGCCAACCTCCTGTGTTACAAATTACTTAGACTACCAAATGATATCAAATGTAGTTTCCATAATAAACTATCTATCATTTCTATTTAGCCTTCCTGTGTGCTCATGTGTCATAGTTTACCTGAGGTATAATATCTGCAGTCTGAGCTGTCCTTGCTTAGGAGAGTCAGGGGAGTCCTCACTGTCTGACCCTTTGGCTGTTTCTGAGCCTCCCTCTGAGCCCTGAACTGTTCCTATGTTCAGAATCAGCTGCTCCAGTTCTCCCAGCTATGACAGGGACATGGGGTCATCAATAATGTGTGTGTAGATCTTGCATATGCTTGCATAGATCTTCCTAGCTCACCTTGGCTCTGTCACCCATCAGGCTGTCGACCAGAACTCTCAGATGATTCAGTTGATCCAACAGTTTGTCAGGCACATCCCTGTCACCTACACATTCAGGACAAAAATGGTCATCCCACACAAGACATCATTCAGTAAAAGAAAACATAGAAAAGCCATACACTATCCAATCTCCACATTGTTTTCTTACCCAAGTCAGTGAGGAGCTCCCGGAGGTGCTGGAGCTGGGCCTGGTCGGCCTTGCCTGCTTCCAGCAGCTCTACTCTGGTCTCCAGGGTGTTGTGTCTCTCCCTGAGCCTGCCCACATCCCTCAGGGCCTCCACTGTCTCTGGGTAATGCTCTGCCCCGCTGGCCACACGAGACAGGGGTTTGCTGCCCACCATCAGTGCTCCATCAGAGACGGACTGCTGGGGCAGTGCCCCCCCCATGCTGGCTGGCAGTGACAGTGCAAGGAGTGAAGGCAGCAGCTCCATCAGAGAGGGACTGCTGGGGCTGTGCCCCCCCCATGCTGGCTGGCAGTGACAGTGCAAGGAGTGAAGGCAGCAGCTCCATCAGAGAGGGACTGCTGGGGCAGTGCCCCCCCCATGCTGGCTGGCAGTGACAGTGCAAGGAGTGAAGGCAGCAGCTCCATCAGAGAGGGACTGCTGGGGCAGTGCCCCCCCCATGCTGGCTGGCAGTGACAGTGCAAGGAGTGAAGGCAGCAGCTCCTTCAGAGAGGGACTGCTGGGGCAGTGCCCCCCCCATGCTGGCTGGCAGTGACAGTGCAAGGAGTGAAGGCAGCAGCTCCTTCAGAGAGGGACTGCTGGGGCAGTGCCCCCCCATGCTGGCTGGCAGTGACAGTGCCAGGAGTGAAGGCAGCAGCTCCCGTATGGCATTGACTGAGGCGCTGAAAGGAGTCATGGTGGTCATGACAACTGATGTGGGGACAGGGACTGAGTGCCTGATTTCCTATTGGAGAAATAGCTACCATCAACACAAAGCTAATGTCTATTCCTATGTCTTGTATATGATTGCTTGATAAAGGAATCTCGCTCTTTCAAGCGAGACATAAGACATGCCTTTTGCAGATTCTGTTGCTCGCTAACCAAGGTGGTCTGCATGATGTCCCAGGTCACACACTGGATGAGCTCGTCTGGGTCTGGGTAACGCCCAACTCTGTCCTGCAGGTCTTTCTGTGATAGAGAGAAGACAAGAAAGAGAGGAAGATGATTAACCTCTTTTTACTAGAGTTAGCTACTACAGTACTATACTATTGTTTGTCTCCTCTTAACAATGTAGTATATCATTTCTGAGCTTGGAAAGTAGTCTCCTGAGTTCCAACTCACGGTGGCAGAGTCCAGGTTGTCCAGTCGGTGGCAGTACTGTTCCACTTCGTTGATTCTGTCAACCAGCTCACTCATATTCAGCTGGGACCCAAAAATACCCAGAGCAACGTCATGCTACCAGATGGAAACAGACATGTAGGATAATCCCTATTATCCTCACTCTATTGTTGGGGTGAGTGACAGGCCAGGTTGCCAGAGATAAGCTGTGGCTCTTTGATGCTGTTGCCCTCTGTATGACTCCATGTCCCCTACAGAGAGGGATGGAGGGAGGGGACCAGGGCCAGGGTGGATCGGGCTCTACATGACGCTATATTTCACCACTGTGTGGGGTGGTGAGATGGAGAAGGATTCACTAGTGATGAGCACTGGGTAGATCCCCTACTGTAGATTAATGAGGGAGATGAGCAAGGTTGCCAAATGTTGTCTATCTGCAATCCCTCCTCACTATGAGGGTTTGCCAGTATGGATGTGTGTCTGACCTGGTTGAGTTGGTTCTGGAGGCTCTTGATCTCTTTCTTCAGGTCGTCTCTGGACTCCTGCAGGTCCTGGATCTCCTTCAGCAGATCCTGGATCAGCAATATAGACTGGAAACACAACAGAGTGTGTTCGAAGAACTCAAAGCTCAAAGAACCCCACATCACTGGTCAGATCAATTAACACAATCATTACCTTTTGTCAGTTTCTGTTATGATGACTGAATCGTAGGCTATAGAAATAGAGGGCCGCACACACGATATATAAATCTCCAACATTTCGGAATCACTGTGTCTTATTCAGGGTGAATCAGCACACATGGTGATCTCTTAGCATTAGGTCTAAAGCTTTTTCACAGCCTCTTCATGCCCAAAACACTTGAAACTGACTCAGCCCAGTTCTCTAATCTCCCAAAGTAAGAGTCTGTGAAACTTTGAAGCGGTCAGGGGACTCAGTAAGGTAGAAATCCCCCTGACCAAAGCCATATCTGTGACTATTCCCCTGGCTACTTCCTTTGAAGATCAGTAGGAAGATCCTAAACCCCTTCATTTAGGAGGGATCCCAAAACCCCTCTCCGTGGCTCCATCCAGTTGACATTTCACCCCAAGGGAGGTTACTAGGACACCACCATCCATATGTAGTAGATGAGATACACAAGCTGTTACAAAGCAGCGGTAGGACCTGTCTGTCTCCAGATAATCCATGTTTTTCAGAGTACATAACCCCTGCCCATATGGAACCACTCCACTCTCTAACACAGCTGAGGCCTTGTTGACAGAGTAAACCCACACATGTGCTCTGGGTGTTGCAAATTAGAAATAGGTTGTGTTTACTAAGCAAAGTTGAAACAGGTGGCTTTGAACGTATTTACCAGAGTTCCGGTGGGTTTGTCTAATGCACCCAGACATGAAACGACGCATAGCGACCCCACTGAGCTGCACAGGCCGTCAAACAAATGGCTGAATAACTAATAGGTTGTTCAGTGAGCTGTAAACGTGGAAGGGATATATGACCTGCGTGTATGGAATTTCTGGAGGAGACCACCTTTTTCTTGATCGCCTCAAGCATCTCAGAGACATGAGATTAGGCAAAACATGATCAAATCTTGTAAGCAGGACATGCACTGGAATATTCTAACCTGGCAACCAACCCAACCCCTAATGACAAACAGAGAGACAATCAACTGTATTTGTCACATTTTGATGAGTGGGTCCAGGGTATGGTTAATTTCCTATGAGATTCCTATGACACTTTAAAGCTCATCGTGAGGCTGATTGGACATAGAGTTCACAGGAAATTATGATATTTGCCTACATCAGCAAACAGTAGGCAAAATGTATGCATCGTCCTCTTCCCTCAAAGGAGCTGGGCTCCCTAACCAGGGGACATCCCCAACCGTATCTTCCTCAGAGACAATGTCCCTAGTACTCTGTCTGTTTGTCTGTGAGGATGTTGTTTGGACAGAGTGCCCAACCTCCTTCCTGTTTCTGCCACAACATCTGGGTCAGCATCACCCACAAGTCTGTTGCAAATGGTAACGGAGATGACAACCTAAATACAAGTCCCTTCTGACAACACACAAAACTCTAGTAAAAGGGGTAGAAAATGAGTAACTAACATAATGTAAGTACACTAACTTTTACTGTCCCAACGATAAGGAAGTTATTTGCGATTGGGAAGAAAGCCATCCTCTCTACCTCCCAGTTACTCTTTAGTCAGCCATTAACTGGCTCTGACTAAGATGGCCGGTGGCCTGGAATCCTTCCACGCCACTGTGAACACAGAGCGCCACTCAGGCAGACTTTTCGCAACCCTCTCAGATCCAGGATATGTACCCTGTGGGGTCATAGCACACCTTTATCAACCCCAACAATCCCCTGATAACCTCTGCCATGGGTCAAGAAGAAAGAGACCCTGGCTAAGGACTTGTATGCGGGAAATACAATATGCTGCTATGAGTTCTGAGGCAGAAACTGATGGACATTGGGTCTTAGTGGGGTCTTCAGGGATATGGTATACAGGGCCAGAGAAAGCCAGACAGGGCCAGAGAAAGCCAGACAGGGCCATTGGATACTGGTATTGACCCACAGCTGTACGCCCACAGGATACATGAATGATTCAGAGGATTTTCAGAGGCACCTTCGCCTGTACCCACTGGATGTCCCTCCCTCATATCACCTGAGTGTTAACTGGGCAGGTCTGGGCAACATCAGTGAAGATAGCTAAGACCTGTGAAATCTTTCATCTTCCTACTTGCTTTATTTACACAGACTCATGTCTCTATCAGTGTCCATATTTCAAACTCAGACATTTCAGATAACAGCAGAGATACAGTTCAGAGTGTGGTATGAAGTACTGGACCAACACTGATTCTAAATTGTGGACACCCCAGGAGGTTGGTGGCACCTTAATTGGGGAGGACAGGCTTATGGTAATGGCTGGAGCTGAATAGGTGGAATGGTTTCAAACACATCAAACATATGGAAACCACATGTTTGACTCCGTTCCATTAATTCCATTCCAGCCATTACAATGAGCCGTCCCCTCTAGTGATCTGTACTACTCAGCTATTCAATTTGGTTCCACAGCATACACAGGGAACACAGGAGTGGTGCTTATCTTTGGGGAGTGGCCTTTCCTTTGGAAACTGGAACATAGACACAGCGAGGTCATTTGAGAAGACAGTGTGGTGCCCATCACCTATTGTGCTGTGCTCTGTCATCAATATCCTTATCCAGTGTTGAGAGTTCTGAAATGCTCACCATTCACCACACAGACAGGCCCCCAGCTGCGGGACAGGGCTTTGATGAGCAAGCACTCAAGGACTTAATACAGATAAGAGGGGCTGAATCACTTGCCAGCAGCATATCCCCCTGCATTCCACTGCTGGCTTGCCTCAGAAACTAGGTAGTTGGTCCTGGTCGGTACCTGGATGGGAGACAGAAGGCGGTACTCTTCCCTCTGGTCTAAGGAGATTCAGTGCCCCAGGGCTGTCTTTCAGTGTCCTGACTAAAGATCCCATGGCACTTATCGTATGAGTAGGGGTGTTAACCCCAGTGTTGTGGCTAAATTCCCAATCTGGCCCTCATACCATCATGGCCACCTAATCATCCCTAGCTTCCAATTGGCTCATTTGTCCCCTCTCCTCCCAACTTTAACTCTTCCCCATGTCCTTGCTGTAAGAGAATATGTTCTCAGTCAATTTACCTGGTAAAATAAGGGTCAAGAAATAAACCTCAGACTCTAACATCTGTCACAAGATGGATGTCTAGTCTAGAATACCCAGTGGAACTGTAATGTTATCCTATTTCTTGACTGTTATGGCCATTTTTCTTTGACCACAAAATTATTTTGGGACAGATTCCCCCAAATAATTTGGCGCCTATCTTATTACAAGCAAAATTGTGCATCACAGACAAATCAAAGTTTCAACACGGTTTTGACTGTTGATCGAGGGAGGGAGGCAGCACTGTCACAGCAGCAGTGTTCAGTGTTCCTCGCATGACATTATTTCAATTTATAATAAAAATTATAACTCCGCGATGACAGTGTGATATTAATAATTACATTTTGAGGAAGAGCCTGTCTCACCTTGGACACGCCGTCCTCACTCGCCTGAGCCTTGGGGCGGAGCTGCATCAGCTGCCACAAGTCGTTGACCGGTGTTGTGGTTGAGGCAGTGCGGCTCAGAAGATCTGTACCGCTAGGAAGCTTCTCCAGCGCGGCCATCTGTCTCTATCTGCCGAAGTTTGTCTTCCATGTGATGGTACGGGCTAGAGGACTTGGTCAGATACGGGGCATGGGGCTCCTGTGGCGGGGCATCCTGCTCTCTCCAGCCGGTGGTCACATTTTGGATTTTCAGGTGTCCCAGGATAGCGTGGAGGAGGGTATGCAACGCATTGAAGTTGACAGCTCCAACTTCAGGTGTCCCGATCGACAGGTTCACCAAATCGAACAAACTAATGTCAGCTGACATTTTGTCTCTCACTGCTTCTGAGTTAATGTTATTAAAAGGTATTTACGAGGGATAAGATATATCTTCTTCCAATATTGCCATCTTATTTTGTAAAAAATAAACGCCAGAATGATTCAATTAAATAACATAAGATTTTAAAAAAGGACAGGATCGAACGCAAAAAAAAATAGAAATGTACAATTATAGAGAAAAAAAAAATCTCAGATTCTTCTGTACTAAATAAAAAGTGTCTGCAAATTAGAATGAAATATTCCCTACAGTTACTTTTCAACACCTTTTCGTTGCTACTCAATATCGGTTGTTTCTTATTCCAATGCCATTTCTAACCTTGTTTTAGAAATTGGTTCTAATCTCTCACACCTACCATAGAACCGCATTGGACGTAATAATGACAGTGAGTATAGTTCCCTTTTGTGATTGGATGTAGCCTCCTTCCATTACACAATAATTGCATCCCAAATTGTGACTCACAGCGTCCCTGGTTGCTGAGCAACAAGGCAAATCCTCATCAGGTAGGACAAGGGTTGTGTTGTTGAGAAAGTATGCAAAGCATCACCTGTTCTCACCCCAGGTATACAAAAAGGAGCACACAGACACGAAAAAAAGGCTCAAAATAACAATTTAATAATAATAAAAATGTAAAAAACAAGCGTGCATATCCTGGTGCCTTTCTAAGTAACTACATTCAAGTATAAAATCTAGTTCATAATCCAAAATACATAGTTATTCCCTCAAAATCCTATTGATTGCCTCACATCCAACAGCTCTGGCTCTGAACAATCTTAAAACTCAGTTTTTCATGTGCCACAGAACTGAACTCTACATTAAGCAATCCCACACAATGAATTAAATGACTCATGAACTAGACTATACATTTTTGGCAAGGAGGAGCACAAACACTGTAAACTGTTTGTGACCTCAATCGGAATTGCATGATGAAAATGTAGAACAAAAAATGCTTGATGTTTGCAGAGTGCAAATGTCATTGTTTCAATGTGAGTTCTAAATAAAACCATAGCCTTTTAAACTCATAAGCTCAAGAGTTCCTCAATGTGACATTTTAACAGAGCAATATAACCTAGAGCAGTTTAGACATAAAAATTCTGGTCTACATTTTGTAATTCACCCAACAGCCATGCCATCATCCTCAATACACTATCTATGGCCTTTTGGATCCCACTTTTGACAAAACCTATTGAATACTACAGATACTCTGAAAATGTGATGCAAATATTGACAAAGAAATAACATTTAGAGCATTGTTCGACAATTTCGTACAGATATCAAAATAACAACAATAATTTAAATTGCAATAAACTAGTGTATATGCGTAATTTCTCCCTTTATGACAAATGCCATCTTACAAGAAATCTAGATGCAGTGGAGTCCTGATAACTGCAATGGCTTGGGAGTGTTCTAAATGTGTATACTAAATCTGAGCATGCGGAAGTGAAAAGTGTATTTGAACTGATAAACTGCATGTAAACAGAGTTTGTATATTTCCAATGTGCACTTATCAAGAATCGACTATACTACGTTTTCTTCTTCTATCAAATTTAAAGTAGTATAATAAGATTAATGTCAAAACTGGAAACCTTGGTAGGAATAGCAGTCTAGTCAAACCTTAATCAATGACTACTGCACATTGAAACCAACCAGCTGAACATCTACATGAAGACAGAAGCACAGTGAATGACATGAAAGTAAAGGCTCCTCTGTGCACAACTGACTCACTCCAAGTAAAGTAAAATATACAGTATTTAAGTGTATCTTCCACTTGAAAGGCAAAAATCAAAAGAGCTGTGAATGACTGCTAAAACAGTGTTACTAGTCTCTGCTTATTGGAATCAATAGAGCTGTGAATGACTGTGCTAAAACAGCGTTACTACAGTCTCTGCTTATTGGGGCTGAGGTGGGCCAGTCAAACGGTCAGTTGAAGGATTCCAAAGGATAGCTAGGTTGATAGGAAGGTGTTACACCGACTCTTCCCCGGATGACCCGTCCAGCTGTGAATAGCTCCTCTCACCGTGACCCCCTCCTCCCATTGGTTGTCATATGTTGTCATAGTCAGTGTCCCGTCGACTGGAGACCACCACCCACTCAGCCACGAAGAAGGATAGCGTGCCCAGGAAGCCCACCACAACCATGATGAGCAGCTGCCAGTGCAGCAGGAGATAGTTACTGTAGAAGAAGGCCAGGGCTGCAGTGATGGACTGCAGAGGACAAGAGCACCAAGTTACACCACTGTAACACAGCAACTGTGGTTAGCAAGTATGGGGAATCATCAAGGGATACACCAAGCAAATAGCTCAATGTGATATTTCTTCAAAATCTTTCAGAGTAATACATTATCACCATAGACAGCAAACCATCTTGTGTGTGTAGGCCTAACAGATATCAATGTACCTGGACAAACTTGAAAACGGCAAAGGCAGGAGCACTGTCCTCCCGGAACATGAATCCCACAATGCTCAGCAGTTGGGTGTTGAAGCAGCTGTCCCCCAGGCCCAGCAGGAAGCTACACAGCAGAGCCACCTCAACACTGAACAAACAACACAACAGGTTAAGCAATTAAGGCAACGCCACCTCAACACTGAACAGACAACATCCCAGGTTAATACAGACATGAAACCTTACACAATCTGCAGTAACCTGATAGAGTTCAAATGCAATTATGCACTACTGCTACACTTAACATAATGCTCATGTCCTGACCTGCTGTATTCTTATGCAAAGTACGTAGAATTGTTGTAATAGTAATCTATGGTCATTGTTTTATGGGCCAACTGAGTAAGCCCTGCTGTGTACCTTGGGGTGAAGTATGCCTGCAGGTGTGTGCCCTCTTCTGGGGCAATAGGGGCATCACTGGCAATGTTCAAGAAGATCAGGTAAAAGGCCACGAAGTGAGTGATCAGCCCCAGCAGCACGACCGGGTTCCTCCCAAACCGGTTGCACTTGTTCAGCATCCCAAACACGCCCCCTCCTGGACAAACAGTGGCACAGCAGAAACAGAAGAGTTGACTTCCTCGAATCATCAGTCCCTTCCTGTCAACCAGTTTATCTGCTTTCCAAACCTCACGTGTATCATGTGATCCGAAACAGCACTGAAGATAAAAAATGACTTTGACTCACCCAGGATCTCTCCCAGGCCAATGAAAATACCAGAGAGCCCGATCAGACTCTTAGCGTCATTCCCAAATTGAGTCATGGCTCCTATACATGTCCCGTATACCCCACTGTAAAATGTCAACTCTAGGCCTGAAGGTGGGAAAGGAGCAAGAGTTACACACATAGAACCTATGGTTACGCATTCAAACATACTCAATGTCAATTGAATATGCATCCGTTTATATTTCTATACTAGCATCCACTGAAAGAATTTCCTCATGTTGGAAATAGCCCAAACCATTTTTTTCTGAATTATTTGGAATGAATTTGCCCACCTGTGTATGCTATGGAGATACTCAGCAGTAGCATCTCTTTAGTGACAGACAACTGCAACGCTTTCTCTGTAAGAAGAGGGCACATATCAGTCAGTTGAGCTCTGGGCCTTTGTTGCTGACATGACAGATTGAAGTAAGAAGCAACCAATGAACTCTGACTCACTGAAAGCATCCAGAGCCTGGGAACCGAGACCTGGAGTCGCTCTGCAAGGAAGAGAAATCCATAAATAAACTTAAGTACAGCCTTTCCAGACATAAAGGAATACAGGATTATCCAGATTCAACCCAGGCCTATGGAGGAATACAAAGTACCTTACATACAACAGCAGGTACAGAATGCACAAACACCATTTGTATGGCATATCTATAAGTATATCAATATTTGACATCTGTATGTATGCATGACAACATGCGTGATTATGGTCAATAAATGGTAGATAAGGAAAAATGTTCTTGTGCTAGTTCACTCTAACGTTAGACCTAGACCACATTTTCCATCCCAGCCTGTCTGCACTCACATGATGATAGGGGCGCTCTCTGTGGACTCAGTCTGCAGCAGTGACTCAGATGCCTCGGAGGGTGTGGCCTCAGGCTCTGGCTTCTGGATCAGAAAGAACAGAAAGCTGCCCACCAGGCTGATGACCGTGAGAGAGATGAAAACCGTCTGGCGATCCTTGTCTAGACACACACAGCACGCGTCAGCAACTTATGGCCAAAATGAGATTTCCTCGTTGTGTCAAGGGAACTTAGGGAATGCTAGATACTATAAAAAGGAAAGGACTCATGAACCTAAGTAGAATACATTCAAGCGATATCTACATTGTTATAGTAAAAAGTTAACCAAAACTGATGACATACCTGATATGTGAACATGGCCATGCCAGGCAAAATAAATATACATGTTTCCAAAGAATAAGCTGCAAAATGGGATAGATACATGTTAGGCAGTCCAACACCATGGATTCAGTACCAGAGTAAAAAAGCTGTGGTAAACAGTGATGCAATCAATACAGTTATGCTGATAAGAAGAAGTACCTGAACTGTAGCAAGGCCCAGAAAATACCACTGTTCCTGCCAATGGTGGCATCTGTAGAGTTGATGGTGAGTAGGTTCCCCTGAGCTGTCCACAATACTAGGCCACAGATGGAAAGAGATTGAAAGAGAAAAGAAAGAGGGTTATGTGGTGATAGGAAATACAAGTCGTTAATTCTCAAGTAAGAATACCAGTCTTCTTACTTGCAGCCGCTATTCCAACAACTACAGACGCTGTGTAGAAGCTCCAGGTGTAGGGGTGGATGAACATGGCAATGTATCCACTGATGGAAATAAAACATTGGACAGTGTTAACGTCACAAACAAGCTAATGAAAACAAGTACGTTATGCACACTCAGAGAGAATAGATAAATAAACAGTTCTGTAAACAGGTATAGGCTACAGTGGGTTGATTTAAAGAAAGGTCAAAAGGAGTGTGCTCACCTGTATACTAGTCCACTAAAGAACATGGACAACTGGGGTCCTATAACAGCTACTACTGAGGGAGCAATCAGGTTGGATGCAGAGAAAACTCCATAGATGATGGCCATGCTCCATGTAAAGACACGACATAGAAAATGTTAGCAACATGGCTACAAGTGCAGGCATTTTATTCAATAAGGATGTGTTTGAATTTTTTTAAAGCCTGGTGTTTGCCTGCCACGGGTGGTGTCATTAAGATGTCAATAAAGGCCAACAGCAGCAATTAAAATCACAGACGAGGCCCTACAACACCACAGTCATATGCATGTTATTTACGAAATACCTCAGGAAACTGGGATATTGTAGAGAACTGAAAGTATACTTTTGTTGCCTAAACTGGGCAGATTCAATTACTTGCCTTTTGAGACCTCTTTGAGAGAGAGAGAGACAGGATTACGCATTTCCAACAGTTCTAATCTATAGCATAGGAGCCACATAGGTCACCGTATTTCAGCATCACAATGAATTACCTTGTGTATCCACTCCCATGGAATTCAGTACTGTTGAAACTCTTGATCACAGTTTGCTGAAAAAGCATGAGACATAAATAATTGACACCATCAATATTAACTTCCCCTGTAGGTTCCCTGTTTGTGTGGCTTGAATTTGTATATATCATTTGTCAGTTCAACCATACCTCTATATTGCCACATGTTTGGAAAGCAGTGAACATGAACATAAATCCAAAACCCAGGATTATGATGTTCAAGAGTGTCTTTCCCTCTGGACCCATGCTTGCTGCAGAGTGTCACTGTAATATTTCTTGATGAAATGGGTTAGTTAAAAAAACCTCTGAAGGGGTCCACAGCTCATCTGAAAAAGAACAGAATCAAAACAACCTTGGTGACAAATCTGTAGAAACGATGTTATGCTATGAATATTAGCTATTGTCAAGACACTAGGTAGGTATATCTAGGTAGATCTGCTACCAAATAATCATTATAGTAAGTATTTCCTTGATTTGGTCTATTTAGCCACTTGAGAAGAAAACAATTTACCGAGTCGGGTGCTGCACTGTAAAGTCCTTGTTTGTGCAAGCTACATAGTTAGCAAACCAATAACGACTTGTGGAGATACCACCATGGACCCAAATCCTTGAAAGAATCCAACAATAATGTACGATACTTTTCACCTGTGTAGTGTAAAAATGGTCTTTGAATATTTTTCAGTGAGTGACCAAAACTGTTCGTCATGTGAGATAGTCAGCTGACATTTCAAGGCGTACAACCCAAAGCCCACTGGGAAACTGAGTTTATTTGCTATAGTCTGACGCCAATCTCGTTTCCGGGTCAAAATATTAAAAAACATTACTAAATTGAAAGTATTTTCCATTTGTGTCCCCTCCGAGTAATTTGTATATAATATAATATATTTTGGTGCATTGAATTATGATTTTAAAATGTGTAATTTGAAGTTGCGTTTCCCTCCAAATAAATACGCAGCAGCGTTACTCGTCAACCTCATTCAACGAGGAGGAGCAAGGGGCAACATCTTGTCCTAACAAATGGTCGGTGCTAAGGAAATCGTCATAAATTTGGAAAGCTATATTGCATTTTTTAAAGAAAAACTCGACATATTGCGAGCAGGTTGATTAAGTACAATAATTGTAATCAAAAACTTTAAGCGGGTGTTGACCTTTCACCCACATTTTCTGGTAGTACTGTTGCGTGTTTGTTAGCTAGGCTAACTAAGGCCCTATCTGCAACATGAGCTATGGTAGGCCCCCGCCCGATGTTGAGGGCATGACTTCTCTTAAAGTGGATAATCTGACGTACCGAACCTCACCTGAGACCCTTCGCCGTGTCTTTGAAAAGTATGGTAGGGTAGGAGATGTTTACATCCCCCGAGATCGTTATACGAAAGAGAGCAGAGGGTTCTCCTTTGTGCGATTCCATGACAAGCGGGACGCAGAGGATGCGATGGACGCAATGGATGGTGCCGTGCTGGACGGACGCGAGTTAAGAGTCCAGATGGCCCGTTACGGACGTCCCCCAGATTCGCATCATGGAGGCGGTGGTGACCGTGGTGATCGTGGTGACCGTCGGCGTGGAGGTGCACCCCGGAGGTACGGGGGTGATGGCCGACGAAGTAGGAGGTAAGAGCTGAGCACATGGTTAAGTAGTTGCTCTAGCTCTCCTTCGATTGGGTCGTTTTTCATTGTTAGCTATGTGATAATTTTTTAATGTACGTTAGCTATTATGTCTAGTGTTTGTTTAGGAATTTGAATGTTGCAACGGTACCTTATGGCCCTTGTTTCGATTATGTACCGTCAATCAGCCACCATTACAAGTGTGGTTCATTGACCTGGTAACTTTTGAGGGTGTTGTGGCATTACATTTACAGTTTTTAGATGGGCGATAACTTGACATAACGAACTTACACTCGTTTCTCCTCACCAGTCCAAGGCGTCGGAGACGCAGCAGATCCCGGAGCAGAAGCCGATCTCGTTCCCGCAGCCGCTCCCGCAACAGCCGATCAAGGTCTCGTTCCTACTCTCGCTCCAAGTCTCGCTCCCCTAAGAGAGACAAGGCCAAGTCCCCGTCCAGGTCCCGCTCCAGATCCAAGTCTCCTAAGTCAAAGTCCCGTTCCAGGAGCCACACGCCTGCAGAAAGAGCCTCAAGATCAAGATCCAAGAGTCAGCCCAAGTCACCTGGAGAGAATGGAGCTGAAACCCCATAGATGACTGACAAACTGGTAAGTGTTGTAAATTGTTTGAGGTGAAGGCTAGCATTACACTAGATTGTATGACTAGCATGGGGAGGATGTGATGCGGGGATATTATGTGTGGGATGGATTTGCACTACGTCTCCCTTTTCCATGGTTATCTGTGGTTAAATAGAATGGGGTTGGTTGTGGGATGTCTTGACAATGTGAACTACTTTAAGTCTTTCCACCTCAAAGTGGTTATGCATATTACTGTAACACTGGGCATGGCAAAGAGGAATGAAAAACTGTCCCGTATGGTGGTTGCCTGAAACCCACATTTGATGGATTTTGGGGACTATTCCTTTGTCACAATTTTGTTCTGTCCTGCCCAATGTTCCAGTTCATTATCAGTGTAGAGGAAATTTAGGTCCATTCTTGCATTGTACATATGTGGCATTTGAGAATACATTTTTTACAAAAAATAAAATGTTCATAAAACAAATCTGGAATTCTCTCCTCCAAGCTGCGGAATCCTGTTTGCAAAAGAGGAGTTTGAGGCAGTATGAGCAGTTAGTGAGCTGGGTGTGTGAGCTGTCCGGGCACCTGCTGCTGTGGGGGTTGCTATGGAGCAGGCCGGTTGCAGGTTGCAGTCAGTGTTGGGGTGGTGTTGAGGTACGTCTGCAGGACAATGGACAGAAGCCTTGCATTGTCCTCCAGGTCATGCTCTCTGCTTTTTGGGGGCAAAGACTTGTGCTCAGGAGGGAACCAAGGTTTGTCTAACTGGTTTCTCATGACAAGATTTCTCATTTTTGTGAAGCCCGGGCGTCTCTTGACGTTTGGTTCCTTCCTTGAACCAAATAATTTCAACCATCAGAAACGGGTTTGCATAGCTTTTGATTTGGCTCTTTCTTTCAAATGTAGACTAGTTTCCTACTAATATGGGAGAAATGTGCTATGCACATGAAGTTGGCATTACATTGCCAGCTGATTACACCATACATATGGCCTGGAGGTGTCTCCATGTCTATCTGAAGGGAGGGGTGTGGTAAAGTTAACAAGTCATCGCCACTTCATTACTAGAGGTTGAAAATAACTCAATTTTGTTTGTTTTCCAACACCAGTTTCTTACATCCTTGTCTTTCAAACATTTTTCAGATGAGATGCCAATGAGGACGTCACACTTCAGACTGAGGACCCTGTCATACAATGATTTCTGTGTAAAAGGTTATTGTTGTATCTTGATCAGAAGGCTTTGTGTGGTTTTTTTTTCTTTCTGTTTGCCCAGGCTGCTAGTCTTTCATTGTGCAATGTTTAACAAAAAAATAAACTATACTTAATGTGCTTTTGAGGTAGATGGGCTAAAACTGCTTGGATTTCAATTTGTTGGGCTATTTTAGTTATCTAAAACTGTCAGTGAAGATTTGATGACCTAGCTTTTACAACTGTTATTTTGGGTTTCATGAAGGCCATTACAGAAGTTCAAATGGATAGGGCTTTTAGAATAAGTGACAAGAACCAGGCATGGATTTACTTGCAGGTCAACTTGCTATGTAGCTTTGTTTAATTTCATTGTGACTCTAATCTTCTCTCCTGTATTTTTTGTGCACTAGGCGCAGTTGTGTAGCAGTTGAGTATTGCTGGTTAGCTGTTAAGGTGGCGTGTTGCAGTGCTTGGCTGTTTCCAGTGTTCTCCGGAATGCCCCTGTGGCTACAATGCTGTGATGGTGGCCAACTTAAATGGCTGCTACAAATTCACCATCGGTAGAATGCCTGTCTTTCAACAAGTTAAAAATTCTCTAATTCAGAGCACTAAGTATGTTGTGCTAATTATGTTTAATGCATTCTGTCTTGCCCTTTGTGCATTCCTTTTCCCCCTTGCAAGAGTCTGTATAGGTGTCCAATGTGAAAGCTAATAAAAATTGTCTTCTAAAACATTTGGGTTATCAATTTATTCTGAAACTTTAACAGAACACTACTATACAACGTAAACTATTTTATAATGCATTGAGTTTTGAACCATTGATCTTGTATTGGGTCTTGACTATTTGACTTTTTACTGTGCCTTGCTGACACCATTGTCTTTCATTCAGTTTTCCTTGTCCTCAGTTAATAATTTGTACAGTATGGCTTCCTGGAAGTGTTGATCTTTGTTGGCATAGAATTTCTCCAGTGGAATGTTCCATTTGTGCAGCAATGCCTCTATGGACCAGTCAGCACTGAGACAAAGAAAATCAAAATGATTAATGTTTACTTGACCTTGACTGACAGTCATGGACTGGTCCTGAAAGGCATATCTTCTCTCTTGGTAAGTTGTCCAAAATTGGGCCTCAGTGTTTTTCCTCAAGAGGAAGGAGATGGTCACCAGGACATTTTCAATCTGAAAGTTGTAAATTCACAGTTGCGTTAGATTTGAACGATCTGCTCAGATTTATCCAAACTAACCGGTCAGTCTGAATTCACCTTCAGGCTCATAGAAAATGTCTGATCCCAAGATGTCTAATGGGGGGAGGAGCAGAAGGTCTGGGGAGGTAATACCCACCACAAGCACATTGGGCAGTTCATTCACTTCACAGGTGTGCCTACAGTTCTCCAGACACTGGAAGTTCTGCACTGTCTGACAAGATCACTTGTGCCCCACACTTTGCTGCCACCACACCAGGTAAACTCACGCCAGCCCCAAGCTGTGAACAAACCGCAGTGCATTCTGATTCAATCATTTGTTTTTGAAATAAGTTACACATTTACATGGTAAATAAGTGAATTGGAGAGTGGCCTGATTGTGAATTAGTTTGGTTAAGTAAATTACCTCGCACTGTTTTGTGCATCACCTCCCTATGTGTCGACACATTGTGCTAATACCGCTGCACAGGGCCATACATGCACCTCATATTGTGGATCAAGGACATAGTACAGAGGGGAGAAACGACATGATTACAGTTCACATGAATGTCAACTTCCATTGATTCAGAAAAGTCATCTGTACTCCTCTCCAAGGAACTCGGCAGGCTTCGGGGCCAATTACCACAATGAAGTTGTAGGCGAACTATTATTTAGAGAAGCATTGCTGGTTCCAAATGGCAAAAGTGTAGAGAAAGTGCGCAAAAACCTCAGGGATGGAAACATTCAGTGATTGCTTTGGATCCTCGTATTCTTCGAATGTGAACGATTTCTGCACTGTTGGACATCTCAGTTGCTCTGTTTTCCATTTACCGTCCCAATTGTGAGAGTAAATAAATTGTGGTAAAACAATACGTTTACTATCATAAAACCCGTCTCCGGAAAAACAGACACGCTTGCGACTGTCTGCTGAAGGACGTGGGAAACTAGGCGTATTCCATATTTTATCCAATCGGTTTTCTCGGATGTATGGCTCGCTAAAATATGTGACCAAGGAGCTTCCTACGGCTCTCTGGGTGGGCGGGTTTTAAATTGTAGGGACCCCGGGTTTGGTTGCAAGAGCATTGTTGTAGTTAGCCCCTTAGCTAATTTAATCCGGGCAGCTTCCTCCTCGCTATTAAAAGTGCGCTTAGAACAACATCTTAATTTTAAGGCCAACGGGTCGTGTTTCAGTAACACCAACAAAGTACTCGTATGAAGTTGCTTAACCGTTTAACGTTCGCTTCACTACTAGCAAGTTAAGCTAGCAAATGTGTTTCTCTATGCACCCCAGTCTAGCTAGCTAGCTAACTCAAGTGCCTAAATTCGCAGGAATGAACCATAAAAGTAAGAAGAGGATCAAAGAGGCGAAGCGGAGCGCCAGACCTGAGCTGAAGGACTCTTCAGACTGGACGAAACATGATTATTGCGATACTTTCGATGTGTCACACCGCTCAGTGAAGGTAAACTGTCGGTAGCAAGTTATCCATGCTAGGCTAGTTAGCCATGTTAGCTCTTTCAACACGTTTCACCTTACAAAACCAGTGCGGATGGTCACGTAGGCTGCTGCTGCACTTTCAGCGCACAGCGGTCTTCATTGGCGCAACTGTCAAATCGGTCAGTCTGGACTCAAACGCTGTACCACAGCCCATTCGGTTAATTATTGACCACATTGGTTTGACGGTGTATAGTTAATTTTTTGTGAAATCGTGACATTGTTACATTTGTATTTCATTGAGGCTTACATGTGATTTATTAGCCAGTCACCACCAACAGGTAGCCGGCCTACTGACCCATGTTCTCAGACCCAATAGACAGCTGATGATGGTATTTTGTCCACCTCGATCCACTGTTTATATTTGATAAGAAGACTGTAATTGTATTATGTCTGTAGGAATTATTGCCCTTGTCCTCAGAGATAAACAGGAAAGCCCATACCTTTTCCACAGTGTGTCCTGATTAAACACTGTTATATTGACACAATCACTACAACAATGTATGATTGATAATGCATTGATCTTAAAACCAACTTCATTGTTAACTGTATGTTTGAAATAAGCCCACTGGAGGGCATTTTCTTTGCTCCATGTGGGACACTGGGTTATTGCCAAGTGGTTCAGCAGGATATTTGTTATCACAAGAGTTAAGAAGGGCTGCTCTGGGTTGCTAAGTATACCCATGACACTCGAAGCTTAGGTAGTTTCAAGAGTTGTCCTATAGGTTAACAACTCATCTCAGCATTTTTGTTTCATTCCTTCTCTTTTGGGGTTGAGCTTCTGAACTTAAGCTGACAAGGTACAAATGTTGTTCTGCCCCTGAACCAGGCAGTTAACCCACTGTTCCTAGGCTGTCATTGAAAATGAGAATTGGTTCTTAACTGACTTGCCTAGTAAAATACATTTAAAATTTCATTCCATGTAAAAGCAGAACAAAAATGCCCATGACCTTTTGTATTCCCTTTGCCCCCGATCAGACTATATCAAATGGTCTTCCTCCGAGTCTACTCCTTAATGTTCCAGTTGGTTGCATTGCATTCAAAAACAGTTGATCTTTTATTGTGATGCAGTTTTGTAAAACACTCAACCTCAATCTGTGAGACCAATACTAGGCCCAATGACTGGGAAGCATTAAGTCAGAAATGACTAGTGTTCCCTTTGAATTCAGTTCAATGTAATTTATATTGATAGAAAGGTTATTGATTAAAGTAGTCGTACATTCATGAAATGTAGCCCTCAACCCTCTCTCTTTCACACACACAAACTGACATGACATATGCGTCTCACAGGACAATGTTGAGCGTGTGGACACCCTGCGTCTCAGCGCAGAGGAGTTCATCCAGCGCTTCGAGAGGCCCTACAAACCTGTGGTGCTACTCAACTGTCAGGACACCTGGCCCGCACGTGAGAAGTGGACCATGGAGCGCCTCAAACGTAAGTACCGCAACCAGAAGTTCAAGTGTGGCGAGGACAACGACGGTTACTCTGTGAAGATGAAGATGAAGTACTACGTGGAGTACCTGGAGTCCACACAGGACGACAGCCCACTCTATATTTTCGACAGCAGCTACGGCGAGCACGCCAAGCGCCGTAAGCTGCTGGAGGACTACCAGGTGCCAGTTTACTTTAGGGACGACCTCTTCCAGTTCGCCGGGGAGAAGCGTCGGCCTCCTTACAGGTAAGAGCTATTCTCAGTAACATTGTTAACTAAAATAGCTGCAATGTTATTGTATGTTCTGTGAAGTTGAACTAACTCTAGTAACACCTGTCCCTTTATTTTTCTGTATTTTTTCTCAGATGGTTTGTAATGGGTCCTGCCCGCTCTGGCACTGGCATCCACATTGACCCGCTGGGTACGAGTGCCTGGAATGCCCTGGTGCAGGGGCACAAGCGCTGGTGCTTGTTCCCCACCCACACGCCCCGGGAGCTGATCAAGGTGACCCGGGATGACGGGGGCAACCAGCAGGACGAGGCCATCACCTGGTTTAACGTGGTGTACCCACGCACCCAGCAGCCAACCTGGCCTGCTGAGTTCAGACCCCTGGAGATTCTGCAGGGACCAGGGGAGACCGTGTTTGTCCCTGGTCAGTGGGCTACTGCTGCCATTTTATAGATGTTTGGTCTGTCTTTCACTTTGAATACTGTTTGACTGGAGAGAGTGAAGTAGTTTTAATCTTCAGCGTTGAATCATTTGTCAGGATCTGAAAAGGCCAGGGTTCAGTTAGTTAGGAAATATATTATATAAAAGTAGGGCAGAACATACAGTGAGTATGAAAGGTCTTTGATGAGAAGTGATATACCAATATTATGTGCTGTGTGTATATGTACATATACGTGTATATATACAGTAACAGTAAAAAGTTTGGACACTTTCTCATTCAAGTTTTTCTTTATTTTAACTATTCTCTACATTGTAGAATAATAGTGAAGACTTCAAAACTATGACATAACACATATGGAATCATGTAGTAACCAAAAAAGTGTTAAACAAATCAAAATATATTTTATATTAGCCACCCTTTGCCTTGATGACAGCTTTGTACACTCTTGGCATTCTCTCAACCAGCTTCATGAGGTAGTCACTTGCAATGTATTTCAATTAACAGGTGTGTCTTGTTAAACATTAATTTCTGGAATTTCTTTCCTTAATGTGTTTGAGCCAATCCTTTGTGTTGTGACAAGGTAGGGGTGGTATACTGAAGATAGCCTAATATAGTACAAATAAAGAAAAACCCTTGAATGAGTAGATATATCCAAATGTTTGACTGGTACTGTATATATATGTGTGTGTGTGTGTGTGTGTGTGTGTGTGTGTGTATGCCATACACTCACCAGCCAGTTTATTAGATAAAGTACCGACCCCCCCTTTGCCTCCAGAACAGCCTGAATTCTTTGGAGCATGGATTCTACAAAATGTCAGAACATTTGTTGCTCAATTGATATCAAGGGACCCTAACGTGTGGCAGGAAAACATTCCCCACACCAATACACCACTGCCACCAGCCTGTACCAGGCAGGATGGGTCCATGGACTCATGCTGCTTACGCCAAATCCTGACGCAACAGGAGCCGGGATCCGTAGGACCAGACAATGATTTTCCACTTTCCAATTGTCTAGTGTTGGTGATCGCGTGCCCACTGCAGCAGCGTCGTCTTATTTTTAGCTGATAGAAGTGGAACCCTCTATGGTCGTCTGCTGCAATAGCCCATCCGTGACAAGGGCCGAAGAGTTGTGTGTTCTGAGATGCCGTTCACACCACTGTTGTACTGCGCCGTTATTTGTCTGTTTGTGGCAAGCCTGTTAGCTTACATGATTCTTCACATTCTCCCTCGACCTCTCATCCATGAGAGAGGTCACAGGACTGCTGCTGACTGGATATTTTGTGTTTGTCGCACCATTCTCTGTAAATCCTAGACATTGTCGTGCGCGAAAAGCCCAGGAGGGTGGCAGTTTCTGAGATACTGGAACTGATGTGCCTGGTACCAACGGTCATACCAAACTCAGTCGCTTAGGTCACTCGTTTTACTCATTCTAACGTTTAAACGAGCAGTAACTTGATGCCTCTGCCTGCTTTTTATTGTAAGCCACGGCCACATGACTCACTGTCTGTAGGAGCGATCCATTTTGTATGTAATAAACTGTCCGGTGATATGTAATGTATGTATTCACAGCTTTTCACTTTCACTATGTAGCTGGGCTATTCTAGCTATCCCGTTTCTGCTAGCTCTCTCCATGAATATCAACAAGAAGTGTAGCCACCACCTTGTTTACAACTACACTTACTGTGGGGCTCAGTGATCGACATGGTTGCAGAGGTTAATCCAGTGTTACTGATCTACCCTAATACCCTGCACCCTCCTGCGTTAACTGACTGATAAAACAGGATTAAACTCTGTTTCCTTTGGATCTGGGCCAGATCTTGAACTTTTCCTGTTTACTCAAGTTGGAGACCAGAATATTAGGTCCTGATGGCTGAGAGAGTGTATGTGAGGGAGTGTGTTTGTTTCAAGAGCAGAACCCTGTTGGACAGGCTGTTCTGTCTCCTCTGAAGATGTCCATCCATACCTTTACTATTTCTGTCTATCCACCCACCTCTTCCTCCACTCCATAAAGGTCTTGTAAACTAATGACTAAGATTTTCATCAAAATGTCCTCGGACAGAGTATGTTTTCTGCCATGTGAGAAGGTCAGATGGTGTATTATTGTACTTGGCCATTCTGTGGTTTGGTGATCTGAAACCTAATCCTGATCATCTCTTGCTTGTTCTCTAGGAGGCTGGTGGCATGTGGTTCTCAACATTGACACCACCATCGCTATCACTCAGAACTTTGCCAGCACCACCAACTTCCCCATCGTGTGGCATAAAACTGTGCGGGGCCGGCCCAAGCTATCGAGGAAGTGGTATCGGTAAGCACTCCTAACAGAACAGCTGTAGGAACACCTCGTGAAAGAAGAAACTTTTAAAGATTTTGTCTGTCGGGAGGCTGTAGAATATGAGGAACAATTCTGCACACACTGGGTTTTATGTCACTGTTTATTTGGACCAATTACAATTTAGCAAGGGTGAACTTTCACCTGGCATCTTTAGAATTTTCAGATGGGAAGGGGTTAGTTTGGTCCATAGACGGCCGAGATGATTATAGAGGGGATGTGAACCTCTAGGGCCTCCAAACTCGTTTTTTCATTGTTTCCCTCTAGTCAGGGACTGATTTAGACCTGGGACACCAGGTGGGTGCAATTTAATTATCAGGTAGAACAGAAAACCAGCAGGCTCCGGACCTCGTAGGGTAAGAGTTGAATACATCTGGTCTATAGGATCTGCCCTGGTTCTGTCATTCGCACTAGGCCAAACATTTCACGACCACCTGCTCCCATCACATCCAGTAGCTGGTCAGAGGGCAGCATTCATGTAAGATTTGGTTCTGGGCTTCCAAACTTATGGGAACCAATAAAAAATGTGTTGGCAGGTTCTGTAAAGAATGGGTCCTGCCCGCTCTGGCACTGGCATCCACATTGAACCTCTGGGTACGAGTACCTGGGATGTGTTGGTGCAAAGGCACAAGTTCTGATGCTTCTTCCCCACCCACGAGATCTGGGAGCAACGAGGACCAAAAGCCCCAGTCCATACATTGGGCAACATTTTCGTGGTCCAAAGGGGCACTGATTTGTGCAAAAACTACTGCAAACTCATTTATAATCTGGCAGCGTAATTTAATTTGTAACTTCAACAATGTGCGTTATATTGTGTGATTATTTAACTAGAGTTTGATAACCAAGCAATACATAAATAGTCGCCTCCTTATAATGGACCTTGCTGAAGAGTTTCAAATTAAATCATACTGCCAAATTTTTGCAAAAATGTCACCCATAGCTGCCTTTGTAGGTACCTCAATGGGAAAATACATTGTAGAAAAATGGCCTCTGATATTCCTTTACATGGTATTTAATGATAATGTTCTAATATATTTGCAACCAGATCCACTAACTTTCACAAGGAGGGTATTTATTTTCATACATAAAATCTCTCTTAGTATCCTGAAGCAGGAGAGGCCAGACATGGCTACCCTGGCAGACAAAGTGGACCTCCAGGAATCAACTGGCATCGCCTCGGACAGCTCCAGTGACTCTTCCTCCTCCTCTTCCTCCAGCTCCTCTGACTCAGACTCAGAGGTACATCCCGTTCCCTCAAAAAACACACACATACAGTGTGACATTCACACATGGATATACAGTAGCCCCCTACTCTAGGGACCCCTGAGCTGGGTGTAAGATAGAGGGCAGCAGGCACCTGTTCACGTGCGGGCAGATGTCATGGGGTCTGCCACAGATGTGCATGTGAAACGGCCACACATACTGTAAGCCACACACGTCCCCTCACTCTGAAATGCTGTAATGCAAAGGTCCTGTCTCTCACTACTGCATGCAGGCAACAACATGCCATGATGTTACATTTAGAAGGCAGTCAGAGATGATAGAAGAAATTACAACGACTTACAATGAGCATATATTACATATCCCTGCCTTAACATGCTCCTTCCTATATAATGCCTTTCATGTTAAGGTTATATTGTTCCCTCTAAGTGGTCCTGCTGGGTCACAGAAACGTGGCCACAGGTCTTGGGTTTCTGGAACTGGGGGAACTGGTATTGAATAGCTTGGTGGACAGCATGCCCCTCCAGTTACATATACATCCATATCGGGTTGAGCTGTTGGGTGGAGGTTGGGGGTTACCCTTGTGTAATGGTTGGTAGGCCCTGCCTTCCCCCTGGAGAGAATATTCTGTTCTACTGGTTGAACAAGAACACTACTGTCGTCAGATGATTGTCTGTATATAGCATGTTAAATTGGTAACGGGTGTTTGTGAGTAGACAGTGTGTATGAGGGACAGTGACACCTAGTCCCCCCCTATTATGTAAATGTAATAGACATGTAGTATGTTCTATGGAGAGATGTATCTAAGACCTTCCCCGCCTCTCTGGTTTGCCCCTCTCCCCTACAGGCTGAGTCGGGCTCGGAGGGGGACGCCATGTCTCACAGGCGGAAGAAGAGGAAGACGTGCAGTATGATATCCAACGGAGACAGCAGCACCAAGGACGACTGTGTCAGCAAAGAGCGCAGCTCCTCCCGGTGACCCCCTCGCTCCGCCCAGCCTCGCCAAAAGGCCACACCCAGGGGGACTCTCGCATGAAGAGCGGCCAATTTGTTTGTTTTCATTTGTGTGTCTCCAAAGGAGAGTCTGGTGGCCCTCTGTCAGTCTGTTGGATAGATAAGAGAGTCAGCCTACCCCTAGGCTGTGATAAAGGAGATTCCCCCTGAGGCACGGACCTCTTGGAGATTTATCTGCCACCGCTCAGCTTCTAGTCAAACGTCAATCTATATTGCTGTTGCTTGTGGGGTGTGGGAAGAGCAGTATTTCAGTGCGAGGGAGGGGTGTTGACCTTTGGAGAGAGGTGGGCTGTTGCCTTGTTGGGTCTGAGGCAGGGAGCCTATCAGGCTGGCCTGTCTCCTCTACAGTGCCATGGTCTTATGTTGCTCAGTGGGGAAAAGTTTTCTATTCACAGTGAGATGATGGATGGATAGATAGGTGTGCTTTGGATTGACTTTACTTTGCAGTATATGGGATGCCAGTTGAGTTTTATCATGGCAGAGTTAACCATCTTTAGATATTAAAGGGTACTGTGAGTTTTGTAAGTTGATACTGAATGACAGGGTAAGGGTGGAGGGAGATGCTGCCTTCTTAGACTGCAAAAAAGCCACAGATTTTATATTTTTTATTTAACATTTCTGTTTTCATTCTCTGGGCTTATTTTGCTAGTAACAGTTGAACTGGTATGCGTATGTCCTGCAATCAATACAGTTAATTCAGTTTCAGTTAATTAAATTAAATGGTTAGCAAATCAACAGTTCACAATCCAGTCAATACCATTTAACAGATCTAGAAAGCAATGAAAAGATTGCATAGTGGCATTTCTCTTTCATATCATATTAATCTGCTGTTGGCATCTGTAATGCACACGTGTCTAGTGAAACAACAGCTTTTCCAAGACTTAGCCCAAGTCATCCAGCAACAACTGTAAAGGCCAGGGGATCCCCACCTGACTTAGATTTAGCCAGTTCAGCTTGACATTCAAAAGCTTGACCTTTTAGGAGGAAATTGCTTATACTACACTCCCTTAGCTCCAGGCTGGGTAAGATGAATCACTCTCAGGTGCCACAAATGAATGTTGGGCTATCAACAACAAAATTCCACCCAAGAAACAACAACAATATTGCCTGGTTATGTCATGTTTCTATGACTTTAATTATTATATATATTTTAATTTAACCTTTTTATTTAGCTAGTTAAAATCAGTTAAAAACAAATTATTATTTACAATGACAGCCTACCCTGGCCAAACACGGACGACGCTGGGCCAATTGTGCGCCGCCCTATGGGACTCTCAATCATGGCCAGATGTGATACAGCTTGGATCCGAACCAAGGACTGTAGTGATGCCTCTTGCACTGAGATGCAGTGCCTTAGACCGCTGCACCACTTGGGATTAATTTAATTACGTATGGGTAACTCACACAATTTTCAAAATGGTATGATAACAATTGTTATTGTCTCTCGTGTAAAAGTGAGCCCTTTGCTGCTATATTAATTAACATTTTAAGATGAATGAAATCAAACTATTGAAATAATTTGACATTACACAGCTATACTGTACATCAGGGGTGTCCATTTTTCCGGAGAACGATCTCAAATGACATGCCTAAAACCAAATCGAAACTGTGTAGAAATTATAGTGGACATCATTTTATAGTCTCTGAACTCTGTCCAGCTTGTTAACAGTCATCGAAATGAAAGCTAGACAGTCGGGGAGCATAGAAAATTTGATGGATAGAGAACTATTGTTTTTGCCAATTTTGACAGCAAGGAATATAACCAATAGAAGTGGACCTCAGTGAAGACAGAATGTGGCCCTTTGGGGCAAAATGAGTGTAACACCCCTGTTGTAGATGCTGGTTTCCCAGACCCAGATCATGCCTATTCCTGGTCCAAAAAGCACTTTCAGAGAAGTCTATCACGGTTGCCTTTTAGTCCAAGATTAGAATGAACCTCTTTCCACGAAAGGAGCCCTAGGTGTTTGATCTTGTGTTCTCATTCTGAGACCCCATTTTATATTCTCCATCACATACAGAAGGGGGCACCAATGCCAGAGTTCTCACACTACCTTGGCATTAGTGTGTAGGTTACAGTCCAGGAGATACAGTTGTGTTGAAAGTAGAAATGAGGGCTGGCACAGGGAAAAGTTTAAACATATTGTAGGCCTTGTAGTTGCACATCTTGATCTTATTTCTCTGTGTAGTACAGCTAAGGGGGTTTGTGAAATGTTGCAAATACATTTTATGTGAGGGGATAGGTAGATATTTTGGACAGACTAAATTCATGGTTCTTTCCACGTGGCTTCTAGGTTATGTGGCATATGCTGCTCTACAATGATTCAACTGCTTTGTATTTCGTTAGTGTAAATTCAAACAAAAGCAACTAGCTAATACATTACTGTTATTCAGCAAATACAAATTAATGGTTTGAATGCAGATTCTGCTTGTATAACTTTGTTCTGTGGGGTTAACATGGAGTCAAGTGAATACTGTTTTTTTGTGCTTTAAAATGTGGCTTTGTCATCTAAAATGATTGAAAGTACTTTGAAATATGTGAATTGCTGTATGTCTGTGCAGTAGGTGTTTTCCACTGTCTTTAGACAAAAGTGCCTATACGTACCAATTAATACTGTCATTGGCCTGCAGATGAGAGGTTGTGTTGCTACTTGTGGTCAATGCGTCTGGTGTTTGCGCTGTTTTTAACCCATTAGGTGCTCACCTCATGTCAAGCATTTAGCACTATTACGATCCCTGGGGTCGGTCACATAGTGCCTTGGATCTGATGGGGGAATGGTGTGAACCAGGAGCCTACGTGGGTACATCTCAGTGGTCTAATGTGGCTTCCTTTGGTCAACCTCTTCCCTTCAGCCGCACTGATCCAAATCTACAGGACTGGAAAAAGGAAGCCCTCTATTAGGGTTCCGTCATATTGCTTTCACCTATCCTGTCTGTCCAGATCAGGGCTTTCACCTATCCCGTCGGTCCAGATCAGGGCTTTCACCTATCCCGTCGGTCCAGATCAGGGCTTTCACCTATCCCGTCGGTCCAGATCAGGGCTTTCACCTATCCCGTCTGTCCAGATCAGGGCTTTCACCTATCCCGTCTGTCCAGATCAGGGCTTTCACCTATCCCGTCGGTCCAGATCAGGGCTTTCACCTATCCCGTCTGTCCAGATCAGGGCTTTCACCTATCCCGTCTGTCCAGATCAGGGCTTTCACCTATCCCGTCGGTCCAGATCAGGGCTTTCACCTATCCCGTCGGTCCAGATCAGGGCTTTCACCTATCCCGTCGGTCCAGATCAGGGCTTTCACCTATCCCGTCGGTCCAGATCAGGGCTTTCACCTATCCCGTCGGTCCAGATCAGGGCTTTCACCTATCCCGTCGGTCCAGATCAGGGCAGATAAAGGAGAATGATGAGAAGAAGCCATTTTAAGATATTTAGATGTACACCCAGACATACCTTGACGCTAACCAGATCAAAGTTAATAAATTCTTTTTTCATGCAGCAACGTGCTAGTATGTTTCATTCTACATATCCATAGTTTCATCCCAATTTATCAGAAACCCTTTACAGATTGTTTATAGATTTCCAACTAAATCAATAAATTGTTCAACTAACTATCCAAAACCATTGGCCTGCCCTTACCTTAACCCCATATCAGTGGTGTTGCAGTTGTTAGTTAGTTCGGTTAAGCTAGAGATGTGTTTTTTTGCATGGGCTGTGTCTCAGTCCACTGCATCCGCCTATGTGGCCTTTCCACATCTGCGGTTGAAAGTGTTAGAGCTACAGCTCAGTTCATCAGACCAGAAAATGTCTGTAGCATCTGAATGGTTTGGCCTACAACCAATGTTCCCTCTAATTGTTTTCGGCACTGAGCAAATTTCAGGTCTGCTGAGTACAAACTTGAACATTGTGAAAGTTCTGTGTATACTTCCGGTGCGTGTTTACTGTGAACACTGAGTCTGTACCCACTTTAAGTTAGTTTTAACAGTAATCAAGTAGGCTACTGTGGATATTTGATCATAATGTAGGCCTACCAGAGTGGCCTATCATCAGAAACAATGGAGAAAATGCATCCCGTAACACTTGAACATGGAAATAGCTATCATTCAGGCTACAGTAGCAGCCAATGTGTGGTGTTCATTGTAGGCTTATATTACATGAGACTTGGAAAAAAACATGCAGGGCTTGACATGAATCTCTTTAATGTCCTTCAGACAAGGAGGTGACTGAAAATGTTGTGTTTGATGCAAGGAACCACTTTACAAAATAAAATCCATTATTATTCCCATACTGTTATTACAGAGAACCAGTCAAATTATGCTACCCTCTGCCTTTTGGGTACTTAGTTTATTCAAGCCTGTCTGAAAATACAACACTGCCCCTTTAAGACAAGAAAAAAGCTATTTACTTGACTCACTTTTCAAAGATGATTAGAAATGCACACGTGTTGTGTTCTTGTAGGAAGCAATCACTCCCCCATTGAAAATCATCTATAACTGGGCTAATAACTCACTATCAAAGGGTATGAACAAATGTGCACACGTGGCTACATGTAGCTCTCGATTAAATCTCAAAACAAGCACATCTACTCATGACCACTCATGTGAATTTTTTCTGCCACCCACATACAGGAAAACGGATCCAAATTAACATTATTACGTACTCCATCACTCATGTTATCTACTTGATTAAATGTCCATGTGGGTTGTGTTATGTAGGTAAAACCTCTCGTTCTCTCAAACAGAATCAGTGAACATAAGTTCAATCATTAGAAATGACATGGACGAGACAGCCTACAGGGAGGAGGTGAGGGCTCTCAGAGTGATGTCAGGAGAATAACCTCAACATCAACAAAACAAAGGAGATGATCATGGACTTCAGGAAACAGTAGAGGGAGCACCCCCTATCCACATCGATGGGACAGCAAGGTGGAAAGTTTTAAGTTCCTCGGCGTACATATCACTGACAAACTGAAATGGTCCACCCATACAGACAGTGTGGTGAAGAAGAGGCGACAGCGCCTCTTCAACCTCAGGAGGCTGAAGAAATTTGGCTTGTCACCTAAAACCCTCACAAACTTTTACAGATGCACAATTGAGAGCATCCTTTCAGGCTGTATCACCACCTGGTTCAGCAACTGCACTGCCCACAACCACAGGGCTCTCCAGAGGGTGGTACGGTCTGCACAACCCATCACTGGGGGAGGTGGATATGAATAATACTCTGAGCAAAAGAGAATGTTTTGGGATTTTCACCCTCCAGAAATTATTCCTGAAAGGTCTTAATGGTGAAATGACCATGCATGTTATGTTGTAAATGTGAACATGAATTATTGCCATCACTTCAGATTACTCTGACATTTTTTCTTGCATTGTACCAAATGATTTATGAAAACTTACTTGTCCTCATTGTGGTTTTATAGGCTTGTATAATATGTTTTATGTACAGACTTTATTAGAATTAGAATGAAATGCACATTGTTATATTTTGTAACACTTGCTTATTTTCCCTCGGCTCCAACCCCATTTTATGCTTTGGACCAATGTGGATGGAGCAATGTCTACATAAGGGTACAAATTGTAAACACTCACAAAAGCTCTGATGAAGGCCTTGAGGCCGATACGTAAAGCTTAATTAATAAAGAGCAGTGATACTAGCAAGAGCGGTGTGCCGGTTTCTTCTTTTTTCTCACCTATCAGCTGGTTCATTCCTACAATGTGGTGACTTTTGGACCTCATAACTTTTGAAAGAAAAAAGTAAATGCAAGTATTCTATCAGAAAAGGGAAATATTTGACTTTTCGAAAAAACATATTGGTCAAGCTCAGGCACATGTAAGGTGCATAATCCTAACAGGGTGGGAATTTGGAGCCTAAATTAGCCATAGCTCTTTGAGTGAGAAAGATTGAGCTAGCATAATGGTGACCACTTGGAACAGGATTTTAACTTCTCTGTCACACATTTTTTAACATTTAGAAATGTTGCCAAATGTCTCTGTAATTTAGCCCAACAGGGTGAAAATGTATGAGTGGGACATACAGACTAACATGAAATGTGGAAAAATATATAAAACTGAGTTTATATTTATTTAGCTTTGCACCATTGTTTTCCCATCAAAGACATGATGACACTTCCTGAATGTGGTGTCATTGTAGGAAGTTTTTTTTTCTTAAATGGAGAATTACAACAAATTAACAGGGTGGAATGTAATATCAGGGACACAGAGAAAATACAAAATAATAATAAATACAATAATCATGAAGAAAACTATTGATAAGATAGAATATAACTAGGACTATAAAATAATGGAAGAAAGATTTTAAATATGTTATGGCTTATACTGTATTTTTCGTGGAACTTGAGGTCATGGCAAAAACGCTTACCTCCACTGAAACAAAGTGTTCAAAATGCATGAAATTCCCTTTTAATATCCATATTTTTGTGTTTTTACGGGAAATGACACCTGAACTTATATTTAAAGCCTTATGGAATCCACATTTTAAACTAAATAACAAGTGATATTTCCTAGGGACAGAAAAGGAAGGCACTGCAATGTAGGAATGACCCAGCTAATACAATCATGTGAAAATTGCTGTTCAAAACAACTGGAAACTCGGAACTCTTCGACTGCATTGAGTTCAAGAAAACTGGGAAAAAACGAGCGCCGTCTGAGAAAAATTGTTTTCCAGGTTCCAAGTTCTCTTGAAACCACCATTATAGCAAGCTGCTGCCCGACAGCACAGTCTATGACGTTGCACGCAACCATTGGTTGATGAATGTAACGTCTGAACAGGGGAACGCGACCGAAATTACGCTCAGCTTTATAGCCTGCGTTTGCACCAACAGGTTTATACGATTGTGTTTAGTGGAAGCGCGGTGAGATGATCTACAGTGCGCGCGGGACTACACTGACCTACACACCAGCTGGCATCTGCAACAAGAAGGATAATTTTGCATGTACACATAAAAATACTATTTATTACATCTGCAGAAAACATAGCAATTGTCAAGTGAACCTTAAATAATTCTACCATCATGGAACTTGACGCGTCTATCATTCTCCCTGCGCTCTTCTTTACCATTCTTGCTGTTGTCTTGGCAGCCAAATTCATCCCCAAAAAACAACCAGAGGAGAAGAAGAAGAAGGTTAAAGTAGGCAACGGAGACGAAATTCCACCTTCCAGAGTATTGGCACCAGCAGTAGCAATACTGGAAGTACCAAAAATGGAGGTACCCCCACAAGTGGTAGAAGCTGAAGTTATACCCGAGCCAGTAACAGTTGCCCCAGTAGTTGAAGAGATCAATGTTGTAGAAGAAGAGACAGTTAAAGAGCCTGAAATGATCCCTGAGGTTCGGGTAAGATATTCTGTTTAGCTTCATTGACCTGTTATGAATAGAACATCTGGGCATAGGTCATTATTTGACTAATTGGTTTGAAGGTGATGAAGTGACTCTTTGGCAACTCTCCAGAACTTCATGAACTGACCACAGCCTTTGTTGCATAGTACCTGGCCAAAAAACACTGCAATTACTCTACTTTTAAATTTAAAGTATTCGAAATCAATATCGTTTGAAATCCAATTTTGTGTAAAGTTGTGCCATTCACGCACTGCTTATGCATGTCATTTGCAACATCAATGTATTTCTCTTGCAGGCTATTTCACATCAAATACGAATTCCAACAAAAGCTGTTGTCTCTTTTGATAATCTAACATGAAATGTATTTATTCAGTTAATACATCCTTACATTTCATGCTGGATTTAAAATGAGCCCAGCTTGTATTGTCACAGAAGGGAAAATGACAAGGAAAAAACATCTGTGTCTCCAAGGCCGTTAATACAGTACTTGATTTATAATGCCCATTTAGCTAATGACTGTGTTATGTGCGTTCCAGAGCCAATGCTCTAAAGCGCACAATAAGCAGAACTGAATGTACCCTGTCTCCCAAGGGCACTCAGCATTTTGACCCCCATACCTGCCCCCCATGTATACTATAGTGCAATTGACCTTTTCCATCACAGGCCTATATGAGCTTTAACCTGACACACACGTCACAGAGAATACATTGGAGACACCCTCTATGTTTGGTCCCAAACATACAGTATTTTCTATATTTAATGACCGTGAGGTCAAGAGTATTTGGACAGTGACACATGTTTTGTTGTTTAGGCTCTGTACTCCACCACTTTGGATCTTCAGTGATACAATGTCAATGAGGTTAAAGTGTAGACTGTCATCTTTCATTTGAGGGTATTTTAATCCATATGGGGTAAACCTTTTAAAAATTACTGCACGTTTTGTACATAGTCTCCCCATTGTAGGGAACCAAAAGTATCTGGACATTGAAGTCATCAAAAGTGTAGTATTTGGTTCCATATTTCTAGCAAAACAATAACTACATCAAGCTCGTGACTCTACAAACTTGTTGGATGCATTTTCAGTTTGTTTTGTTTGTGTTTCAGATTATTTTGTGCCCAATAGAAATTAATGGTGAATTAATACTGAATGAATAATGATGATTGTTACTTTCTCAGAGGCACAAAAATAATGCCCCAAGACATGCTAGCCTCTCACCATTACCAATAACAAGGCAGGTTAGCATTTTTTTTTTTTGGGGGGGGGGTATGATATTTATACCTCTGTAACTTTCTCACTCATTATTATTCATGATTAGTTCATGATTATCCGCAATCATGGGAGCATCCACATTAATGTAGAAGTGTTCAGAAATATATTATATTCTTATTTACAATAAATATGACTCCAAAATGACACAATACATTATTTACCGTTAGTTTCTATTTTACAGCTTCTTCTGTAGTATTTATGTTTATGCTCCTCTTTGTTAGACTGACTTTATCACTATGTTAGTGGCACCATGCCATCTAAATTGGGGTGGTTTGTGTGTACATTAGCACCTGCCGTGCATTTTGCCGCGCTCACATGCTCCACATGCTAGTCGGATCTCAGACATTTCAGACTTCCTAACTGGTTGAACCGGCATGTGGATAACTACAACCAGTTAGCAAGTCGGACATTTCTGAGTTTCCTAGTTCCGACTAGCACATGAACGCAGCATTACTGTCTGAGCTTTACTATTATCTTTATTTTTTACAGTTGCATTTAAAGTGCACATTTAAGAGTGCTCTCTCTCTCTCTCTCCTCCCTCAAGGTGAAACAATCAATCCAATTTATTTATAAAGCCCTTTTTATATCAGCAGATGTCACAAAGTGCTTATAAAGAAACCCAGCCCATACAGCCTCCTCTGTTATGAGAGACATAACTTCTCTCTGTTGCCTGCTATATGGGACCCAGCCAAGTTGTGCTGCGGCAGCCCTGGGGCTGGGGGAGCTCACTGGCGAGTCTACATACAGTACGAATGGCATGGCACCTCGTGTGGCTGGCTTTCTGAGGGGCGAGATTAGAATAACATGTTGTCTGTTTTATCACCATCAGCGTTCACATCAATGATCTGGAGCTGGGCTCTCATTGACTACATTAGAAAACCACCATGTACTGCTCCGCTCTGCACAAGTTTGAAGTCTAATATTATCTACAATAACGTGTGTGCATGTTTTACCGGTTTCACATCATTCATCTGGCCTCTCATCTACCAGGTTGGTAGCTAACCTGCACTACTCTACTCTGCACAAATGTAATACAAACTGCATATTTACATTTTAACTGGAGGTATAGAGTTCTACAATCACTAAACCTTTTCTCTGCGACCAAGGCTACATCTTGGAGCTGTGGAATTTGGGGCGCCTTCCTGTGCTGCTTGCTTTGCTAAAAGTGTTCCCTTATCATTACCCCAACCCTCTCTCCTCCCCTCTCCTCTCCTTCATTCCCTCTGTCTGCTCATGTTTCTCCTGTATGTCTGTGTGTGCTTAGCAGCAGAGGCATGCTCTGTGTCACGTCCATAGTTCCTTCTGTTTGAACTTCACATTTCTGTTCCTTAATCTTCTCTCACTATCACTCACCTGTGTTGTTTTGGGTGTGATGCTCAGAAATGTGTGTTACTGTCCCCCTTCTCAAACCCTATAGACTAGTATAGACCCTATAGAGCAGCCACTGACAAATGTAAAGAGAAACATTAAGATCAGAAGCCAACCCACAGTCATTATTCCATATCCTCACTATACTACATCAACAGTATTGAACAGTACTTTCTCCATCAAATGTTCAATTACACATTGCCAAGACAGAGTACTGAATATTCAGCAGTCTTTTTTTGCTTGTTATGGGTTGGGTCTGCAAACCTTTTGAACGGTACCCTACACCTATAGTAGTCTGTGAATATGCCACATGTTATCGTGGTCCCGTCAAAACCAGAAAGGAAACAATCTCCACTAAAGCCCATTATTCCATACTCAAGCTGTAGCAGTGTTGGAACATTGTGTGTGTGCGCACACTTGTCATGGAGGAGCACACCATATAACATACATACATGTACACAGACATGTCAGTCTATAGTGACCAATCAGGGGCCATGACTTATTAACTCCCAGTATCCAGGCCCTTTCAAGTCAATGTCTGCATTGTGTTCTGAGATGAAGACTTCCCCCTTCTCTCTTCAATGCTCCCCACTTAACTATCTGGTGATATATGCACTCTACAGATGTGTATATGTGTCAGGGTTGGACTTAAGGTAGCAGATATACTGTAGTATCCTTCTGGCTGAGATTGATGAGCAATAAAACAGCATTCTTGTTTTACATGTTCCAATGGCTGCTACACTCTACACCCTGCCCCCATACCCATCCTTTCTTGTTGTACAGTCAGAAAGAGTTAAGCTAGCGTTCTCTGCCTCAGGCTTGAATGTAATCATGTTAATCAAGTGTTGTATTTGCTCACCTTTTTTAGCGATACATCTTCCATGAATTACTGTATCAGGGAGGAACAACACAAATGTGACTTTTAGCTTTATTTAGCTGAACATGTAAAACACTCAAGAAGTTGTTTGCACCTCTCTGCACCTCCCATTCTAACCTCTTCCATCGTGCTGAAACACACTATACATGGGAATGTGTCTGGGCCTGCTCGCTAACTCACTGCTCACGCTGGAGAAGGCAGAGACACACACAGGCAACAGCTGGAATCAGCTGTTCTTTAGTCAGATGCAACATGGAGGACACTGTAGTTTGCTGTTGAAGGCTGTTAACGTGTTTTGTTGCAGGCAAAACATTCTTAGTATATAAGGGCCAGTGTATGGTACCCTTTGAGTGCTCATTGGGTAAATCCAATGTTTGTCAGTTGTCCCATGAGGGCAGTTCATAAGTAAATCTTAATTATGTGTATAGTGCACAGACTAGAAGAGGAGACTAGGGAGTGTTTCTCAGAACATTCCTCAGCTCTCTGCTCTCTTGTGTGATCGTCAGACTCCTAACAGTATCCTGTGATGGAATCTGCAGGGCTGCTTACTCATTGGTCAAGCTCTCCGCTGACCTACCTCTCTTGGTATTTCCCCTCGTTTCTCTGCCTACCTACCTCTGCATGCACGCTGGAGCTACAGTCTGCTCTGGGTCCTGTTGTCCTTCCCTTTCCCAGCTGGACTTCACAACCAGATCCAGACAGGCACCCATCCCCATGAGAAGACAATGCCATGGCTTCAAATCACATTACAACTGCTAATTCCCCTCTGTAACATGGGCATTGGCCCATGACAAGAAGTTGGCAGTTGGCACTGACACTGTAGTGGGCACTGACTCCCTCTCTCCCCAGCTTGACTCACCATAGAGCTGAAACCCTGGTGTCTTTTCTGGCCATGTTGGGCCCTGCGCTGTGCACTAGACAAGTCAACACAGAGGAATGGAGGAGGTCTGCCCAGTGCCGGAGTGAGAGGGGGAGAGAGGAAGCATGAGGGAGTCATTTCCATTCTTAAAAGGTTAGCCAATCCCCCAGTGAAAAGCTATGAAACAGCAGCTCTTTGTAAATTCATTGGCCAGGCCTGCACAGGCCTCTTGGCAGGTAGTTCCTCTTAAAAGCTACCGTCAACTGCAGTGCTGTATACTGTATGTCTAAACAGTACAGTACATGCTTTCTATACAGTGTTGGTCTGTATGGAGGAAGTCATGGTGGGCTGAGCTGTTTCCTATAGAAGTGTTGCTGCTCTGGCTCTGTGTATTGTTCTGCCAAAACAACAGATAAACTGTATCATGTGATTCACTCTTTTGATTGCCATCATGTGGCCTCAATCATTGAGGATGTTCTTACTTAATAAAAGTCAGCTGTTTCGGATAACAGAACCAGGGCTAAACTATTGTATAATTTTAGTAATAATAAAACATATTCCAAGTCAATCATTATTCGTGAGAATCAACATTTGGACTCAATTCAGAGCCAATGACATGCTGAAATGAAACCTCACCCACGGTCTCCAGTCCAGTGGTGATGTCATCGATGGCACAATGGAGTAGGATCTCATTCCTGCAGGCCGCCACAGCACACTGTGACCATTGACTGCCAGGACACAAAGCTGTGTGTGTTTGCCTGTTAACAACACCTCTATTAGCAACACCCTATGGCTAGCTCTGCACTTGAGAGTTCTGAACACTAATTGGCTTCATGCTACCCCACCGGATGTTCCTCGCTGTATAGCGCCACACACTGTCGAGGTATGTCTGTCGTTGTTTCATTCATTGGTAATATCAGCCACCGATAAGGCAGTGGCTTTGGGGGAACAATGTGTCTGTGTGTATGCAGAGACACAGAGCAGGGGTGGGAGGTTGCTGAGACAACAGGACACTATTCCACCCCAGATGCCTTGGCCCATTGCCCTGAGCCTCTTTTCAGGGGATTGTCTGATGGACAGCAACAACATGACACAGACAGCCTGGTACCCCCTCCATCTCAATGGAGGAAGAGAAGAGAACTGGCATGGACAATGTAAAGGAGAGGGTACAATACACCCAAGGGGCTTCAGCTGAATTCTCAGCTGATGCAGTCTTGATGTGGACAGTAAATACACAAAGTTCATCCCGCTACATCAGAGGTGTGGTATCAACACCACCCTTGCCCACCACCCACTCAAGGGGCACGGTAGCACTATAAGTTCCCTGGGGGCGGCTAGAATTTCACTTGGCGGGCCAAGGGCCCTACCCCAACAACTCTTAAGAGGTTCTCCAGTGAGACCAATGCAGTTTATCACCCTTCTGTTTATTGTTGCTATAAAGGTAGCCACGTTATTCAGTATCCACTTGCAGAGAGGTATCATTCTCTTCTGCCTCCTTCTATGCACGGACCACTGTCAATGTTGCAGATGGCAGGTATCAGGTGTACACAGCTATGCAGCTGTCTATTTACCACCACAAACCGATGCTGGCAGTAAGACCACACTCAACGAGCTGTATAGGGCCATAAACAAACAAGAAAATGCACATCCAGAGGTCGGCGTTTCTCGTGGCCGGTGATTTTAATGTAGGGAAACTGAAATCCATTTAATAAATAAAAGATGCATGTCACCTGTGCAACTAGAGGCGGCAAAACTCTTGAACAGAAACGCATACAAGGACCTCCCTCACCTTCCCTTTGGCAAATCAGATCATGACTCTATCCTCCTGCTTCCTGCTTTGAAACAAAAACTAAAATAGCAAGTACTATTGACGTGCTCAATACGAAAGTGTTCCGATGAAGCGGATGCCATGGATCACAGGCAACATCCGCACTGAGCTAAAGGTAGAGCTGTCGCTTTCAAGGAGCGGAACACTAATCTGGACACATAAGAAATCCCGCTACGACCTCCGATGAGCCATCAAACAGGCAAAGCATCAATACAGGACTAAGATCGAATACTACTACGCCGACTCTGACGCTCAATGGATGTGGCAGGGCTTGCCAATTATTACGGATTACAAAGGGAAACTCAGCTGTGAGCTGCCCAACAACGCAAGCCTACCAGACAAGCTTAAATGCCTTCTATTCACGCTTCGAAGAAAGCAACACTGAAACATGCATGAGAGCATCAGTTGTACCAGACAACTGTGTGATCTCGCTCTCCGTAGATGATGAAAGACCATTAAACAGGATAACATTTACAAGGCCGATGGGCCAGACGGAATACCAGAACGAGTACTCAGAGCATGCGCCTCAGGAGGCTGAAAAGATTTGGCATGGACCCTCAGATCCTCAAAAGGTTCTACAACTGCACCCTTGAGATCATCTTGACTGGCTGCATCACCGCTTGCTATGAAAACTGTATGGCCCAGTACATCACTGGGGCCAAGCTCCCCGCCATCCAGGACCTCTATACCAGGTGGTGTCAGAGGAAGGCCCGTAAAATTGTCAAAGACTCCAGTCACCCAAGCCATAGACTGTTCTGTCTGCTATCACACAGCAAGCGGTACCAGTTCACCAAGTCTGGAAGAAAAGGGGCCCAGAAGAGCTTATACCTCTAAGCCACAAGACTGTTAAACAAGACGGCTGAATAGCCAAATGCACAGGCTCTATGCACACACTGGACTCTACCCACACACACACACATACTTACACTGACACCCCACACACACATACACACTACATACGCCCACCCAAACATAGCACGTGCACACATGCATACTGAGGCCACACTCACACACACACACCCATACACACACTTTCACACTTACCATACACTGCTGCTACTGTCTATCTACCCTGTTGCCTAGTAACTTTACCTCTATCTATATGAACATAGCTGCCTCAATTACCTCATACCTCTGCACATGGACTTGGTACTGGTACTCCCTGTATATAGCCATGTTATTACCTCATACCTCTGCACATGGACTTGGTACTGGTACTCCCTGTATATAGCCATGTTATTACCTCATACCTCTGCACATGGACTCGGTACTGGTACTCCCTGTATATAGCCATGTTATTACCTCATACCTCTGCACATGGACTTGGTACTGGTACTCTCTGTATATAGCCATGTTATCACCTCATACCACTGCACATGGACTCGGTACTGGTACTCCCTGTATATAGCCATGTTATTACCTCATACCACTGCACATGGACTCGGTACTGGTACTCCCTGTATATAGCCATGTTATTACCTCATACCTCTGCACATGGACTCGGTACTGGTACTCCCTGTATATAGCCATGTTATTACCTCATACCTCTGCACATGGACTTGGTACTGGTACTACCTGTATATAGCCATGTTATTACCTCATACCTATGCACATGGACTCGGTTCTGGTACTCCCTGTATATAGCCATGTTATTACCTCATACCTCTGCACATGGACTTGGTACTGGTACTCCCTGTATATAGCCATGTTATTACCTCATACCTCTGCACATGGACTCGGTTCTGGTACTCCCTGTATATAGCCATGTTATTACCTCATACCTCTGCACATGGACTTGGTACTGGTACTCCCTGTATATAGCCATGTTATTACCTCATACCTCTGCACATGGACTCGGTTCTGGTACTCCCTGTATATAGCCATGTTATTACCTCATACCTCTGCACATGGACTCAGTTCTGGTACTCCCTGTATATAGCCATGTTATTGTTACTCATTATTGTTATCAACTGTGTATTTATTCCTTGTGTCACTATTTCTAAGTAAGCATTTCACTGTTAGTCTACACCTGTTGTTTGCGAAGCATGTGACAAATACAATTTGCTTTGATGTGCTCATGCTGTGAGGTCATGGCCCATACACGCTAAGAAAAAAAGGTTCTACCTGGAACCAAAAAGAGTTCTCCTATGGGGACAGCCGAAGAACCCTTTTGGAACCCTTTTTTTCTAAGAGTGTACTGACCCAAAATGACTGAGTGCATGTCAGTGGATGCCACATTTACAGAGGTCAATGTCACTGTATGAGCTGAGTGAGGGGTTAATTGGACAGGCAGTTGTTAACAGGACCCTAAATCCTCTGCAAGCCATCCTACAGCTCTTGGACTACGTTTGGTGTCTGGGTGGTACAGACACTTGAGGAGCCTAAGAAATGAATGACTGATGCAGAATGGAATCATGACCTCATACACTTCTACTAGAGAGAGAGCTCTCTGACCAAATTAGGAGATGTAAAAATTGAGTATTGGTGATGATGTTGAATCTTAGACTTACAAAATGTGAGCAATGCATCATCTCATTCTAAAGCAGTGGTATTCAAGGTCAGGGGAACTGCAGTGGGGGTTTTGAGATCAAAATGCAGAGATCAAAATGCAATGAATGGTTTATTTGTTAATATAAAATCTACATTTAACGATTTTAAGATTGTGTCATTAGATTTGTGCTAGGGTGGGGTCGAGAGAAATTCTGGCCCGAAAAATGTGGTCCCCGCTGAAAAGGTTTGAATACCATTGCTCTAAAGGGATTCTATAGCCCTACATTCAGCCCTATTATGACCCTGAATAAGATTGCTTTTGTGAATGTGTGAGTTGGGTCCTATGCATGGAGTATTTTGGTGTTTAATAGCTGAGGAATTCAGTGGCAGAGGGGAAGAGGCTGTTGGTGGGTAGGTCTGCTAAATGGATTCCATTCCATTGGTTGGGTGTGAGTAGTCTAAAGAGAGCCTAACCCCTGAGCAGCCATGAGACACAGTTGGGCCTGGTAGAATCCATGCCCCTGGCGACATGTCCATCGTCATAAAGTCTGCTCCAAGAGGAGGGGGAGGGTTGTGACCCAGGTGGCCATGAGCTTTCTCTGCAAAATGTAATATACACTTTTTAAAGTCATGTGGCCAATTTATAAAGACACAAATATGAACAGCCACAGGCAGAAATGTCAACAAATCATTTAATATTTTGATTAAATCACCTTCAGCTTCTTTCCTTCACTTTGTCACTTTGGTCTTCTACATTTGGAGAATTTAAAACTACTTTAGAGCTGGACTTTACTGTAAATGAGCACCCTACTTATACTCTTAGTTCTAGGCTTTAGCCATTGTTACTCTGATGAGAGATGACAGGAGGCCTCTGGCAGCGCGTCAAGCCCTGAGCCCACTGTGTCCCCATATGTGACCTCACTGTCTCTCTGTGTCCTCACTGTGAGATTAGTTCTCCCAAGTATTAGACACCAAAAGCATGAAAATATATTTTTGGTGCGTGTGTATGTGTGAGTTCCTGCGAATCCAGTTCTGTCAGGGCTAGGGAACGGTCTGGAGAGGGAGGGGTGGAGATGGATTGAAGAGGGGTTTATTTGTGCCTGTGTCATTGGCAGGCGGCATACAGAGAGGACACAGCCACTAAACAAGAACCTGAGAGAGTGAGCTGCAAATGACAGCTGTCACTCATAGAAGAACCATTACAATGGGTCAAGAGGTTATGACGTCCACAGGGCTCTGCAGTTGAGTCAGCAATTTGTAGAGGTTTGCACAAAATATGCAGGTTTTACATTTCAGCATGTGAAGGATGATATTCTGGGTTATGTCCCTCCAGCACCAATTTCAGAGCAGAAAAAAAGCCTTTCTACTTTTTATAGAATGTGGGATGCGATACTGTTTAAGTATATGGCTATATTTACTCACCATAGACCTACTCCTTATAGACTGGGGCAATTTGGATACTATGGGGGTGTCCTATTGCTGTCTTTAGTGACAATTTGATAGACACTCACTCTGTATTTTTGCACGAGTTCTGTTCAGTGTTTCTATTCTTGGCAGTTTCCCAAAGTCAGTACTGGTTGAGCTGATGAGTTCTCATATACAATCACTGGCCTCAGTCATCTCTGTCTTATATTCCCCAGGAGGCTATGCATGACAAACAACACTCATCAGTTCTTATTGTTATTAACGTGAGCAGTTGGTTCCACTAATGTAATTGTCTCAGGTACTATAGAAACAAGTCTAGCCTAAAGCTCAGCTATATTTAGAACCTAGGACAGCTAGGTTGGGAATACAACACAATTCCCTATTAACCTCCATTAGCCGCTACACTGACCATTGAAGGCCATTGGAAAACAAAGTAATGTTCGTGGTCAGATTTTTTGCTCAATATTAATCACAATTCCATTGTTTTAAACAGCATTTCTGGTGTATAGTAGATTATATCTGTTATACACTTTGTCTCTGCAGGCTGTGCCAGAGCCCGTGCCAGAGCCCGTGGTTGAGCCAGAACCCGTGCCTGAGCCCATCCCTGAGCCAGAGCCCATCCCAGTCGTTGTTGAGGAGCCCATCCTTGACCTCATCGCCAAATCTGTGGGGAAGGAGGTCCCCGTCAGAGAGCCCACCCCTGAGCCAGCAAGGGAACCCAACCCCAAGCCAGCGAGGGAACCCACCCCTGAGCCCATCTTTGTGACAGAGCCAGAGGACCTTGAGAGCAACGGTAGTATGTTTTAATAGTTTTTTGGTGTCAGCTGTGGGTACGGTCAGTCGTCCGAAAGCAGATCAAGTTTGACTCCCTGAATGGATTGACATTAGCAATGACTAACTACATCAAACCAACCTCAAAGGGCCCTAATGCATTAGCCAGCATTAACCGGATGCACATCACTGCATACCCAGCAAATCCTAATTTAAACTGGATCTGGGGTGGCTAGCAGATACACTGGCTTGTATATACGCCGTGGGGGTATATCCTCCACTGACACATCCCCTTACAGTCTTGAGACTTGCCCTCCTTTCACAGGAACTGAGTCGTGCATTCAAACCAGCCACCATTTTGTCTTTCAGTCAGGTATTTTCTGATCCCTCGAGGCCCCAGGTCTCCATTGAGGCAGGTCTCATTGTGCCATGATTACAGTAAGTGTTTCCTGGTGAGAGGTCAGGCCTCCCAGGAATAGTGTACAATACAACCACACAGAGCCACTCAAACACAAGAGCTTTGTGCCTACATGGTCTTTTATACTGTCACATATATATCTAACTAGGTTTCGGTTGGACGCCTCCTTTTGTTACAAATTATTTGTAGACTGTATATTGACCACAAAAATCCCAAACGAATACTATATCATATTTGACTAAAACATAATAACATAGTATATGATCACATAACTGTATATCTCTCTATTATGTGTGGCAATACTTTGGAACAGATTTTCAAAATTAAAATAACTTGGAACTGATTTGCATTTATTTATTTATTTTTGCTAAAAAAAACTTGGGTGGCCAAATAAAATCACCTGTGGGCAAATTCGGCCAGAGGGCCACCAGTTGGGGAACCCTGCCTTACAGTATATCCTCACTGAATAGCATACTGACCACTGCTGCTGCTAGCGGGCAATCATCACTGTATGTGTGTGCAGGGGAGAACTCCATTCCAGGACAAAACATATAGTAAAGCTGCCGTTTTGCATGTTGAGATGGTAAAGGGGAAAAATGTGGACTTTGAGGCCAAATTTGATCTCATGTCTCCACCTCACCAGCAGTTAACTGTTGATTGACAGTGAAACATGAGTTTCATTAAGTGACATGGATGGATGATCGCTGTAGGGGAGTTTGCTTTTTAGAACAAACTGGTTAGCAAGGAATGTACATTGATTATACCAAACATTAGGAACACTTTCCTAATATTGAGTTGCACCCCAGCCCTTTGCTTTCAGAACAGCCTCAATTCGTCAGGGCATTGACTCTACAAGGTGCTGAAAGCGTTCCACAGGAATGCTGGCCCATGTTGACTCCAATGCTTCCCACAGTTGTGTCCAGTTGGCTGGATGTCCTTTGGGTGGAGAACCATTCTTGATACACACAGGAAACTGTTGAGCATGAAAAACCCAGCAGTGTTGCAGTTCTTGACACAAACCGGTGTGCCTGGCACCAACTACCATACCCTGTTCAAAGGCACTTAAATATTTTGTCTTGCCCATTCGACCTCTGAATGGCACACATACAAAATCCATGTCTCAATTGTCTCAAGGCTCAAAAATCCTTCTTTAACCCGTCTCCTCCCCTTCATCTACACTGATTGAAGTGAATTTAACCAGGGACCTTAATAAGGGATCATAGCTTTCACCTGGATTCACCTGGTCAGTCTATGTCATGGAAAGAGCAGCCATTCTTAATGTTTTGTACACTCAGTGTATTTATTGCTTCATTTGAAGTTGACAGTTACCTAAGGACAGAAAATGAACACTAGTTCACCGTAATGCAGTTCCATGGAGCTATCATCCTATGATCATGTTTAAGATCTCTATGTACCCTTTCAGGTGTTACATGAAACACCACATTACATCTAATTATTGAGCTTGTATCTTCCTGGTAGAATGGACTCCTGGGAAAACTGATCAGTGTCTCTTTCACTATCAGACCTGTCTTTAGGATATGGCCTGGTTTGTACCGCTGTCTGTACCAGTAAAGTGTATTCCTCTAAATGAGAGACAAACTGGCTCACTAAGACACGGGACTGTCACTCTGTGTACTGTAAATTGAATCAGTGACGTTGGCACACATAAAAGTGAATCAGCCACCTGACTCTGAATTTAATTACAGCCACACGGTCACTCTTGGCTCTGTTTTGACTGTACTCTACTACTGTGTGTCCTTCCTGTAATCCTGATATACTGCAGCAAAAACAGAACTGTAACTAACAGCCACGGTGGTCCCATAGGACTTAGATATCGTCCAAACATGTATCTGTGTGTATGCGTGCGTTTGTGTGAACATGCATGTGTGTGTACTGTATGTATGAATGATGTGTAAGTGTGTGTTGACCATGGCCCCTCCTGTTTTCTCTGACGTGGCATCAGCTGAGGAGGTGCACTTTACCCCAGGAATGAAGATTAGCAAGTTGGAGAAGCTGATGACCAAGGAGGAGATGGAGGAGGAGCAGAGGTGAGTGCCCCCCTCTCTCTCCCTACTGGCCCCCTTCTCCTGGCACTGTAGCATGACTCTAGTTAACCTATCCTCCTACTGCACGCCAATGCAACCACCTTCTTCCTCCCTCCCCTATCCTGTCCTTGTGTGTTGACCTGGCATTTAGGTGCTATGACAACATCTATGACAACATTTACCCTGCAGATCGGAGGGGGTTGGTCACAGGGTGGACAGTTAAACCAATAACCCACCAAAGCAGTGAGGGACTTCCAGACCTTGTACCTGTAGCTACTAACTCCCTCAAAAGAAATGTGGACTTGAGACATCCCACTGGGCACAGACGTCAATTCAACGTCTATTCCACATTGGTTCAACGTAATTTCATTGAAATGACGTGGAAACGACGTTGATTCAACCAGTGTGTGCAGTGGGATGTTCTGTATCTTTATAGGTCACCAGATTGTAAAATAAGATTAGTAAACTTCACTGAAGAAAATTGAGGGGCACTTAAGGAAGGAGACAAAAACAACAAGAAAGACTGCTTGTTTTGAAGCCTAAAGGTTACTGTTAGTTTGTAATGCTAAACATCATCCTACAGACTCTGGTAAGCTTGTGGTGGGAGGCTGGCATAGGGAGCGAACAGCCTTTCTCTCTTTCTCTCTCTCTCACATCTTAGGGCTTGAACTTGCAAAAGCAGAGGGAGGGAGGCCTTATGTGATGTAACCCCTCAAGATGCCTCCTATCTTTTGGTTTAGCCAGTCCTGTTCTCTGCTAGTGGAGTGGTGCAGTGAGCCTGGGGCCCAATGCTTGCTGGGGGTTGGAATGACTTAGTGAGCGAGCGTGCAGGGGACGGATGTGGACTCTGTTTAGGGGTGTGACAACAAGGCAATAACATGGATTAATAGCAGCACTTACCGTTTTGGGGGGGGGGTTCCCCAGTTTCTATAGCGAGGGGAGTGGATGTCTTAAACGCCATGTGATTGGTGGCTTGTGCCTTCTAACACAGGAATTTAATCAAGGTCTTAAAATATCTGCCAAGCTTGGCTCTGTTGGTTTGTTATGTTCCCATGGAGTTGTGAGCTGCGGAAGAAGGAGAAGGAAGGGAGGAAAGGCATGTGGGCCCTGAGTTTCAGGAATGTTTTTCTTTTTTGGGGAGTATGCTTCCACTCTTGTTTGAAGCCTGAGCAGTGACTCATGGTTTTAAATGACCAACGATATATTAATACGTCTTTATACGATTAACTATAGTCCCATTCCAGCCCCAAACCCAGCTATATGTTACTAAATCCCTGTGCCTTGTACCCTCTGCTGTTCACCTATGTGTTTACACACAAGAGCACAGCATGTACTTGCTCACCACACCAACCGTTGGGCCTGAATTAACCTCAACCACAACTTTGGCCTAAACTTGACTTCATAAAGCTCAGTGCAATGCTTTCCTTTTGGCACTAGGTTTTATGTGGAAAAGATGTAAGCATGTGAAACCTATTTGCATTGCCATAAGTGCCAAAGTTGGGGACAAAGCTGTGGTTAAGTTGTCTGTTTCTAAGATGTGGAATTGTGTAGAGTTCTGTACAGCTGTACATAACAGCTTTCACCCTGCCTTTATCTTTTCAGGATAGAGCTCACACCTGACTTTACCTCTCTATAAGCAACATCGACAAGCACACTGTGAGTTAGGAAGGATTATGGGTAAGGTATCATTCAAATTTACCCCCCCCCCCCCCCCCCCCCAGAGCCTCTTATCCTATCCCAAGTCTCAAAAATACCACCTCACCTCCCTCCTTTCTCCTCTCACCCACTACCCAGGGTGTGACACATCACTGGTGAAGGGCAGAGCCATATACAGTACATATGTACAGTGACTTTGGAAAGTATTCAGACCCCTTTACTTTTTCCACATTTTATTACGTTACAGCCTTATTCTAAAATAAATTTAAAAAATACAATCTACACACAATATCCCATAATGACAAAGCGAAAACAGTTTTTAAAAATTTTGTTGCCAATATATATAAAAAACTGAAATACCTTTTTTACATAAGTATTCAGACCCTTTGCTATGAGACTCGAAATTGAGCTCTGGTGCATCCTGTTTCTATTGATCATCCTTGATGTTTCTACAACTTGATGGGAGTCCACCTCTGGTAAATTCAATTGATTGGACATGATTTGCAAAGGCACACACCTGTCTATATAAGGTCCCAAAGTTGACAGTGCATGTCAGAGCAAAAACCAAGCCATGAGGTCGAAGGAATTGTCCGTAGAGCACTGAGACAGGATTGTGTCAAGACACAGATCTGGGAAAGGGTACCAAAAAATGTCTACAGCATTGAAGGTCCCCAAGAACACAGAGGCCTCCGTCATTCTTAAATGGAAGAAGTTTGGAACCACCAAGACTGTTCCTAGAGCTGGCAGGCCAGCCAAACTGAGCAATCGGGGGAGAAGGGCCTTGGTCAGGGAGGTGACCAAGAACTTGATGGTCACTCTGAAAGAGCTCTAGAGTTCCTCTGTGGAAATGGGAGAAACTTCCAGAAGGACAACCATCTCTGCAGCACTTCACCAAGTGGCCAGACTAGAGTTGCCAGACGGAAGCCACTCCTCAGTAAAAAGGCACATGACAGCCCACTTGGAGTTTGCCTAAAGACTCTCTGGTCTGATGAAACCAAGATTAAACTCTTTAGCCTGAATGCCAAGCATCACTTCCGGAGGAAACCTGGCTCCATCTCCACAGTGAAACATGGTGGTGGCAGCATCATGCTTTCGGGATGTTTTTCAGCGGCAGGGACTAGGAGACTAGTCAGGATCGAGGCAAAGATGAACAGAGCAAAGTACAGAGAAATCCTTGATGAAAATCTGCTCCAGAGCGCTAAGGACCTCAGACTGGGGCGAAGGTTCACCTTCCAACAGGACAACGACCCTAAGCACACAGCCAAGACAACGAAGGAGTGGCTTCGGGACAAATCTCTGAATGTCCTTGAGTGGCCCAGTCAGAGCCCGGACTTGAACATGATCGAACATCTCTGGAGAGACCTGAAAATAGCTGTGTAGCGATGCTGCCCATCTAACCTGACGGCGCTTGAGAGGATCTGCAGAGAAGAATGGGAGAAACTCCCCAAATACTAGTGTGCCAAGCTTGTAGCGTCATACCCAAGAACACTCTATGCTGTAATCGCTGCCAAAGGTGCTTCAACAAAGTACTGAGTAAAGGGTCTGAATACTTATGTAAATGTCATATTTAAATTAGCAAACATTTCTAAAAAACTGTTTTTGCATTGTCGTTATGGGGTATTGTGTCTAGAGTGATGAGGGGAAAACAACAATTTAAAACATTTGATTTAGAATAAGGCTGTAACGTAACAAAATTTGGAAAAAGTCAAGGGGTCTCAATATTTTCCGAAGGCACTGCATATATGACTCTGGTGAAAGCAGTGTGTATCGATGCATTCACCCATTTACTGATTACACTAGTATGACATCACCAACAGTGTACCTTGACACCAGGTGATTGGGCTGTAGGCTATTGTTTTTGTTTGTTTTTGAAGGGACCTTTTTGCCGCTGATAGGCTTCCACTGATGTGGTAGAGCACATATCTAGGCACATTCTGGCAGAGCTTGCTTTATCCTTTCTATTTTACACTTTCTGTTTGATCCCCGCCAACGACCACCAGAACTACAGTGCCTTCGGAAACTATTCAGACCACTTCCCCTTTTCCACATTTTGTTACGTTACAACCATTCTAAAATGTATTAAATATTTTATTTTCCTCATCAGTCTACACACAGTACCCCATAATGACAAATCGAAAACAGGTTTTTAGACATTTTAGCTCATTTATTAAAAAAAATAAAAACAGAAATACCTCATTTACAATTTAATCCATTTTAGAATAAGGCTGTAACGTAACAAAATGTGGAAAAAAGTCAACGGGTCTGAATAATTTCCGAATGCACCGTACATCACTTCCCAAACATCCCTTCCCATCCCACCCATCTACATCCCCCTGTGTCTTCAGACAGTCTAATATCCTGGAGCTTCAGGTTCTATAAGGATACAGTTAATAGTTATCATATGCTGGTGTCTCACGGCCATTGAAAACAAAGGGCCCTGCGATCATGGGAAATACTGCACTGGGGCACCAATGTTGGTCATCATCAGTGCTGCAGGGGAGACCCCCCCCCCCCCTTCTATTAATGCTGGTGCCAGAGGGGAATCCATTTGGAATTGGTTGGTGGTGCGTGGCACCTGCTAAACAAATGCATGAGAGAAAATCAGTTACTCACTTACTGCACACCCAAAATGGCTGCCATGATAGTATTAAAGAGTTTCATAATTTAATGGTTGGGTGGGACTTTTATCAGGACCACTCTGATTTTAGGAGCCACCTGCAAAATTTGAACTAATCTTGTGCCAACAGCTGTGCTTGTACACACTCAGGGGGCCTTGCAGAGAGCAGTTTTGAAGTTGAATTATAGCTGAGCCCTGAACCTTAGACCTTTGCTGCTATACCATTGGGCCCTCTGCAGGCAATATCGAGGTAGTGAGACACTTAAATTGGGGATTTTTTTTACTGTGTCTGTGTGAGCTGAAATGCTTTCACTATAATTGCATTTTTATTCCAGATGGTGACTACATTTGATCAGTGTAGCCTGAAAAGGCAAATCAGGCCACTATTTGCAAGCCATGTTTATTGTCTCTACTTGACAAATAAAGATCAACATTATTATTGCAATAAGGCTGACTCACTGGAATATAGGTATCTTCCCAACAAATGTTTTGCTCATAAACTGTTTATGTTCAGCCAATCAGTGTCTGTAGGTCTATCTAGAATGTGTATTACTGTATGCCTGTCCTATCTCCAATTACAACATTGTTACAACTAGGGGCAACCTAGACTCAGGGGTAGACGTTACATAGTCAATGTAAATCCGGGACACTCTAATAGTATGATAGAGTGTCCCGGATTTAATTGGTATATGTCCACAATCCATTTTGTATGATATGTTAAGAAATTTTAATTCGTATGATACAGTATGTTATGAAATTGCTAAACCTATGATATGTTACGAATTGCAATTTTTTTGTGGCTAACGTTAGCTAGGTGTCTAATGTTAGCTAGACAAAAGGTTAAGGTTAGGTTTAGGAATTAGGTTAAAGGGTTAAGGTTAGTGTTAGGAGAAGGGTAGCTAACATGCTAAGTAGTTGCAAAGTAACAAAACATTTGCGTTATACTTCCACCCTACTTTAGTTTTTGCCTTCACTAACCTTTTACTGCAGTGGGCTAAATCAGGGTCACACAGACTGTTTATTGGTAGTCTTAAACAAAACTACTTTGACACCAAAGTATTTTTTAAATGATTTCACCTTTATTTAACAAGGCAAGTCAGTTAAGAACAAATTCTTATTTACAACGACGGCCTACCGGGGAACAGTGAGTTAACTGCCTTGTTCAGGGGTAGAACGACAGATTTTTACCTTGTCAGCTCGGGGAATCGCTCCAGCAACCTTTCAGTTACTGGCACAATGCTCTAACCACTACGCTACCTGCCGCCCCAAATATACACCTCACACACATTGTTATGGGCTTAAAAAAAATCAAATCCAATCAAATTTTATTTGTCACATACACATGGTTAGCCGATGTTAATGTGAGTGTAGCGAAATGCTTGTGCTTCTAGTTCCGACAATGCAGTAATAACCAACGACTAACTTAACAATTTCACAACTACCTTATACACACAAGTGTAATGGGATGAAGAATATGTACATAAAGATATATGAATGAGTGATGGTACAGAACGGCATAGGCAATAGATGGTATCGAGTACAGTATATACATATGAGATGAGTAATGTAGGGTATGTAAACATTCTATTAAGTGGCATTGTTTAAAGTGGCTAGTGATACATTTTTTTAACGTCAATTTTTCCATTATTAAAGTGGCTGGAGTTGAGTCAGTATGTTGGCAGCAGCCAGTCAATGTTAGTGGTGGCAGTTTAACAGTCTGATGGCCTTGAGATAGAAGATGTTTTTCAGTCTATTGGGGCAGTAAGCAAATTGGAGTGGGTCTAGGGTGTCAGGTAGGGTGTAGGTGATATGGTCCTTGACTAGTCTCTCAAAGCACTTCATGATGAAGGAAGTGAGTGCTACGGGGCGGTAGTCATTTAGCTCAGTTACCTTAGCTTTCTTGGGAACAGGAACAATAGTGGCCCTCTTGAAGCATGTGTGAACAGCAGACTGGGATAAGGATTGATTGAATATGTCCGTAAACACACCAGCCAGCTGGTCTGCGCATGCTCTGAGGACGCAGCTGGGGATGCCGTCAGCCCAGACGGCTATATCACAGAAGACTGAAATATATCAAAACTGTTTGACATAGAAATACCAGATTTTCAGTTTATTAATGATGAAATTCTGAAAAATATTAATAACATTCCAACTATGAGGCCACTATTTATTTGTCTGCAGGAAATGGCTTCAGCATTTGCAGACTGTATGTCAGATTGAGTCTTCAACGATTATCACGTTACACTGTGCGACGTTACCAAATTAAAATCTTGATATCAACCTGGCCAGATTGTACGATTTGCTTCAGTTCTGTCGTCACATTCTGCAATATGCCTGCAGCGGTGTATTTGATCTGAGCATGTGCCAGCACCAGCAGCGCAAGCCTCACTCAATGCTTATGTGTGAGTGAAGTGAGTTCTGAATAAATTCAAGTAGGCATCTTAGAAATAGTTTTCACATACTAACTTTATATGTCCGTTTAATTTGATTGGCGATTTTGTGCATTTATCGAAATCCCACCAGGTAGCAACAAACAAGATTATTTACAGGGAAATCGTTCTTCTTGCACAGCATGTAGGTTCAATGTTTAATTCAAACTATTATGTTAATCTGACTATTCACAATAATTATATTGTTGTGTGCATACTCAGTGGCGGCCGTCTTCTTATTGGTCAGTCACCGGGATCAGCTCATAACACCAGCCACACTACGCGATAAAGGACACCGCTTTGTCAGAGCCTACGATTGCATGTAGCGGTACTTAATCAGTACCTAATCGGCAGACCTAGACCCTGTCACACTGAACGAGCCAAGACGTCCGATAATAGTTTACGACCTATGAATTTGACACGTGGAAATTTTGTCTGGGACGGCAAAGTTGTGGCATAAAACGGCTAGAATTGTACAGTCTGCAAAGGCCGTACAAAACGTAACATATAAGTGGAGTGTCCCAGATATACATTTACTATGTTACGTCTAGTCTATGAGACCAGGCTGCCAGGGGAGGAATGCTTGTTTCAAAAGTTAATTATTCAGCTGTCACATTCACATGTCTGCTGCAGCTATTAGAAAGCATATGATAATCTGGTCTCTTTGTTACATTGCACTAATTAGGACATACTAACCTTTGAAATGGCATGCATCTCACACATTGCAATCTAACCTGCCTGGGAACTCTGTGGTGCTCCGGGGTGAAGTTTCTCCCAAGTGCAGATCTAGGATCAGCTTCCCCTCTCACAACCCTAATTAGTAAGGAACATGCAAAACTGACCCAAAATCAGCATCTAGGGGCAACTTCACCGTACACCAGTGGGGGAGGGGGATCTGTGGTGGTGGGTATTCTATGGTGGTATGCTATTTTCCGGGTGTGTTTTGATCAACCTTTGGTCAGAGCACTGTCTGCTTTAGGTCTCTTGAAACTACTAAACCCTGATGCATGCTGAAGTAACAATCCTGACAATGGTGAGTGATCTCACTCTTTTCCAAGTCACGAGTTTGATATCAGTCAAATTCCAATACTACTTAACATTTCTGACTCTTAAGCTAATAACAATAACTGGCTAATAATATCAATGAAATAGCTATATTTGTCAATACATAACTGTTTGTTTTGTACTGACATATTAGTACTCTCTTTTTTCCAGTGCAGCTGAGTAGGCGATGAAGAAACGGAATGACTCTACACCCACACCTTTCTATTCTTTACTTTGTTTTGTGAAAAGTGATCACTGAAGAAGAACCTTTGAAACCTCTGCTGAGAAGAGCGATCTCTTCTGTTGATTGTCCGGCAACTTTGCTGTTGATATGGAAAATATATGTTGCTTTTTGTCCTCTCCCCTTTTCTTTCCTTCTTTCTTACTTTTGAAGGATGTGAATTAAAGGCTATTGCTCAACTCTGCCTGTGAATAGCATGCTGCATTACACCAAACACACAAGTGCCTATGTGAATCTTTAGTCCCCGCCCCCTTCGCTTTCTATCTGCTGTCTTATTGGTGGCGTCCATCCTTTTGATTAGAGCAGGAATGATTCATTCTGGATTCTGAGACTCTGATAGTCGCAAAGGAATGTTTGAAGATAATACATCCATGCTTATTACAGAGTATGACGTTTGGGGTGTGCAAAAAAAGTTCCAGAAAAAAGTAAGGTCAGAAACCACTGGTTTAGAAGAAATGGAAGACCATTGCAATACCAATACAGTAAGGAAGTGTTTAAATAGCTATTATTGGTGAAGGGGTAGGGAAGGGTTGTGTTGTTTTTCATTGTTTTAAAATATGAAACTGTGATTTAAAGACATGACAAGCGATTTTGCATGCAAAGGCCCCCTCTACCCAAGTCTTTGTCTGTGCGGCCACTGTCCATTGTGAGCCAGTCCCAGACATTTTAACTAATGTAACAAATGCCAATCAGTAACATCCAAATAGCCTAATGATGGCATTCTGAATGCTGAGAAAACCATATATCTCACTTCTGTCCTGACTCTGACGATCACTGGGTCTTTTGTCACTTTATAAGTATGTAACCAATGCACACTGACAATGAATGGGCTTCTTTTCATATGGGACTGGAGCTCGGTAGATAGAATGGCTAAAATGGAATATGTGTATGACAACCCGTAGTGATTTTTGTAGAGAGATTGAAATGTTTTGTTTAAACATGATGTTTTTGGGCTTTTGTAAACTCTTGACTATTAAAAGCCAGTTTGTCTAAAACCAATGCTTGTTTAAGCCTCATACTCATTTCCACCCAGTAATCCACCCATTTTTCCATATCAGCACATCTAATTAAAATTAAATTAATCTCATCATTAAGTTTTGCTCACCTACTTTGTAGCACATTTTGTAGTACATTTACATACACAATGCTAATCAGTATTGTCATGTATTGCATCTTTCTATGTAAGGTCATACATGGATTAATGATGATGATATCATAACTTTAAATCTCTCTATGTACATACGCAATAATAGCCGTTCTCATTGCACCACTCAGCATATGATTTCTGGTAACTAGTAGAGCTTTGTATGTTTAAGACGTGCCTTAGTTGATGTGCCTTTGTTAGGTAGGTGTTAACTTCAGTTGGACTTGAGATTGAAGCCCTCTGGAAGAAGGTCTTTTGAGGTGTTTTTATTGGGCAGCCAGTATGTGAATGATGACAATAATAAACTGTGAAGCACCATTCTACCCCAGGATATGTTTTATAGCTGTGTTTATTAGAACATTAGAAGACACACAGTGCCTTGCAAAAGTATTCATCCCCCTTGGCGTTTTTCCTATTTTGTTGCATTACAACCTGTAATTGAAATGGATTTGTATTTCATGTAATGGACACGCAAAATAGTACAAATTGGTGAAGTGAAATTTAAAAAAAGAACTTGTTTAAAAAAAATAAAAAATAAAACTGAAAAGTGGTGCATATGTATTCACCCCCTTTGCTATGAAGCCCCTAAATAAGATCTGGTGCAACCAATTACCTTCAGAAGTCACATAATTAGTTAAATAAAGTCCACCAGTGTACAATCTAAGTGTCACATGATCTGTCACATGATCTCAGTATATACACACCTGTTCTGAAAGGCCCCAGAGTCTGCAACACCACAAAGCAAGCGGCACCATGAAGACCAAGGAGCTCTCCAAACAGGTCAGGGACAAAGTTGTGGAGAAGTACAGATCAGGGTTGGGTTATAAAAAAATATCAGAAACTTTGAACATCCCACGGAGCACCATTAAATCCGTTATTAAAAAATTGAAAGAATATGGCATACAACAAACCTGCCAAGAGAGGGCCGCCCACCAAAACTCACGGACCAGGCAAGGAGGCCATTAATCAGAGAGGCAAAAAAGAGACCAAAGATAACCCTGAAGGAGCTGCAAAGCTCCACAGCGGAGATTGGAGTATCTGTCCATAGGACCACTTGAAGCCATACACTCCACAGAGCTGGGCTTTACGGAAGAGTGGCCAGAAAAAAAGCCATTGCTTAAAGAAAAAAATAAGCAAACACGTTTGGTGTTCGCCAAAAGGCATGTGGGAGACTCCCCAAACATATGGAAGGAAAATGCTGTCTGGTGCAAACCCAACACCTCCCATCACCCAGAGAACACCATCCCCACAGTGAAGCATGGTGGTGGCAGCATCATGCTGTGGAGATGTTTTTCATTGGCAGGGACTGAGACACTGGTCAGAATTGAAGGAATGATGGATGGCACTAAATACAGGGAAATTCTTGAGGGACACCTGTTTCAGTCTTACAGAGATTTGAGACTGGGACGGAGGTTCACCTTCCAGCAGGACAATGACCCTAAGCATACTGCTAAAGCAACACTTGAGTGGTTAAAGGGGAAACATTTAAATGTCTTGGAATGGCCTAGTCAAAGTCCAGACCTCAATCCAATTGAGAATCTGTGGTATGACTTAAAGATTGCTGTACACCAGCAGAACCCATCCAACTTGAAGGAGCTGGAGCAGTTTTGCTCAATTGAAGAATGAGCAAAATCCCAGTGGCTAGATGTGCCAAGCTTATAGAGACATACCCCAAGAGACTTGCAGCTCTAATTGCTGCAAAAGGTGGCTCTACAAAGTATTAACTTTGGGGGGTGAATAGTTATGCACCCTCAAGTTTTCTGTTTTATTTGTTCTTATTTCTTGTTTGTTTCACAAAAAAAAATATTTTGCATCCTCAAAGTGGTAGACATGTTGTGTAAATCAAATAATCCAACCCCCCCCCCCCCCCCCCCCAAGAATCCATTTTAATTCCAGGTAGTAAGGCAACAAAATAGGAAAAATGCCAAGGGGGTGAATACTTTCGCAAGCCACTGTATGTGTATGTCTTACACACACACACACACACACACACACACACATAGGTAACAATCATGTGTGTTTTTTGGGATGTCACGTGTTGTTTGTGTACACTGAGTTTCTGTTATATGTATCCATTGTGTGTGTGTTGATGAGTGTGAGTTTGTAAGTTTGTCATATAGACCAAGGCATTGGAAGCGATGCCATCATGTCTGTGTGTATCTGTTCTAGGGTGCAAAATGATCAGTTGGCGGCCATCTTTCTCCTGCTGATGCAGAACCAGGAGGCACTAGGGGAGGTGACTGAGGGAGACATGGAGGAGCAGCTCAAACTCTACTCCCTGTAGCAGAATGGGGCGGTTCTATTATTGTCAACCTTGTATAGGGCTGAATAGCCTGTTCCCCTTTTGAAAGTGCAGGTGTCAAGCAGAGCAACTGTCAATGTATAATACCGTATTTATGTTTGACTTATCATGTCAGGTCAGAATGATCCATAACAGACAAAGACAATAGGTTTAATATTCTGACATACTGTAGTGGGATAGGTTAAATGGCATTACCCATAAGACCAAAACAAATTGTACTACACTTGAATGTAAGACACAAGTCTTTATACTGTTGTTGTTCTGTTAACATTGGTTATCGTAAAGTATGGCAATGTTACAATGGCTTAAAAATCACACGTTCTTAGAGTATGAACAATTGAATGAACAAACAATTGCATGTAACTTATTTACATTAAGTATATTGACAACACACTATTTGTTTATATTACTTAAATGTTTAATGAAGTATTGTTGGTAAGTATTTTCAGTTGTAAAGAACTATTTTGGAATGACTTTGTAGTGTTAATATAGGTAATATTGAAATATACACTGAGTGTACAAAACATGACATAGACTGACCAGGTGAATCCAGGTGAAAGCTAGGATCCCTTATTGATGTTACTTGTTAAATCCACTTCAGTCAGTGTGGGTGAAGGGGAGGAGACAGGTAAATAAGTATCTTTAAGCCGGCAGACAATTGAGACATGGATTGGCTGAATGGGCAAACAAAGTGCTTTGAAGGGGTTATGGGTTGTAGGTACCAGGTGCACCGGTTTGAGCATGTCAAGAACTGCAACGCTGCTGTGTTTTTCACACTCAACAGTTTCCTGTGTGTATCAAGGTCCACCACCCAAAGGACATCATGTTGGAAGCATTGGAGTCAACATGGGTCAGCATCCCTGTGAAATGCTTTCGACACCTGCAGAGTCCATGCTCTGACGAATTTAGGATGTTCTGAGGGAAAAGGGGGGGTATTGGGTAGGTGTTCCTAATGTTTGTACACTCAGTGTATTGTTTTTCATATATTCTCAACACTCCATATTTTGAATCAAATGTTTTTAATGGATGTACATAGTGTATGGAGATATTTTAGTAGTTTAGAGTCTCAAGCGATGAGGTTTTAATAGTTAGTACCACAGGTGGCTGGTGGCACCTTAATTGGGAAGGACGGGCTCATACTAATGGCTTGAACGGAATGGTATCGAACACGTCAAACACAAGCTTTCCTTGTGTTTGATACCATTCCATTCACTCCAATCCAGCCATTATAATGAGCCGTCCTCCCCTCGGCAGCCTCGCACCCTGGTGTATCTTTTTACCAGTTATTTTATTAAATAATATGACACTGTCACGTTCTGACCTTTATTTCCTTTGTTTTGTATTTATTTAGTATGGTCAGGGCGTGAGTTGGGTGGGCAGTCTATGTTTGATTTTCTATGATTTGGGATTTCTATGTTTCGGCCTAGTATGGTTCTCAATCAGAGGCAGGTGTCATTAGTTGTCTCTGATTGAGAATCATACTTAGGTAGCCTGGGTTGCACTGTTTGTTTGTGGGTGATTGTCTATATTGATGGCTTGTTTCAGCGCAGCTCGCATTAGCGTCACGGTTGTTATTTTGTTTACTGTTTTTGTATAGTGTTCAGTGTTTTCTTTATTAAAATTCATGATGATCACGTATCACGCCGCATTTTGGTCCTCCGATCCTTCTCGCCTCTCCTCTACAGATGAAGAGGAGGATGACCGTGACAGACACTCAAAACAGGTCGTGTGATCATGTATTTATTAGTGTGTTTGAGTGATAACGCTTTTATTTGAACTGTTTCTACACTCTATGAACAGTTCATTTGATAAATCATGATTTCACATTTTCTTTCAGTAAGTCTAACGCCAACATTATTTAGCTAAACCTCTAAGAAAAAGCAAGCTATGAAATGTAAAAATGTTTAAAACAACTGTTATAATTGTGTCACATGAACACCTACAAGTTGTTTATGCTTTGTCCATTTCTCTGTGTTGTACATGTGAAACCAGGCAAGAACAAATGAGGTAGGTTACAATGATATGGTCTAGCTGGTTGAGTAGATGAGTAGTCTTCCCATCTGCTGTTTGTCACACTCTTATCATTCCTCTGTGGGGTGGTACCACTAACATGTTTGAAATAATTAGAGTATACATAGTTACACAGTACATGTTTGAAATACACCTTATCAAAATATAGTTGCTCAGATCATTATCAAAGTCATACAATGCATAATTATAATCACTTCCTAGTATAAATTGGCTTCATCCTCTTGCCATAACTTTTGTAAGCTGTGTTGGCATCATTCTACATAGCACCACAGGTGAGAAGATTAAGGACACCAAGTCTGGATCAGAGAAGTAGGGGTTTTAGTGGAATACCCACAGAACTCCAGTCTCCTTTTCAGCTCATTTATCACCTGATTTTCTTAACAATAGGCATATCTCGTTAGGTGGCCCAGGTGTCCTCTGACATGGCACAAATGTTCTCTATTGCTCCTCTATTTTTCCTCAATCAAGGTGGGAGGCCGATGACATCAGAGGGCAACATGAAAAAATGATTTTGCTCAAAACGTATTTTTTTTACTCTTAAAGCACTTGGAGAAACAGCGCCACTGCCAGTGGTGGAAAAGGTACACAGTCATACTTGAGTAAAATATCTAGACACAAAAATCCATCTATTACCAGTTCGGACCCCCCTTTGCCTTCAGTACAGCCTGAATTCTTCAGGGCATTCTACAAGGTGTGGGAAACGCTCCACAGGGATGTTGGTCCACGCTGACACAATGGCATCATACAGTTGCTGCAGATTCAACGGCGGTTAATTCATGCTGTAAACAGCCCGTTCCATGTCATCCAAAAGATGCTGTATTGGGTTGAGGTCTGGGGACTGAGCAGGCCACTCAAGTAAACTGATTTCGCTGCCATGTTACAGGCAATGTTTTTCCACTTCTCAATTGTCCAGTGTTGGTGATCATGTGCCCACTGGAGCCGCTTCTTCTTCTTCTTTAGCTGTTAGCAGTGGTCGTCTGCTGCAATAGCCCATTCTTGACAAGGATCGACGAGTTGTGCGTTCCGAGATGCTGTTCTGCACAGCATTGTTGTACTGCAGCATTATTTGTCCGTTTGTGGCCCGTTTGTTAGCTTGCACGATTATTGCCATTCTCTTTCAACCTCTTTTATCAACGAGCTGTTTTCACCCACAGCATTGCGACTGACTGGATGTTTTTTGTTTGTCGCACCATTCTTGGTAAACCTTAGACACTATCATGCGTGAAAAGCCCAGTAGGGTGGCCGTTTCTGAGATACTGGATCCGGCGCGCCTGGCATACCACTCTCAAAGTTGATTAGGTCACTCACTTTGCCCATTCTATAGTTCAATCGAACAGTAACTGAATGCCTCAATGCTTGACTGCCTGCTTTATATAACAAGCTATGGCCACGTGACTCACTGTCTGTAGGAGCGATCCATTTTCGTGAATGGAGTGGTATACCTAATAAACAGATCGGTGAGTATTTTTTTCACACTATGAGGTTGGAATAATACTGTGAAATTGTGAAAATTATGATAATTCCCTTTAGTGTAAGAGCTGTATGAAAAGACTACCTGAATTTTCAGCCTGTTTTGGTGGGATGGAGTTTTGGCCTTCCATGGTGACGTCAACATGCAATAAATGAGTTAATAGACCAATAAGAAAAAGAGTTCCAAACCTCTCTGCCAATAACAGCTAGTTTTCAGTTTTCCTCTCCCCACTCACACCACTCCCAGACAGTCCTAGCAACATTCCAGTTTGAGAAATTTCCCTTTTTGACCATTTTCATAAACAACCACATTAATGGACTTAATTGTTACCCAGAAATGATTTGATATTGAGATGAAAGGACTTCAGACGGCAGAGGAGCTCCCACATCAAGGTTAACAACTACATCAAAGAACATGCTCTGCTGTGCTATTGCGCGTGCAGCGATGTGCAATGATGTCTGACGAAAAAAAAACAGGGTTCATTGTCTGAAGTAACATATTTGTTGTTGTAATACCTGGCAGTTTCACCGCTACGGATTCCAATTTTAAGCGTAAGCGTACATTATTGGATTTATACATAGAATATTGTTTTAGAATAGGAAGCGTTCAAAAATAGCTGGAGTGCGTCTTCAAATTACATTTCTATGGGAACACCACTCATTCCCATCTCTGCATGAAATAAATTCTGGTATGCAGCAGAGTTCCCATTCTGATCTGTGCTGCATTCTTCTGGTCTGGACAGGAATCACCATGACATCTGCTGTTGGTCTCTCAGTGCTCCCCTTGGCCGTTGGTTATTTATCTAGTCAAGGAAGGGAAAATGGGCTCTACTGGTTGAAGGGTCCTGTCATCAGCTCGAGACCAATTAAAACCCAATCCTATTCTGTCATGCTGGAAAAAGATTTGCAGATGGACTGAGAAATCCATCTAAATACTTACTCCCCTATATCCATTCCACTCATTTCTAGAACACAAAGGATGTGTTTACACAGACAGTCCAATTCTGAATGTTTGTCCACTAAATTGTATTTTGACCAATCACATCAGATCTTTTCACATCAGGTATTTTTCAGAGCTGATCTGATTAGTCCAAATACCAATTAGTTTAAAAAAGATCAGATTTGAGCATTCTCTCTAAACGCAGCTTAAGTAACATGAGTCTGAATTTATGAGAATTCTTATATGGCACTAGCTATGATTTCATAACTCTAAAGACAAGGCCTTAAAATCCTAGCTACAATGGCACCTGTAATGAACATGTCATGCATGACATGTACACTATGCTCTCCTCAAATTGTACTCTAATCATATAATCAAGTTTAAGCAAGTTAAAAAAGGTAGAGGTTATAAAGAATCATTGAAAGGCAAGCCTGCCCGAATTTCCCTAATTATGGCCACACCTCTTTAAATTGCTAGTTGGTGTGAATTGGGGCATTTCCATAAAAAGAAACCCCCAACTCCACACACAAGGAAGGTGCATTGACTATCACGCCCTGATCTGTTTCACCTGTCCACCTCCAGGTGTCACCCGTTTTCCCCCACTATTCCCAGGGTATTTATTCCTGTGTTCACTGTTTGTCTTTTAAACTATCAAAATATAGTTGCACACTGCATGTATAATCTCCCAAAAATGTAATGGGTATTTACCAACGTTTCGGCATCACTGTGCCTTCCTCAGGGTAATGTCATAAATACTTGAACCAGGTTATGTATAAAGCACAGTGCAATTAGTGTAATCAATGGCAGTGGTGAGGGGTGTGTCCTAATTAGTGACACTGTAAAAAAATGGTATGGCATATTAAATATATAATTTTATTGTTATCATATAGAAACATCATGGAATATTGTACATCATATTAGCGTCAACATACATTATTGTTTCATTCAATTTCACATAATTTCGTATTTCATTTTTGTTCCATGTAATATTGGTTCAACCTTAATATATAATGAACATCATCAACAGGGGGAACATATTAGGTGTACGCTAATAAGCTGAAAAAATATTTTTTAAATTTATAAGACTTGTTCATAAAGGAAAAAGTGTTCATAAGAAGGGCCTGAGATCAAGGTCAATATTCAGACCACTAGGGGTCAATGTTTTTAGATAGGATATCCAGTAAGCCTCTCTTTGTAGTAGTAGGATCTCAATGTTACCTACTCTCCTTGGTAGAGCAACATGCTCAATGCCTGTGTATTTGAGTGAGGAGATGGGATGGTTAGCTTCAACAAAGTGAGCTGCTACTCGATAGTCAATGTTCTTACACCTGATTGAGCTGCGGTGTTCAGCTATGCGTTTTAATTGTCTTTTCGTTTGTCCTACGTAGGCTTTACCACATGCACAGGTGATGAGATGATGCCCCTCACAGGGATCTTTCGATCTGTATGTGATTGTCTGAAGAAATGTTTTTTTTTGGTGCTATTACACTGTGAGCATGAGCCACATTTGTAGCCCATTTGGAATAGGTGTCAAGAGTGTCTGAGTGGGCTCAGGGGGCATGTCAGATCTCACAAACTATCTCCAATATTGTGACCATGCCTATAGACCATCAGTGGGGGTTCCTTGAAGAGGTGTGCAATTTTTTTGTCTGATTGCAGAATATGCCAGTGCTTTTTCAGAATTGCTTTCATTTTCTCACAACCCTTGGTGTACTTAGTACAAAAGACGGTTGCGTTGTTTTTCTTCTTTGGTTGAGTTTTTAGTAATTCATCACTTGGTTTTTGAGATTTTCATCATTGCCGCATCAAGAGTTTTGTCCTTGCAGCATCTCATTTTTAATTTATCTGTCATTGTTTTAGCATTGCGGTCAAAATCTGACTGGTGGCCACATTCGTTTAACCTTACACAACTGGCTATATGGTAGACCATTCTTGAGGGGAAGGGGATGCATACTATCTGCACATTGCAAGGTTTTGCGATCTGTGGGCTTTGTGTATAAGTCTGTGTGTAATGCATCATTCTCTTTTATAATCCAGAGTTTATTTTTCTCTCAACAGTCAGCATGGTGAATTTGAGGTATTCAGACCTCTCATTTAGTAGACTTTGGAATTAATTTAGTTCCTGCTGGCTTCCTTCCCAGAGCAAGACATCTATGTATCTCTTCCATAGAAGTATTTTAGAAAGTAAGGAGTGCGTGTCTGTTTTAAAAAGGAATGCTTCTTTAAATTGTCCCACATACAGGTTAGCCTAGTTGGGGGGAAAAGGGGAGCCCATGTCTACACCCTGAATTTGAAGTGAAAAGTCTGACTCAAAGACAAAATAGTTATGGGATAATACCAGTTCAGTAAGTTGTAAGATGCAATCATTAGATGGAGCAAGCGTAGAGTCTCTCTGTTGAAGGAAGTGTTGTAACGCCTGCGAGCCTCCAGTGTGTCCTTCCTAACCCCTCTATCAATGAGATCATGTGACTAGTATCTTTGACATAAGATGGGAGATTCTCAACCATCGGTTTAATGTGGTAATCCATGTGGTAAACTTAGAAATGTGGGATGTCAGAGTCGATTGCTGCTACAATGGGTCTACCTGGAGGAGGAGATACTTGTTTGTGTAATTTACAGACTGTATAGAAAATTGGTATCTTGGGAAATTTCACACATAGAAATTCAACTTCTTGTTTAGTGATTTGTCCTGATTCCAAACATCTTTCCACTGTGGATGAGATATTATGCTGGAATTCCAGGGTAGGGTTACAATTCAGTTTGAAGTCACCTTTAGATAGTTGTCGGCGACATTCATTCACATAGTCACATTTATTTTGTATACAAATTCCTTCTCCTTTGACACATTTCTTTATGATAATCGAAGGATCTGACTTTAAGTCCTTAAGAGCCATTCTCTTGTCTCTACTCAGGTTATCATAGGGTTGGTGTTTCTGTTTATCTTTCAGTAAGTCACCTACATCCTTTTCAACAATCCTACAGAAGGTTTCTATGGAGGCATTGCATTTGGGGGGGGGGGGTGTACAAATGAACTTTTTGCTCTAAATGTAGTTCTCTCAGAGTTCTCAGGTACCCCAGCTGGGTTAACGGCTACATCTCCTCCTTGACTCACGGTAGGACAGGTAAGTCTATTGATTAGCCTGGTAGACCTACTGTATGTATACATCTCACTGAGGATGACATTTCAAGTGGAGTCATGTAAGTATCACTCTTATCAAAGAACTCACCCAATCTCAGATTATGAAAAACTTGAATAGATCTATCTGGACATCAAAGTCATTAATGTATGCAGTGGGTACAAATGTTATTTGTACCCACTTATTGAAAACAGAGGTGAGCGGATGTCAGGGTCTTACTTGATAAGTTGAAGACATATAGCTCCTGTTGGACTGTGGGCCCGTCCTGGGTCTCAATTGATAGGTGTCGCGGGGTGGTAGTGGATTTCTTCCTCCCCCGACGTATGTGTCGAACCCTCTTACGTGCTGGGGGTGTTGGCGTCAACGTTGTCCCCAAAACGCTCACAATTGGTTGAGGAGCCAGAGTTAGCGCTGTCTGTGGATAGTCGGTCTGACAGAGGCACTCTGCATCTGTCATCGGCTTGTCTCTTCCATTTTTTTGGTTTCTTGTGTTTAGAGTCTCGCCAGAGATATTAGTCCGTTGTTCTTATCTTCCAAATCTCGTTAATACTTCTTCATTTTCCTGATTTTCCTGTCTTGTGCCAGTTTGTCTTGTCAAGTCAACCAGTGTGTTTTTTTTCTGTGCTCCTGGTTTTGACTTTTTACCTGCCCTGACTCTGAGCCCGCCTCCCTGTACCGTTTGGATCTCTGACCTGGTTAATTCACGTTTACCTGTCCTTGACCTGCCTCTTGTTGTTTAAGAAATATCAGACTCAAACCTTCTGCCTCCTGTGTCTGCATCTGGGTCTCGCCATGTGTCGTTATATTGAGAGCTAAAAATAAAAACAGGACGGAGACAACACAATCATACTCTGCGGGACAGATCATAGTCTGACTGAAAAAAGACGCAGAGAAATTGTTTTTCTCCTGTTGTGCACAACACGTGGAGCATTAAGGATATGGACCTTGTTCACCCAACTGACTCACCTGGGTTTTAGAGCAGTAAATGAAAGTTAAACTCAAACTTTTTTTTTTATATACTCAAACAGCACGAGATATTATGTTCTCTAGTTGAGAAATATGACGATTTCTTGGAAGTGTGTCTTCCTAGTGGGGGCTTTATGTTTAAGTGTTACTATAACCATGATTATGTATGGACAATACTATGACCTGGACTTCTTCCACGACAGACTTCCGAACAGGTGAATATTCTGCGTTTTTTGAAATTGTTTTCCCTCTCAAACATTTGTTTATTCTAAAACGTTGGTATAATGTAATCTAGGCTACTTAGTTAATTAGGAAACCATTGTCCAAAAAAATGTTATCCATACAAATCAACTACCTGTATCTTCATCCCTGTAATCCATCAACCCTGACAGTTCTATGACCTGTTGCATTCAACTGAGACATTGACACACTCATCCTACTGCGACTGTAGTTTTCTTGTGTCTTATTGTGGAATGGTTCGATTTTGGCAGGTGAGATTACATTTATCAAATTGATGCATTTTTGGGGGGAGTTTGTAATAATCAGTTTCCCATTCATAAGACTCTACCTTCATGTTAGTTGCTGAAAGTTGAAACTCAAATGCTTTACTAAATGAGAGATTGTTTGAGGTTCCAGTGTTGCTGGTGTCTTCACATGTATGCTTGCCATTTTGTCAAGATCTGAATTTGTAGTTAATGGTAAAGCTACTGACAAGGTGTCACGCCCTGACCTTAGAGATCCTTTATTCTCTATTTTGGTTAGGTCGGGGTGTGACTAGGGTGGGCATTCTAGTTTATTTATCTCTAGGTTGGCTTGGTATGGTTCCCAATCAGAGGCAGCTGTCTATCGTTGTCTCTGATTGGGGATCATATTTAGGCAGCCTTTTCCCACTGTTTGGTGTGGGATCTTGTTTTTGTATTATAGCCTTTTGCACTACAAAGCTGCATGTTTGTTTTGTTACTCTTTATTTGTTTTGTTGCTGGTTCACATGAATAAATATGATGAACTCCTTCCACGCTGCACCTTGGTCCAATCCTTCCAACTACGAACGTTACACTAGGCTAATGTGTCTAACATATTTGTGCTCTATATCCAACAACTGACCTCATTTTTATTCCTGTTCAGACATGTCCTAAATGAACCAAATACTGTCTACATTATAGTTTAGACATTGTACTCTGGTTTTTAAATTGTGCATGTGTCACGCCCTGACCTTAGTTATCTCTGTTTTCGTTATTATTTTGGTTAGGTCAGGGTGTGACAAGGGTGGGTATGCTTGTCTTGTCTAGGGTTTTGTATATCTAGGGGTTTTATAAGTATAGGTAATTGTATGTCTATGGTGGCCTGAATTGGTTCCCAATCAGAGGCAGCTGTTTATCGTTGTCTCTGATTGGGGATCCTATTTAGGTTGCCATTTTCCATTTAGATTTCGTGGGTTTTTGTCTGTGTAGTTGCTTGTCAGCACTTGTATTGTATAGCGTCACATTAGTTTGTTCAGTGGTCTTTCGTCATTAAAAGAAGAATGAATGCATATCACGCTGCGCCTTGGTCTCCTCCTTACGACGGACGTGACAGCATGTAAATGTAATATGCTGATTACACAACTGACAGCAGTAATTATCACAACTATAACACTTTTTAATGGCAGTAATTTGAACTCTCCTCTGAATTGAGGTCAGGAGTCTTTTCACTTGTTTTCCTCTGTTCCAAGGAAAGGACCTTGTAAAATGCATGTTAGGAATTGTTTTGATGGGTTGAATTTCTGGTACCATAAAATATCTATGTATTCATTAAACCAAGGATGGGTAACTGACAGCCCACAGGGTGTAGATCAAGTTCCAAAGATTTAAATAAATATATTTTTGGGAGGGGGGGGGGGTTGGGGTCTCAACTTACTGAGAGTTAAGATAGTAGAATACATCAAGTGGAATTTTGAAATTTGGTTGTGCATCAGCAGGTTTTCTCACTTCACTCAATTAGCCCATGTAAACTTATTTATTGTAAATTCATTTTGCAGCCAGCTATTTAAACTTGCAGTAATTATGGTTGAATTACCAATCTTTATTTATCCGTTATTTTACCAGGTAAGTTGACTGAGAACACATTCTCATTTTCAGCAACAACCTGGGGAATAGTTACAGGGGAGAGGCGGGGGATTATTGAGCCAATTGTAAACTGGGGATTATTAGGTGGCCGTGATGGTTTGAGGGCCAGATTGGGAATTTAGCCAGGACACCGGGGTTAACACCCCAACTCTTACGATAGGTGCCATGGGATCTTTAATGACCTCAGAGAGTCAGGACACCCGTTTAACGTCCCATCCGAAAGACTGCACCCTACACAGGGCAGTGTCCCCAATCACTGCCCTGGGGCATTGGGATATTTTTTAGACCAGAGGAAAGAGTGCCTCCTACTGGCCCTCCAACACCACTTCCAGCAGCATCTGGTCACCCATACAGGAACTGACCAGGACCAACCCTGCTTAGCTTCAGAAGCAAGCCTGCAGTGGTATGCAGGGTGGTATGCTGCTGGCTACCGGTGGCCCCCAGTGATTTTGTTAGTTACTCTCAGTCAGATGTCTTATTAAAAACTGGAAACTTTTCTCCCCCCTCCCCTATCCGCCATGGCAAAATGTGTAGAATGTGTGGAATTGCAGGAAATGTACAGAAATTTCACTTCAAATTTCACTGAGGGTCCCCAAAAGGCTAGGGCTAGCTCTGACTGCATGTGTGGGTATGGATGTGGGTACGCAGACCTGCGAGCCATGAGGTCAGATTTTGTGGCCCCCACCCCCATCAAAGTTGCCCATCCTGACCTTAGACAAATCCACTGGATTGGTCTGATGTGCTTCTGTCCACTTAATTAACAAGGTTGTGTGTGGATTTAACTCGTTGTTGTGCATTTTCAATACATGTTGTCTTCTCCTTCCAGTCAAGACACAGAGTTTGATAGCATTTGGACTTGCGATGAGCTTTGGGACAACACCACAGCAACTGAGGAAGAGAAGGTACTCGCACAGAGATGATGTAGTTGACTCTCATCTAATAGAACAAAGGCACACATATCCGTCTTGTACAGTACAATGTCAAGTGAGATCTGTCTCTACTCAGCTGGAGGGTTTGTGTCCTCTGAGAAAAGCATTGAAGAAGGACGACTTCCTCAGACTACGCTTTAACTTTAAAGTGCCTGTGCTGCAGTGGGCTGGGAGCTTCAGCCATTCAGAGTGGGGGCGATTGGAGACGTATATGGCTGGAAAGGCCTGCCCCAGTGTAACAGTATAACTTTAGACCGTCCCCTCGCCCATACTCGGGCGGGAACCAGGGACCCTCTGCACACATCAACAACAGTAACCCATCGCTCCACAAAAGCCGCGGCCCTTGCAGAGCAAAGGGAACTACTACTTCAAGGTCTCAGAGCAAGTGACGTCACCGAATGAAACGCTATTTAGCGCGAACCACCGCTAACTAAACTAGCGTTTCACATCCGTTACACCAGGACAGTATGAACATTCCCTTCAGGACCCTATTTAATAATCTCAACCAAACTACGTGTGTACTGTATATAAAGTCATTGTTGTTAGTGTTTCATACTGGAGAGGGAATGCAAAACAACGACGCTGGACAGAGAGGAATCAGGTGTATCAAAAAGGCAGTTTATTGGTCAAAGTTATCTTGTCCTGACGTTTATCGTGCACGGACCTAAGGAATGTGACTCTGAGGAGTCAGAATAATTAGGCAGCTCAGCCAGAGTTTACAGCAGAATGTATACACAGAATAATGTAGGTGGAGTCTCTCGTGTTGATCTTCTGACTGGTCCTGAAGAGTTGGAGGCGGGCCTTGCTCCAGCCAGAGCAGGCCCCATTGATGCACAGCAAAGTCCTTTGCTCTTGGCACCCGACCAGTAGGGGGGGGGGGGGGGTAGAGTGTGAGTGTACAGTGCTTTATGAGATGTTTGTGTGTCTAGGAACGAAAGATAGGGGAAACTAGCAGTATCTGCTTTAGGCGCAGGTGTTTCCTGTTTATGCAGGAGTGCATGAAAGGGTCAATGTCAGTGAGATAGCTTGGCACTTCTAAGCTCCTTATTGTTGCAGGCTGCTCTTTGTAGTTTTACAGGGAGTATATTTGCGTGATGGCAGCTGTGTGTCCTTCGGATAATCATGTTATTGCACGTAGGCTCTAAACTTGACTGAGGACACTGGGCCCAGAGTTATCTGAGGGCATCCGGTTTAACCAGAGTGTTGGTCTGCTAGTGATGCTTGATATTATTACTTATATAACATTGTCCTCACCTTTTTGCTTATTTGTTGTTGATCAGTTGTGAGATCCACTTTGTCCCTGCTCAACGACTCGTCCAGCAGCAGCCTGTTTGAGCGCAGGTGGCCTGATCAGTGTGTCCGCTGTGCTGTGGTGGGAAATGGCGGCATCCTACGAGGCTCCAAACAAGGCGGGGCCATCGACAGTCACCAATTTGTCTTCAGGTCAGTAGTGCTGCGGCAGCTCCCCTTCGACCATCTTCAAAAAACTATTAGACTTCTTATTGCTCATTGACATAACTAAGATCAAGTTTGTTGCAATTGTAAATATTTCCTTATATTAATCCAAATCGTTTTTAAGGAAACGCTTAAGTATTAGACTGATGGTAAATGATTTATTCCAGGGTCAATGGGGCAATCACCAAGCACTTTGAGGAGGATGTGGGCACAAAGACATCTTTCTATGGGTTCACCACAAACACTATGAAGAGTTCCCTCAATTTTTACAGAAAAGATGGCTTCACCAAGGTCCCACGGGGACAGGTAAGAACTTGTGGGACAGGCTACAGCAGCGTTTCCCAAACTCTGCCCTCTGGACCTCAAGGGGTGCACGTTTTGGTTTTTGCCCTAACACTACACAGTTGATTCAAATGATCAAAGCTTGATAATTAGTTTATTATTTGAATCAGCTGTGAAGTGCTAGGGCATAAACCAAAACATGCACCCCTTGGGGTCAAGAGGACCATGTTTGGGAAACCCTGGGCTACAGTGTTGAATCTGGACCATTTGAAAGTGTTAGGAATTTGTCATACTCTGCGTGGTTGTTTATGCAACTATTCCTTAAAGCTTTGACTATTCCCTATCTGCAGAGAGTCCGATATATCTTCATTCCGTCCAACGAACGTGACAATGTGATGATGTCAGCTGCTATCCAGGGTCTCACTGTCACCTCCGGTCATGACAAGGGGGACTGGTGAGTTGAGAGGGTCACATATGTGAAGCCCACATTAAGAAGAGTAGTACATTTGAACAGCACGATACAATGGTGTGTTGAAGTACTGTGGGCAAGGAAAGCGCAATGATCTTGCGCTTATGCTGGTGAATAGGCTTCTCAGCTGTAATTCAATTTATTACCACACGATGGTGGTGTTGTATTTCTATGAATGTGGTGCGGTGTGCAATGGATAGAATCTTGTGAGTGGTGGTAGGGCTTAACGCATACAATTCACTTGATGATACTCATCTTTTTGTAAGCTCCCTTGCTATTGATGTACTTTTTGACGTTCTTAATGGAACGTTTTTTCACCCCTTACTACATTTATCCCCTCAAACAGGCCCTCTCGATACTTTGGATTTAAGGCACCAGTTAAGCACTTTAAAATGCTTCATCCAGATATTATTACTAATGTAACGCAAAGGTAAGGGGACTCGTATTGCCAGGTCAAATTGAGACTTTTAGATCATTATTGTCTGCTTTTGACACTAATGACTGTTGGCTGTCAATGCTGCAAGTCTCCCCTGCTGAATGTAATGGAAAATCAAGTCTGAAATGTAAAAGTGGAAATTACAAACTTCAGAAGCCTTTTTAAATCTCAAACACACAAGTATTTAATGTCCTGCTTTTCAGGAAAGTTCTACTGCAACAGGGTGATCAAATTAAGATCCTACATCTGTATTGAAGGCTAGATGGTGCTATACTGAAACAATGCATGCAAATATTTACACAGCTGACTGAGAATGCAATTCATGCATAAGTGAACAAATCGCATACCTTCCTGCAGGTGTCTGCATATGGTTTCATCACAAAACTTTGCAGACTTCTCTGACCACTACTGTGATGCTGCCCCTGCGCTTCTATGCCAATCACGACATGCAGATGGAGAGCTGGCTGTGGGAGGTACTGCATGCACGAAAAGTAATGTCACTGTACAAGAGGACAAAAGTAAAATGATGGACACTCAATTGTATTTTCATGTGAAAAGCCTTCCTTGAAATGAACTCCTATGTTTGCCATGGAGGTAGTCCCTCTGAAGGAGTGGCTGCTGGAGTTGTGTAGCATCCTTTGTCATTAGTCTCACAGCAACATTAAAGGCCTTTGACGGTGTAAAGCCAAGCTCAGGTGTTCCAAGCGTCTGTTCGTGGGATCGGGTCTTCTTTGATCATTTGAACAACCCTTATCTTCTCTGTGAAGGCAGGTGCAGGGAGCCGAGACTATTGTCTCTCGGTCATTCCTCTTTCTCATTTTCCTGCAATGCCTATTCTCATTAGAAACTGTCGGGTTTGACTGGGACTCACAATGAAAGCATTCACATTATGAAGCCAGCAGTCCATTCATGCCAACCTTTTTGTAAATGAGCTTTGACTTGCAGCCTCTTTGCCCAGTGCCTATCCAAGGATAGGTTACTCCAAGCCACAATAAAGACAAAGTGACACATTCTTGTGTCAAGCTTTGATCTGCTGAGCTATTGTTACATACATACATGGATCTCCAGTGTCTGTTATGAATGAAATCCTGATAATAGACTAGTGAATGCTGCTAGATCATGTAATTCACTGTAAAGGCAAGATAATGACCACTTGTAACAAATTGTACACATTTTTGGGGAAAGCTGTGTTATGGCCATTTTCTGCAACTGACAGCTGTGTAAAATGTTATGGGATGGCATCTTATGTGCAATTGTTATATTCTATCAGCAAATCTTTAATTTTACTACAAACCTAATTAAAGCTAGAGTCCTTAATTGAAACAATAGCAAAGCGATCAGCGGCCTCTATTTTGGTAAAAAAGCTGAGGGATGGGCAAGGAGAAACGTAACCAAATTGGAACTCAAATTCATAGAGCTATGGATGGAAGGACTGACCAGCCATGATATCAACATTATAGTTGTAACCATGTTTTGAGGCTATACAGTTTGTTTAAATAAATTTACATTGTTTACAAACACATTTTTGGTTCTGATTGGGTACACCAGTTGAACTAAACTCATAGGCATTTGTCATCTTCAATAATCAATTCGTATATATTAAAAATGTATGTACAACTAGGGAATCTGGCTTTAAAATGTAGTGTAGTGCATGTTATGTGTTATGTATTTATATTTACGTCATATCATTTCAAGTCGCACTGGCGCGAGTCGGGTCGCACAGCTCGCTCTTTTTGGAAGCGGAGGAGGGGAAAGCGGGACAGAGGACCGTGGGAGGGACGAACACATTCTGGATTGGATCTGACGGAGCAAGTGACAATGTAGTGGAGTCTGGCTTTCGCGTCGGAGTTGGAAAATATTGCATCAAAATATACTAACTATAATGTATTTTTATATTTGACATATATTTGTGATGAGTAGGTTGTGTTTACTGGACATAAGAGGAGTACTAAGATTCGCTTTTTGTGCGAGACTGACTCAAAATTACTTTCCTTGAGTTATTGGAAGGCTACGATTACTTTTGCTTGGACCTTGGAAGGCTCTCTGAAAACTGCCACCTTGACATGTATTCCCGTTTTCTAACATGCAACAACAACACTGTATAAGGTAAGACAAATGTGAATTCAATCGTTATAATTATGGATAAGACAGGAATGGCCCCTACCGACAGGCTCGGGAAACTAGTGTTGCTAGTTAAGAAGTTCAGTCCGAAGGTCGCTAGCACACTACTTAGCTTTGCTAGCTAGCTAGCCATGTTATTTTAGTGAACGAAGCAACCGCGAGATTGAAAAGTAGATGCTAGCCAAAGTGATAGGCTTGCTACATATGGAGTAAGAGCTACTAGCTAATGGTATTTTTCATTTCATAATAACCCAGTCCAGTTCAGGTTGCATTGCACGTTTGCGCCATGCTTTGTAATGTGTCTTATTTATGGATAGTTATTACTCAATTATAAAAGTATCTTACAGTTGGATGAACAATAAATAACTAGGTCTATTTCTAAAAACACATTATTGGCAATATATGATCCATAATCTAAATCCTACATCATGGTGTAGTTCTCCATTGGGACCAGTGAATAAAGTTGCACCCCATCACCAGCTACACACTCCAACCTCTCAAACACACATTCATATTGTGTGACCGCTTGAAGCATGAAAAGACTGGCTAATGGCCTTGGTGGGGGAAGAGGAGGACATGATCACTGTTATTGGGAATGACAGCTTTGTTTACGCCCTGTGCACCTCTTTGGGTGTGTGGTGTACTGAGACTGCCAGGTTATGTAATGTAGCAAGCTATGTTCACACAAAAGAACAGTGCAGACTGCAGAACTGTGCTGTGCAGACACCATCTCATTAGTGGGATCCTGCTGTGCAGACTGAACTTTCTCAAAACGGTGTATGTTTACATAGCAACACTTTGCTGTACATGAATTTCCTGGCCAGGTTGATCTGAACTGGGTAGAGGAGGAGACGATGAATATGACGAGTAGCCTCTCTAGCCCAGTTAGCCACCATTCATGTTTCTATTAGACAGCTCTGCAAACGTTATGTCAATATGTTTGTTATACTCACCAAATATGGAGTTTCACTGAGCAACTATCGTCATTTACTGCCTTCACACCCGGTATGTACTTCCAAAAAAGGTCGAAATAAATGTTTTATCAATGATATTTTGGGATACTGTACTCCTGCTGTATCAGCTGACCTGTGCATGGCAGTAATGAGGAGAAGGGTACAATTGGCCTGCAATTCAGGGTATTCCTGCATGTGGGTATTCCTGCATCTGCAGGAACCCCCCTTTATACTTCTATTGGTACATTTTAAAGTTAGGACAGGCAGGAGGCGGGGGCGCTCCAGTACAGTAAGTGGGGTTACAATAATGTTGGATAAACTCACAGAAGAAGGTGCGGCAACAGTAGCTAGCTAGCCATACACCGGTAGATGGTGTCCTTCGCCCCTGGCGAGGGCAGGTGCTCGCCAAGCGGGTGTGAAGGACACTGTGTACTAGCTTAGCCAGCTAGTCCTAAGAACCAGTACACAGCACACTGTGTGCTAGCGACACCATGTGCTTGCTAGTTAGCTTAAAAAAAGGACACTGTCTACCAATCGTCCCCACCTCCTGCTAGCACAAGGTGAAAATCTGTCGTTTTGCCCCTGAACAAGGCAGTTAACCCACAGTTCCTAGGCAGTCATTGAAAATAAGAATGTGTTCTTAACTGACTTGCCTAGTTAAATAAAAGTTATACATTTTATTTTTTATTGAAAAAAATAATAATCGGAAATCGGCGCCCAAAAATACCGATTTCTGATTGTTATGAAAACTTGAAATCGGCCCTAATTAATCGGCCATTCCGATTAATCGGTCGACTTCTAGTACATACAGGGCGTGACGGGAGTAAATTACAATAGTTTCTCAGCGAAACTCCGTATTTGGTGAATAACGAACGTGTTTTGACATTATAACGCTTGCTGAGCTGTCTAATGGGGAATGGATGGTACTGTAGCTAACTGAGCTGGAGAAGAGACTCATCATATTCATTGTCTCCTCCTCTGGTTCAGTGTGATCGTGAACACATCACAGTTTGCGTTATTGTACTTTCATGCACAAGTTCCATCTAATTCTGCTACCATCTTAAGTGAAACAAATATAGGTAAATTGTTTAAAAGCAACAAACACTCCTAAACTAGGCTACTTCGTGCTCTCATTTCTCTCAACTGTTCTTGGCCATTGTACTGGAAGAGTTTAAGTAGCTTCCAATTCAAATTGCATTTGATACATGGTCAAGCATTGAAAACCTTATCTCAGAGCCTCAGGGAAAACTGTAAATAACACCAGCTCACTTGCTGAAAAGGCTCTAAAAAAAATTCCATCATCCTCTATGGGCAAGTTGCTCTCTCATGAATCATTTGTCCATAAAGTCCTGGTATGGACTGCAGTCATTAAACCATTTTTTCCCCTTCTCATAAATTGCACTGTTTACCAGCCTTGTTGTTGTTGAGGGGGATGGATAGCATAGGCTACTTAATTTAATCTCAGATATTTACTGCTCACCATGAATTGAAGTGACAACGATGCGTATTTATGTATGAGTGAGATGTTCATTTTGTGGGGAGATTCTTAGTGTTTCAGGATATTACTCCCTCCCTCACTGTTTCAGTTTCCTGAAAGATAAAGGGCACTCCACTGATTTTTCCTGTAAGGGCAAGCCGGGTTAAAAATGAAAAAAAGATCACAGGCACGCTGGACTTTGGCAAATAGTTTTTTCTTCCCAGTTTTTAATATTTTGATTAATTTCCAAATTAATAAGCCCGTAGTATTCGGGTTGAATTTTGTTGAATGGTAAAAACCCTGTTGCTGTTCTTTGGGTTGGAGCTTCCTTGGGGTTACACGCTTTTTGACGGCCTTGCTTTGGTTTCTCCTCCATGTTCACTATAGCCATTTGGGCATTGAAAGACTTGCATGTCTGTGTGGGTTGTCCAGTATTGAGTCTGGACTATGATATAGCCTATTAACCCAACTGTTATACTCGTTTTCTCTTTTCTCAGGTTCTGGCCTGCTGGTTCATGCAGCTCCATTCCAGCCTTCTCTGTGCTCTGACCACAGCACCCGCCGGGGCCCTCAAGCACATAAATGGTAGCTCCACACAACTCCAACCCCTGACACATTCTGTACAATAAAATATTTAGTAAATAAAGACTGAAAGAAAGTTGAACAGGAAATTTAAGCAGCAAAAGAGATTTTCCGTCTCTCAGGCTTCCCTTGACTTGGCATCCGTAACCGGACTGGGAGTTGAGACAGCTGATTTGAGGCTGTGAGTGTCCTCCCCTCTACTGCTTCACATTCCCTCACCTGTCAGCTGTGTGTGTTTCTGTGAGGACAGTAACTCTGAGGTAGGTTGATGCGGCTGTGCCTTAGCATGGCGCTGTGAGGAAGCCGCTGCCTGGACTCTGGACGGACGCCAGTGAAGCGCTTACACACCTTGGACCATCATGGGGAAGGAGCAGGACCTACTGCAGGCCGTCAAGACCGGAGACCTGCCCTCCACTCAGAAGCTACTGGCCAAGCTCAAAGCCAGCCGAAACAGTGAGTCCTTAAGTTACCCTTAAATCTTAAATCTCATAGCCAGATTTGTTTTAGCTCGCTGAAAGGCTGAGGGAGTGTGCAGTGCAATACATCTCCGTTATGTTTATTTGCCCAAGCTTTGGGATTATTGGCAGATGGCACCTAAGTAAGACAATTAGATGTGCGCACAGTCAGAAATCTCTTCCTCTGGAGGCAGTAAGGCAATCGGTAACATGCTTAAACAAGCAGTTTGCTTCATTCTGTCTGCTGCTGCTGATGCCACACCTGTCATAACTACTAAACGTCTCCCAAATCAATAGATCCTGCTAAACGTCTACGCCAGTGATTCTCTAACAGGAGTAGGCTAGTCGAGCCAGCGGAAATCGACAGTTCTCAGTTGTTCAGACATGATGCAAAAGCCAGTGTTTGCTATCTAACTGACTCATCAACCAGTTTCTTGCTGGTTGACTCAATATTTCAACAAATTACATTTCAGTCATTTAGCAGATACTCTTATGCAGACTGACATACAGGAGCAAATCGGGGTAAGTGCTTTGCTCGTCAGATCTTTCACCTAGTTGTCTTGGGGATTCCAACCAGCGGCCTTTCGGTTGCTGGCCCAACGCTCTTAACTGCTAGGCTCCCTGCCGCCCCACACAGTTATGTGTATTGTCTTTCTCATGAAAAGGTGATCAACTCTGTTATTGGATTATGAGAAAGATGGCCTACCTTTTACAAAGTGGAGTGTTGTAGCTAATCCTATTGAATGTAGAGTGATCCTTATGGTCAGTGATTGAGTGTGTTTGTTCAGGGGAGCTGTGCTGAGAGGAAGTGAGTGCTCTCAACTCTCTACTCTGAGGTCAAGCTTCAGGAACTTAACTACAGAAGACGCTGAGCCTCAGCTAAAGCTTTGGGGAAATCTATCCCTTTGGATTAGCCAGGCCAGCTCCAATCCAGCCCTTATGATGATGGCGCACTAATGAACTCTCGCTCTCGGGAAACTAAAAGCTTATCCACATTCTCCCCGGGTTTTAATTCACAGGACCATAAGCTTACGGCCATCTATATCGTCTCCCTTGAGAGGGACACTTTCTATCCCCAGAGTTGCTATCCGCTGTATGAGGGTTTGTGGATGGGGTGGGCGGGTGGGTTCCCACTTGCAGACCCCCATCACAAATGCCTCAAGGTTTGAGGGGAGGGGGGGCTCAGTTGCATCTTCTTGAGCTATCAATTCCTCCGATCTTTCTGCTCTCAAAAGCTGTTATCTCCAACTACAATGGTATATCAACTGCAGTTTACTGCACCTTTATCCTTCTGCTCTTCCAATCACTAAATTCACCTACTGGCATAGTTTACAAACACAAAGACCATTACTCACACACCCAGGAGGACGTTTTCTCTGACTATGAGTGTTGTTGTGTTCTCAGAGGCCTATGTAATTACTAAAATGACAGTGCTGGGCGGCTGTTTAGAGGCTGTTTTTCCACAACCACAATGCCACAAGGTGCAAGACGTTCTGGAGGACTGTATTTAGTTGCTTCTCTCTGCTCATTCACTGTAGAGATAGTGTCCGACATTGAGTTCAACATGACACCACACAGCACAGTGACTGAGAGAACTGAGAGCCCCAGGCCAGGAGGTTGGGCTGCTTTATCATTGTGAAAACCTATCGCCCTCTGTGCTATTCTGGACCCTCTTTTGGCTCTAAACAAACGTGAATTGCTGTGACCCAGAGGGGAGAGATGATGGGATATGAGGGATTGTGTAAAAATTGTCAGACTCCAGCCATCTAATTCATAGACTGTCCTCTCTGCTACCGCACGGCAAGTGGCACCGGAGCGCCAAGTCTGGGACCAAAAGGCTCCTGAACAGCTTTCTAACCCCGAGCCATAAGGCTGCTAATCAAATGGCTTCCCTGACTATTTGCATTGACCCCTTTTTTATTTGCACTGACTCTCTGGCACCGGCTCACTCACGGGACTCTACTCACACATACTACACTGGCTCTCTTGCACCGGCTCACTCACTGGACTCTACTCACACATACTACACTGACTCTCTGGCACCGGCTCACTCACTGGACTCTACTCACACATACTACACTGACTCTCTGGCACCGGCTCACTCACTGGACTCTACTCGCACATACTACACTGACTCTCTGGCACCGGCTCACTCACTGGACTCTACTCACGCATACTACACTGACTCTCTGGCACCGGCTCACTCACTGGACTCTACTCACACATACTACCGTACACTGACTCTCTGGCACCGGCTCACTCACTGGACTCTACTCACACATACTACACTGACTCTCTTGCACCGGCTCACTCACTGGACTACTCACACATACTACACTGACACTCTGGCACCGGCTCACTCACTGGACTCTACTCACACACACTACACTGACTCTCTGGCACCGGCTCACTCACTGGACTCTACTCACACATACTACCGTACACTGACACTCTGGCACCGGCTCACTCACTGGACTCTACTCACACATACTACACTGACTCTCTTGCACCGGCTCACTCACTGGACTCTACTCACACATACTACACTGACACTCTGGCACCGGCTCACTCACTGGACTCTACTCACACATACTACACTGACTCTCTGGCACCGGCTCACTCACTGGACTCTACTCACACATACTACACTGACTCTCTTGCACTGGCTCACTCACTGGAATCTACTCACACATACTACACTGACTCTCTGGCACCGGCTCACTCACTGGACTCTACTCACACATACTACACTGACATTCTGGCACCGGCTCACTCACTGGACTCTACTCACACATACTACCGTACACTGACACTCTGGCACCGGCTCACTCACTGGACTACTCACACATACTACACTGACACTCTGGCACCGGCTCACTCACTGGACTCTACTCATACATACTACACTGACTCTCTGGCACCGGCTCACTCACTGGACTCTACTCACACATACTACACTGACTCTCTTGCACTGGCTCACTCACTGGAATCTACTCACACATACTACACTGACTCTCTGGCACCGGCTCACTCACTGGACTCTACTCACACATACTACACTGACTCTCTGGCACCGGCTCACTCGCTGGACTCTACTCACACATACTACACTGACACTCTGGCACCGGCTCACTCACTGGACTCTACTCACACATACTACACTGACTCTCTGGCACCGGCTCACTCACTGGACTCTACTCACACATACTACACTGACTCTCTTGCACCGGCTCACTCACTGGACTCTACTCACACATACTACACTGACACACACACAGGCTACATTCGACTACATACGCTCACACACACAACACACATGCATATTGATGCCAAACACACACTCCGGCATAGACAGACTTTGGTACTCTTCACATACGCTACTGCTACTCTGTTTATTATCTATTCTGATTGTCTAGTCACTTTTACCCCTACCTACATGTACATATTACCTCAACTACCTCATACCTCTGCACATTGAGTATGTTTACATGCACACTAATAATTCGATATTAAACTGATTATTTTAGATGATACAATAGTCATGTAAACACCTTACTCTGCTTATCTTAATCGACATAAGGTCAGAATCTAAGTAAGCATACACCGATTAAAACTCCTGGTTTCTGATCAACCTTTCAAATGATTTGGACATGTAAACACCTTAATCGGCGTTCCAGCAGTGTATTTGATCTGCCCATGTGCTAGCACTAGCTGAGCGAGCCTCCTTTATTTACACGAGTGAAGTGTGTTCGGAACAACAATGTATGTGTCTTAGAAGTCATTTTCACATACAAACTTGATCAAATATGCTTACCAAAATAACATGTTCGCCGTGGTAGGACGTTTATTTTGATTGCCGATTTTCTCCATTTATCAGTGTCACCAGGTAGCCTGATTTCAGATGTGTCCATGTAAACAAGATTATTAGGGAAATCATTCCTCTTGCAAAGCATGTAAACATTTTAATCAAACTATTAATCTGACTATCCACAGTAACCGCACTCATTGACTCTGTACCGGTACTCCATGTATACAGATTTGTTATTGTTATTTTGTGTTACTATTTCCTTGTACATTTTTTTTGCTAATTTGTCTTACTTTTTAGTTCTGCATTGTTGGGAAAGGGGTTGTAAGTAAACATATCATGATAAAGTCTACACTGGTTGTATTCAGCGCATGTGACTGATTTGTTTTGTGGAAACAAATATAAAGTTCTACACAATGACATCAAAGTTTAAACATTTAAAAACTGTGATTTTCAAACACTGAGGCCATCATTGTAAATAAGAATTTGTTCTTAACTTAACTGACTTGCCTAGTTAAATATATATTTTTAGATTTGTGGGTAGCAAGTAAATACCCTCCCTTGGGCTCAACTCGTTGCAGGTTTAAACCCTTAAAATCTGTTTTTACTTTTAATCCTACAATGTGACAGAGAATCATGTTTTTATAAAATTTCTAATGATCTTTTTTACCACAGATCATAGAAATGCGCTGTTTTCACATACAGTTGAAGTCGGAAGTTTACATACACCTTAGCCAAATACATTTAAACTCTGTTTTTCACAATTCCTGACATTTAATCCAAGTAAAAATTCCCTGTCTTAGGTCAGTTAGGATCACCACTTTATTTTAAGAATGTGAAATGTCAGAATTATTTATTTCAGATTTCCACAATAAGTTGGGTGAATTTTGGCCCATTCCTCCTGACAGAGCTGGTGTAACTGAGTCAGGTTTGTAGGCCTCCTTGCTCTCATACGCTTTTTCAGTTCTGCCCACAAATTTTCTATAGGATTGAGGTCAGGGCTTTGGGATGGCCACTCCAAAACCTTGACTTTGTTGTCCTTAAGCCATTTTGCCACAACTTTTGAAATTTGATTGTCCTTTTGGAAGACCCATTTGCGACCAAGCTTTAACTTCCTGACTGATGTCTTGAGCTGTTGCTTTGATATATCCACATAATTTTCCTGCCTCATGATGCCATCTATTTTGTGAAGTGCACCAGGCCCTCCTGCAGCAAAGCACCCCCACAACATGATGCTGCCACTAGAGGTCGACCGATTATGATTTTTCAATGCCGATACCGATTATTGTAGTTCCCCCCAAAAAAATCCGATGCCGATTAATCGGCCGATTTAAAAATAAAATAAAAATATATTTAAAAAAATACCCCAAATACATTTAAATTGTTTTATTTATTTGTAATAATGACAATTACAACAATACTGAATGAATACTTTTATTTTAACTTAATATAATACATCAATCAAATTAATTTAGCCTGAAATAAATTATGAAACATGTTCAATCTGGTTATAATAATGCAAAAACAAAGTGTTGGAGAAGAAAGTAAAAGTGCAATACGTGCCATGTAAAAGAGCTAACTTTTAAGTTCCTTGCTCAGAACATGAGAAAATATGAAAGCTGGTGGTTCCTTTTAACATGAGTCTTCAATATTCCCAGGTAAGAAGTTTTAGGTTGAGGTTATTATAGGAATTATAGGACTATTTCTCTCTATACCATTTGTATTTTATATACCTTTGACCATTGGATGTTCTTATAGGCACTTTAGTATTGCCAGTGTAACAGTATAGCCTCCGTCCCTCTCCTCGCCCCTATCTGGGCTCGAACCAGGAACACATCGACAACAGCCACCCTCGAAGCATCGTTACCCACCGCTCAGTCAGAGAGCTCTATCAAATATCAAATCATAGACTTAATTTGAACATAATAACACACAGAAATACGAGCCTTAGGTCATTAATATGGTCAATTCCGGAAACTATCATTTCGAAAGACAAAAAAACGTTTATTCTTTCACTGAAATAATTAACTGTTCCGTATTTTATCTAACTGGTGGCATCCATAAGTCTAAATATTCCTGTTACCTTGCACAACCATCAATGTTATGTAATAATTACGTAAAATTCTGGCAAATTAGTTCGCAACGAGCCAGGCGGCCCAAACTGTTGCATATAGCCTGACTCTGCGTGCAATGAACGCAAGAGAAGTGACACAATTTCCCTAGTTTAATATTGCCTGCTAACATTAATTTATTTTAACTAAATATGCAGGTTTAAAAATATATACTTGTGTATTGATTTTAAGAAAAGCGTTGATGTTTATGGTTAGGTACACATTGGTGCAACAACAGTGCTCTTTTTGCGAATGTGCTTGTTACATCACCCGTTTGGCGAAGTAGGCTATGATTCAATGATAAATTAACAGGCACCGCATCAATTATATGCAAATTAGGACAAGCTAGATAAACTAGTAATATCATCAACCATGTGTAGCTAACTAGTGACTATGTTAAGATTGATTGTTTTTTATAAGATATGTTTAATGCTAGCTAGCACCTTACCTTGGCTCCTTGCTGCACTCGCATAACAGGTAGTCAGCCTGCCACGCAGTCTCCTCGTGAAGTGCAATGTAATCGGCCATGATCGTTGTCCAAATATGCCAATTACCGATTGTTATGAAAACTTGAAATCGGCCCTAATTAATCGGTTGACCTCTAGCTGCCACCCCCGGGTTTCACGGCTGGGATGGTGTTCTTCGGCAAGTTTTAATGACTCCAACCTAAGTGTATGTAAACTTCCGACTTCAACTGTACGTAGACAGGTTTGGTGCCTGAGATTATGAATATGACTTTGAAAAGTGGCGGAATTGCCCTTTTATCACGGGATGCTCTTGTGGCCCCTACACTCCAGGCTGGGCTGGAGTTGCCTCAGCCAGCTGACAGGCCTGCCGTGCTGCTTGGGTCTGCCCCCAAGTCCCTGAGGAGATTCCTAGAGACTGTCGGATTACCCTCTCCCTTTGTTTATACGTTACGTGTGGCTCAGCTATTGTTATGAGCTACAACCCAGCCCATTGAAGGGATTGGGGACAGTCAGTACCCCCGCCATCAGGTTTCCACAAACAAACACATCACACAACCGTTTCTCTGACATCTGGTACCTCAGGTCTCTGCCTCACCCAATCCACTCCCTCCCATATGGTGCTCAACCAGATTAAGGGGAATTATGGGTCGGGCTGGGATGAGAAAGAAAGGTCCAACGTAGCGGGGCTTCCTCTTCTTTCTCCGACATGGCAGAGTCAGCCAAACTAAACCCTTAACAGGCTCCCGGTGAGCCAGCAACAGCGCGGTGTGAGTTCTGTGTCCCACGTCTCATGGTCAAAGAGTCTCAGGAACGGTGGGATGTAGCCAGGTCAGTTGGCTCAGAGACACATGTTCGGACTCTGACCTCTTTCTCTCCCTCTGGCCACAACAGAATGAGGGACCCAGGTTGGAATGTTTAGGAATTTGTTTGAAGAGGTTACGTGTGTGATAATATAGACAAAATCCATGTGTTAATCCTGTCTAACTCATTTTCATTACATCCCCTAGACATCAGATACCACAAATCCCTTTGTTTTTTAGTTGCATTGGTTTCCCCCCCCCCCATTCTGTAGATTTAGCTTTGTTCAGAGCTGCCACAATTAAAACATTTGTATAACGCTTTGTATGAGATTGACATTTGGTATATTGGAATATGGGAGCTGTTAGAATGACAGAGGATCACATGTTTGTGTGCTGTATGTAGTAAAGGTCGACCGATTAATCGGAATGGCCGATTAATTCGTGCCGATTTCAATTTTCCATAACAATCGGAAATCGGTATTTTTGGTAGCCTATTTGCCGATGTTTTTTAAAAATATAAATGTTTTTTTTACACCTTTATTTAATCTTTATTTAACTAGGCAAGTCAGTTAAGAATACATTCTTATTTTCAATGACGGCCTAGGAACGGTGGGTTAACTGCCTCGTTCAGGGGCAGAAAGACAGATTTTCACCTCGTCAGCTCGGGGGATCCAATCTTGCAACCTTACAGTTAACTAGTCCAACGCAATAACGACCTGCCTCTCTCTCGTTGCACTCCACAAGGAGACTGCCTGTTACGCAAATGCAGTAAACCATGGTAAGTTGCTAGCTAGCATTAAACTTATCTTATAGAAAACAATCAATCATAATCACTAGTTAACTACACATGGTTGATGATATTACTAGATATTACCTAGCGTGTCCTGTGTTGCATATAATCTGACTGAGCATACAAGTATCTAAGTATCTGACTGAGCGGTGATAGGCAGAAGCAGGCGCGTAAACTTTCATTCAAACAGCACTTTTGTGCGTTTTGCCAGCAGCTCTTCATTGTGCGTCAAGCATTGCGCTGTTTATGACTTCAAACCTATCAACTCCCGAGATGAGGCTGGTGTGACCGAAGTGAAATGGCTGGCTAGTTTGAAACGCTATTAGCGTGCGCTATCTTCACTCGCTCTGAGCCTTGGGGTGGTTGTTTCCCTTGTTCTGCATGGGTAACGCTGCTTCGATGTGGTGGCTGTTGTCGTTGTGTTGCTGGTTCGAGCCTAGGGAGGAGCGAGGAGAGGGACGGAAGCTATACTGTTACACTGGCAATACTAAAGTGCCTATAAGAACATCCAATAGTCAAAGGTTAATGAAATACAAATGGTATAGATGGAAATAGTCCTATAATAACTACAACCTAAAACTTCTTACCTGGGAATATTGAAGACTCATGTTAAAAGGAACGGCCTAGCTTTCATATGTTCTCATGTTCTGAGCAAGGAACTGAAACGTTAGCTTTCTTACATAGCACATATTGCACTTTTACGTTCTTCTCCAACACTTTGTTTTTGCATTATTTAAACCAAATTAAACATGTTTCATTATCTACTTGAGGCTAAATTGATTTTATTGATGTATTATATTAAGTTAAAATAAGTGTTAATTCGGTATTGTTGTAATTGTCATTATTACAAATACATTTATTTTTTAAATGGCCCGATTTAATCGGTATCAGCTTTTTGGTCCTCCAATAATCGGTATCGGAATTGAAAAATCATAATCGGTCGACCTCTAGTATGGAGCTACTCATTTGTCCTGCATTATAAAGTCAATATTTAAAACTGATGTTGGTTTCCATCATGGTTTTTTACCTCCGGCCTCTATTTGAAAGTCCAACGTATTCAAGCTGATAAGGTTTCATTTGTGTTTTTATGCCAATAAATATTTCACAACTTGTTGCCCAATTAGACCTACAAAGCTTGGGGAAATGGTTTGATGTTAGGTGTGCATCCATGCAAACCACCAGGAATTGGGAGTGAAACCCCCCTGGCGTATAACATCGCCATCTGTCTTTTTTAAACGTAAGTGTGCCACCCACTGCATTATTATTGACCAGAGGGAGCTGTGTTCCGTATTGAAGACCATCAATGTCCCATTATCGGCGTCTCGTAAAACTGTTGGGCCACAATGAAAGGCAGGGCCGTTAAGAGAGCCCCAAACAAAATGTCCAGCGCGGCGGTGGTGTCTGTGGGGATTCTCCGGGAGGGAGCAGCTGTCAGCCTCCCCAGGCCAGTGATAGGCTTCTAAGGAGCCCACTGTGACTGTCTATTGGTCGCCGGGCCACTCGCCCATACTGCAGCCATGGTTTATTCATGACTTTGTGTTCAAACAGAGCCAGCCCACCCAAACACCCAATCCAGTCCCTTCATTCCACTTACTTAGGCCTACTCCTGCCGCCTTGTGCTAGCTAGAGGCAGGAATAAAATCTGGGGCATCATGACACAGACAGGCACACAACCTCCTCCTTCCCTCCACGACAGAGGCATCACAGTGTTGAACTATTGAACTTACAATAATTCTAGGAAAAGCTCAATCCATTTACAGTTTAGTCATTGCCAGTATAGTACTTCTTGCTACTGGCAAAAAGGAATGAGCTAGGGTTCACTTGATCTGAATATTGTACCCGTTTTTCTAGTTTCCATCCCAACATACTAGACGTTTTGCATATAGACTTGACCTTGTTTCATGCAAGCAAAACATATTGTTTGCTCCGTCATCTGCTAGTTTTTATGGTTGAAGTTCAACAGAATATTATGCGTTCTCCTTCACCATTGCACCTTCCTCTCCCATGTCACAATGCCTCAAATACAGCTCAGGATAATGAGAAGGAAATTTCCACTTTCTTTTCAGACTGGGCATATTGATGGGAAAGTGTTAAAACCTTTTAGACAGACCGTGAAATTCTGTCTCTGTACTGAAGCCGCCGGTGTTTGCCTGTCAACTCTACCGTTGGTGTGCTAAATGTTTAATTGGCTCGCTAAACAGACAGGTCCCATAGACCTTGTAAAGGAGGTCAGTTAGCCCATGCCTCAGAAGAGGAAGAAGCACTGGTCTGTGTTGGAATGGGGCCCTTCAGGACCTCTAGCTGTCTGGTCTCTGACGTAAATGGAAAGAGAAGAAACCCAAATGGGAAAAGCAAAGGTTATTGTTACCAGAGTGGTCTACCTATGACCCTTTGTCAAGTGTTCTGTTTTCTACTGGGTTGGATCACAGACAAGCTAGCCAACATTTATCGAAGCACTTCTTAGTTTTACTCATCTAAGACCAAGATGAATCTATTAGCACAGCCTCAAGGATATCTCTTGCCTTGGACATTTGGGAAACTGCTGAACGTCTATTGAACTTTGTTTCATGTCTCTCTTTAACCATCCTTTAATTTTTGTTGATGAGTACCAGATTTACTGGAATTAAAAGGGTGGGGGTCTCTCAAAACCACCCGTTACAGCAGATACCAATGTCGATGATACAACAAACGTTGGAATGCACCACCATATTTACAAAGATGTTGAATGACATTGCCCTAATTTGTATGTTAGTTTGTTCATATGCTTGTAAGGATGTGTGTAGTCTGGGGGGGTTTGGGGGTGTATGTTAGGTCATGCATGTGCTTGTAAGGATGTGTGTAGTCTGGGGGGGTTTGGGGGTGTATGTTTTTGTGTATTATGTAAGCTTTGTTCAGCAGAATGGGCTCTTTGTGTTTGTTACATATCTCTGCCAGTCTGTTTCCACAGCATCAGATGTACAGCTTTCACAATGTCTCATCATTGACATTGACACTGAACAACCATAAGATTTTAAGATATGACTGATTGTTCACCTCTTTTGAAAATGTATTAAATCTTAATCTTTATACAGTCAAGATTAGAATGACATTTTGGATGTCACGTCATGGTATTTCCACAACATAGAAACAGGCTCATATGTACATATCTCTCTACCTCTTATGGTTCAAGGCTGGCTTTACACATTCACATTTTGACACGTGCGTAATAGTGGAAAGCTGATATTCTGACTGCAGTTTTTTCTTCCACAAGGCACCAGTTCAGAGCTTTTAAAGTACCCTTCCTGTTGAGGGCCTTAATGACTCAGCCTTCAGGCAGGATGTGACTGGAGCATAGGCCCAGGTGCACACTGGCACTCTGAACTGGAAAAAACGGTACATTTAAGATGCAGTTTCACGCTGACAAAAAGCTAAGGCACCAAACGGACAACAGAACAGTATGACTTATGGCTCCCTGCTGTGGACTGCTTGGTCTTATCAAGGTTTCAGTTATTTTCCCCCAAATCCCTCCCGCTCCGTCTGTGCCAACCATTGTCCAAGACACGACATAGCAGCACAGTGCGTCTGAATGCAGAAAAAGAATAGGAGGGATGATGTCATGTTGTAGGAATGTGTACCCCACAAGGAAACCTCCGATCTGTTTTCTGGAACTGGAATCGGACTCCTCTTGTGAAATTACAGTTTGGCTTAACCCGAAGACTGAGAAGAAAGTTTTGGTGTAGAGGACAAAGAGAAGGGTAAGAGGCCTCGGAACTTTCCAACAGAACTGTTACTATTCTACCCTCCAGGAGTCTGAGGCGACTTCAAACAGGACTTTGGGTTTAGAGGAGAGAAAAGTCTAGCTTTTGTCATGGAGATGAGGAAATGTGGTCTCGGCTGCGGTACTGATATCGAAGGGGAGAGAAGCAGAGTTGTCGAAAGGGAAAGTGGCTGGTATCTCTTCCTGGGCTGTTCATCTGTCACCTTATCTCCATTACTGTAAGTGGAGGCCTGATGCACCTCACCCACACTGACCGCAAACGGACATGGTTAGTCACATGCTTACTCTGTCAGGAGGAGAGGGGAGTTAGTACTGGGGAAGTAAGTAGATGAAAGTTTGGCGCCGCTGGAGAGTAAAAGTCCATTATGAACAATGGATGGGGTGTGGAGTTTCCTCTTATCCTGTGACCAAAAAGTGTGGAGTGTCCTGGTGTGTCTGTTAAGCTTAAAGAGGAAGAGGCATGAACTCACACACACACACATATTTGCTGTCCTCCACCCCTCAAGACAAAACAATGCAATGTTTGTTTTCTTTTTTTACCCAAGGAACATTCTCCATGCTGGGAAAAGTATCTCATTAAAGGCTTGGTTCTCCGTGTGTGCAGTCAGTTATCACAGGGGTGCAGGTTTAAATGCATACCTCCTTGGCAAGCTCTTCCAAGAGGACTCTAGAGTCTGCCACTACATCATCAACTGGCCATTAGGCCTCCCATTAGGGCCTGCCGTCCAATCAGCTATAATCATTAGGGCCTGGTCTCTGGGCCCTCCATTTCTGTCACAAACACCGGAGTGATACACAGAGGTGAAGTGTCCTGTTTAGCATTCCTGCAGGTCAGTGTGAGTTAGGCCCTGTCCGCAGCTTCCGGCTGGATCAACACAGAGCTACTATAGTGTGTGTGTGTGTGTGTGTGTGTGTGTCTGTCCTGTCCTGTCTGTCTTGGCTGGCTGGCTGGCTCTCTTTTCATTAGCCTCTGCTGATTCTGGCCCCATGACAAACAGCAACCAAAAACAATCCAGACCACTCCGTGTGTCATCTTATTATAGATGAGATGTTCATCCATCCAGAAAAAGGACCCATGTCCGTTTTGTGCATGTTTTCATCTGTTTAGCGTTCACTTCAAGCCAACTGCATGTCTTGTGTTTCAAAGGGTGTTTCAAAGGGAAATAAAGAAGACAAAGTGGTGTTTGTGTAGTCTTCTGCATGTATCATATACAAACATCACTGTTCATTTCCTCTCAGATGTTGTGATGCTGGTGTCATGCACCTGCCTCTTCATTAACCCCACCCCCCCAGCCCATATGGGTCTGTATGGGAGAAACCCCCATCAGGACGATTATGTCACCCTGCTGTCCTTCTTTCATCTGAATGTGTGTCTCTTTCTTTAATAAAACCTGCCGTATGTGTCACACCCCCAAGCCCTATTCTCTGTGGACGCCCAGCTGGGCGGAGACACAATGCAACTCACGCAGGTCATTTGCATGCGTGGCGCTCCATTGCGTCAGCTGTCTAATGGGCCTCAACAGGGAGAACGACCAGGGACCTTATCTCCTCTCATAGTCTTGCTTTGCATCCCGCTCCCACAGCCAGCCCCCCCCCCCCCCCAAGGTTTCCAGGAAGGCTCTGTCTGGCCTGGGAACAAATGACAAAGTGAATGATTGTTAGCTCAATTAGTACCTCGTCTCAACTGTTTTACTGTCTTTTAGTGTTTGTGTGCGATTCTCTGGCAAATAAGCTAATTACTTGGAAACAGAGAATTCTCAGGAAAAGAGAATTGGATGAATAATTTGGGTCAGAGCAATAGCTGCACCCATTAGACAAAGAATTTGGACCTCTCTTTTGGGACAGTGCTGAATATGAACTCAGTTCAGCGTTTAGTCTCAGGGTCATTGTGAGGTTTAGGGCATATTACAGTCTTGGTGGGTTAGTGGAGCTCTCAGCATGGCAGCAGTGGGTATATGATATAATCACAGCGGTGAGTCAGTTTCTGTGTCCATGGCTCTTCTCCAGGCACTGCTTCAGCACTGGGGCTTAGGCCTACAATCTCCGCCATGCGTCCGGTGCAGATAACGCCACAGCACATCACAGTCCAGCAGGTCCAGAGTGAAGCCATAGGATTATCCCCCAAGGTGGTGCAGCGGTTTCCCCCTGCTACACCAGATGTGTTGTAGCTGCTCTTCCTGTTGGTGGACATTAGGACTGATCCCATTTAGTCAACTGTTTGGTCGATAGGCTGTTGGTCGACCAAGATTTCTTTAGTCGAGCTGTAGAAAATAATAATAATAATTTAATTGTGTACAAGACATGTCTGATTTGTGCATGTCTACTAATCTATTGTAGAGGCCGTGGGGATGGCACAGACCATCAGTCTTAAGACGTGCTTCTAGAATTGTATATGTTTATATTAGGTAAGAACAATGGTGTAACACTAATAAAAAATAATATGGACGGCGCAATAAACACTGAAGTTCTGTAGTGGTCACTGCAGCAATGGGGAGCCCCATCACCTGTGAACCCTGGGGAGCCCCATCACCTGGGGAGCCCCATCACCTGTGAACCCTGGGGAGCCCCATCACCTGTGAACCCTGGGGAGCCCCATCACCTGTGAACCCTGGGGAGCCCCATCACCTGTGAACCCTGGGGAGCCCCTTGACCTGTGAACCCTGGGGAGCCCCATCACCTTTGCAGTGTTGACATTACATAGGATAATACAGAGCTTGTGTCCCTCCCAGCTATGACTGGTATGTCCTTATGATTAAGATAAGAAAATCTCTTCAATGTACAGGTCTAGCCTGTTTTCTAATGTTTGCTTCCTTCAAAATAGTCTCAGGTGCACTAACTCTTTTGGCCTAATGAATTGACTGAGGTGCAGAGACATGTAGTTGAGACAGATGTTTCCCTTTTCATGGCATTTTGGGTTAACCCTCTCTCTGGTGATCCTTTTAAGACAACATAGGATGTGGTCAAGGAAATTACCCCTCTTTCTATTTTGGTTTGGATGACCAATCTATTGTTGGTTTTCTACGCAGGATGTTGGGTCCAGTTTTTGTTGTCTTTATTTGTATAGTACCAGAATCCTCAAACAGGGGTCAAATGTATAATTCTTTGGAATTTTTCTCACATTTTCAAACAGCACATTTATATTTTCCAATGGGGCTATACAATTGGGTGAGGTTTTCTCTCTCGCCTGAGTAGCCTCGTCTCACTGCCAAAAATCAAATTCAACCATCTAGTGTTCAGCGAAATAACAACACAATGTCAAATACAGGTAGCCTTGTCAAATAAATAACATCTAATCACATTAACTTCGCGGGAAACCTTCGCTCTTGCGTAGACATTTAGAAACGAAACATGACAATTTTGAAAAATAAGCCACAGGAGTTTTTTGAGCGAGAATAAAGAAGACTTTCGAGTAGTAAGACATGTATAAAAGCAACAGATAGCATTACTAAGAAGGGCTAGAAGAGTCTTATATGGTGAGCTACCGAATGGCTAGGACAGGCAAGCCCCATACTATTGTGGAGGAATTAATTCTTCCTGCTACCGCGGATATGGCTGGGACAATGCTGGGGGAATAGTCCCAAACTATACAGACAATTACTTCATCTAACAACACTGTTTCACGACACATCAGTGACATGACAGGAGATTTTTTTGAAACAATTACTGCTTCGCATACAAGCCAGTGAATTATATGTATTACAGCTGGATGAGTCAACAGACCTGGCACAGCTCCTGGTATATGTCCGTTACGTTTATGGGTGGTCAATTAAGGAAGACATCCTCTTCTGCAAACCACTGTAAACCAGGACAACAGGAGAGGATATTTTTTAAGTACTGGACAGCTTTGTGACATCAAATGGACTTTGGTGGTCAAGATGTGTATCTGTACTGATGGCGCAAACATCATGACAGGGAGACATAGTGGAGTGGTAATGCACGTGCAAGCAGTTGCTCCCAATGCCACTTGGGTACACTGCAGCATCCACCGAGAGGCTCTTGCTGCCAAGGGAACGACTGACACTCTCCATCTCCACCCCTGATGTGGAAATGCGATACCCTAGGAAGGAGGTGGCTTGCTGAAAGAACAAGCATTTTTCAGCCTTGACATACTCCAACAGTCGTCTAAGTACCTTGCGCACCAAGGACACATGCTGCGCATGTAGCGGAGTATACCAGAAGGTCATTGATATACACCACTACACCCTGCCCATGCAGGTCCCTGAAAATCTTGTCTACAAAGGATTGGAAGACTGATGGAGCATTCATCAACCCGTACGGCATGACGCGGTACTCATAATGCCCTGACGTGGTACTAAACACTGTCTTCCACTCGTCCCCCTCCCGGATACGCACCAGGTGGTATGTGCTCCTAAGATCCAGTTTTGTGAAGAAGCGCGCCCGTGCATTGACTCAATCGCCATGAGGTAGCGGGTAACTGTACCTCACCGTGATTTGATTGAGGTCTCAGTAATCAATGCACGGGCGCAAACCTCCATCCTGCTTCTTCACAAAAAATAAACTCGAGGAGACGGGTGAAGTGGATGACCGAATGTACCCCTGACGCAGGGATTCGGAGACATATGGCTCCATAGCCACCGTCACCGCTTGCGACAGGGGATACACGTGACTCCTGGGAAGTGCAGCGTCTACCAGGAGATTTATCGCACAATCCCCCCCCTCGATGGGGTGGTAATTGAGTCGCCTTCTTTTTACAGAAGGCGAGAGCCAAATCAGCATATTCGGGGGGGTGCGCACAGTGGAGACCTGGTCTGAACTTTCCACCTACACACCTCCCGGAGCACTCTCGCGACCACCCCGTGAGAGCCCTCTGTTGCCATGAAATAGTGGGGTTATGATGAGCTAACCAGGGAAGGCCCAGTACCACGGGAAACGCAATAGAGTCAATGAGAAAGAGGCTGATTCTCTCGTCGTGACTCCCCTGCGTCACCATGGCCAGAGAGATAGTGGCTTCCCTGATTTATCCCGGAGCCCAATGGTCGACTATCCAGAGCGTGCACTGGGAAAGGTCTAGCCACAGGGATAATGGGGATCATAAGACTAAGAGCGAGCACTCTGTCAAAATTCCCAGCTGCGCCTGAATCGACGAGCGCCTTATGCTGGGAATGCGAAGAAAACAGTTGGACAACAGAGGACTCTGGATGAGAGTGGTGCAGACTCACCTGGGGTGACGCCAGAGTGCCCTGCCTGCTGCCTCGACTCCCAGAGGGACCAACCCGGCACCGACCAGCAGTGTGTTCTCTGCGGCCACAGATGGTGCACAAACTGGAAACCCCTCCTTTCTTCCTACACACCGCCCCTCCCAGCTCCATAGGTTCAGGAGAGGGGGTGTGAGGGGATGGAACCACCAGACCCCGATCTGAACATCCTCGGGTAGCCAGCAGGTTGTCCAGCCAGATGGACAGGTCCACCAGCTGATCCAACGTGAGGGTGGTGTCTCTGCAGGCCAACTCCCGACGGACGTCCTTGTGCAGACTGCAACGGTAGTGGTCGTTCAGGGCCCTGTCGTTCCATCCCGCGCCGGCAGCCAGGGTCCTAAAAACTCTAGGGCAAACTCCTGGGTGCACCTCGTCTCCTGCCTCAGTTGGAAGAGGCACTCACCCGCCACTCTACCCTCGGGCGGGTGGTCGAAGACTCTGTGAAGTCCTCCATCGCCGCATCTCCTTCTCCCCACACGGCGTTGGCCCACTCCAGAGCTCTCCCTGTGAGGCACGAGATGAGGGAAAACACCCTCTCCCTTCCCGAGGGAGCTGGGTAAACGGTGCCCAGGTATAAGTCGCGACACTGCCAGGTTTCTTGCCTTGGCAAATCGTGCAGTTAAGACACTGATACCCTTTGCAACCACGTACCTCTGTGAGAGAGGATTCTTGGCCCTGACTAGCATGAAAAACTAAATACAGGCACAGACTGTGTGTGAGAAATGATTTAAGACTGAGAATCCCTCCAATACAACCCACCATTGCAATTATGTGCATTCTTTCAAGCACACCCTTCTCATTAACCTGTGGTGAGATATTCACAATTTTTGAGAACAAATATGGATTTATATGTAAGATGGCTAAATAAAGAGAAAATTATTGATGTATTATTATATTATTGCCTTGGTCCTATAAGAGGTCTTTGTCACTTACCACAAGCCGGGTTGTAACAAACTCACACTCATTCTTATGTTTAACTGTATCGGAAAGTGTGTGTGTGGCAGGCTTACAATGATGGCAAAAAACAACATTGTAGAGTGCGCTGACCCTGGTGCTAGAGGGGGTATGCAGCTGGAGGTTGATTGTTTTAAGAGGTACGGGACTATAAAAAGTTTGGGAACCACTGGTATAGTAGAATGCAGCCTGATTTGTGTATCTTCTGCGATTGATCCTTCCTTTCATAAAATTACACTTCATCAGATGATAGTCTCTGACAGATGGGAATAAGCTTGAACTGCCATATTTGGGTAGAAAATAAACCCAGTGATTGAATCCCCAAACAGAACCTTCTGAGGTTTGCCTTGAGTTGAACTATGAGTTTTCTTAACTGCCTGCCCTCCTTACACTGTTCAGCTTTACCTATCAAATCATAGCTTTACTGTCCTTTGCACACGTATAATTAAAGCACTTTTCTGTTCATTTGTCATGAAACAGCAGGGCAGTTTTTCTCTGCTCTCTGTGCCAATGAAAACATTCCCTCTTTCATTTCCCTTTGCTTTTCTCTCCTCGTTCCTCCTCTTTCAGTTAAACCAAATACGTCTTTGGAGTGTTCTTCTCATGTAACTGACATCTGCATATCAGCACCAACGACTTTTAAATCCTGATCACAAAAGAAGCTCCAGGCCAGTGTTTAGGTTGCCTGACGACTCCAACGGAATTATTCCGCTGCTCCCCTGCGTTCGCGATATACTCCAGTCTGAGTCTGCCATTGTTGAAGTTGTTTGTGGTTATGTCAAAATGAGTGTGTTGTACAAAACACAAGTAATCAGTGATTAGATAATCTCTAACCAATGGGCGAATCAAAGCCAATGACGCATTTTCAAAACGCCTCCTTAAATACGTGTTCTGGCTCTGGCGAAACCCGTCGGTTTCTGGGACCAATCAGAATGGTTACAATGTGTTTGCGTTCTAGAAATCGTCCGGGAGGTACTCCGATCCAGACTCATTGCGGAGTAGAAACTTGTGGTCGTGGCATAGCGTTTGGCTGGAGCAAAGATTTTGAGAAGCCTGGCCTGTGTTTAGGGCGGCTTCGATGTATTTTCTCCAAGGTTGCTGCTTCCTGCTGCAGTGTGATGGTGGCCTCCTTTAGCCGGGGCTGGCCTGAGCTCTGATACTTGGGGTCTCTCAGCCAGCTCCCCAGTGGCCTGCCCTGCAGCTGTCGAGCCATGTCAGTTGGCCTGGAAATGAAGGTCTTTCCTTCACGGGGAGGGCCTGACCGCTGTGTCGTCACGAATACGTGTCCATTAGGGCCCGGTGAGTGACAGGCCGGCTCCACAGACAGAGGGGTTCACTGCACACACAGCCTAGGTGCACACACACACACCCTGAGGCAGAGAGCTGTGAAACGCATCACACACAGTCATGATTTATGGCCCCCCTGTGCACTGGTTAATTGAACATTATTTCAAGTGTCGTAAATTGATGCATCTGCATAACTGACTAGGCTGTGTCAATTTCAAGCCCTTGGAAGGGAGCTTTGTTTCTAGGTCCCTGTTGACGTACGGTAAAACTTGTTCTCATCCACAATGATATCGTGCTGTACCGACTGACACTCAATTCAAATGGTACAGCAGCATTGTCGCATCATTTACAACATCTTTATGGATCACTAGTCTCACAAATAACCTAATCATGCATTGTGAACCATGCTTTGATTCATCCCCCAGTTCAGTTCACATCCTTCCTCTGGCGCTCCACTGGTAATAGCTAGAGATGCAGCATGATCAGCAGCCCAGTGCAGTATAGCTCTCTGTTAGTAAACTGCACCGTCTTCTCATGCTTGAAAGGAGCGTCCAAATCCCTACACTAAACATGACATGCCTTCGAGCCTTATATAAACTGAAGTTCTTACCCCCAAAAAGACTACTTTGGAAATGTATTGCCAAGGGTGCGACTGGGTACATAAGCAGGAAACGGCAATAAATACATTATTGAGTAAACAATGAATGTAGTGATAACCAGTATTACTGAGAGAGGCCGCGCCACAATGTCTGTACTGCTGGGCGTTTTAGATGTGTATCAATACATATAGCGTGCTGAGTAATACACTTATTGCTGGTTTTGCGTGTGTACCACTACCACCCTGTCTCTTCAACATGGTTAAAGAGTGTACCACTACCACCCTGTCTCTACAACATGGTTAAAGAGTGTACCACTACCACCCTTTCTCTTCAACATGGTTAAAGAGTGTACCGCTACCACCCTGTCTCTTCAACATGGTTAAAGAGTGTACCGCTACCACCCTGTCTCTTCAACATGGTTAAAGAGTGTACCGCTACCACCCTGTCTCTTCAACATGGTTAAAGAGTGTACCGCTACCACCCTGTCTCTTCAACATGGTTAAAGAGTGTACCGCTACCATCCTGTCTCTTCAACATGGTTAAAGAGTGTACCACTACCACCCGGTCTCTTCAACATGGTTAAAGAGTGTACCACTACCACCCTGTCTCTTCAACATGGTTAAAGAGTGTACCACTACCACCCTGTCTCTTCAACATGGTTAAAGAGTGTACCACTACCACAGTTTAACAGTAACAGTATAACTTTAGACCGTCCCCTCACCCATACCCGGGCGCGAACCAAGGACCCTCTGCACACATCAACAACAGCGACCCATGAAGCATAGTTACCCATCGCTCCACAAAAGCCGCTGCCTTTGCAGAGCAAGGGGAACCACTACTTCAAGGTCTCAGAGCAAGTGACCTCACCGATTGAAACGCTATTTAGAGCGCACCACCGCTAACTAGCTAGCCGTTTCACATCCGTTACACCCGTTTATAATCACATGCCGCTATACATGAGGATATTTCAACCATGAGAGAGTGGTAGGTCTTGGACAGGAAATGTCAATTTCATATGAAACAAGGAAAGTTTTCCCAAACTACAGGGACTGTAAGAACCAATTATATGTATTTTGTTCTAGGCCCAATTCATAAAGCACAATGTTTGTTCTCTCTTTGGAAGAGTGTTCCCTATCTTTATGTTCCATATTTTCATCTGAATAGGAAAAGGAAGGCTTTCCTCTGTTATCATTAAGTCTATTTAGTGTGCAATTGTTTTCCTCAACGTGGACCCTCCGGGTGGCTACTGTACCTCAATCTATCGTTTTCCCCGTGTCGCGCTGCAAGTCCTGCCTCTCCCATCTCCTCATTGGTTTATAGAAGCAGGTACCCACGTGCCATCTCCTCGTTGGTTATACCCACGTGGGTGACTGAAAGACTAACGAGGTCAGTGGCGGTAATGCACCTAATTTAATAAAGTTTCCAATCGCAATATAAAGTCAAGAGAAGAAAAGGAAGAGAGATGACTAGAAATGATTCGGTTGACCGTTTTATGTGTGGATTAGTTGTCAGAGTAGAGGACCTTGTGCATTTCAGGTAAAATAACAACTCAATGTTTATATCCCAGGACAAATTAGCTAACAACAGCAAGCTAGCTAGCAAGTGCAAGCTAACTAGCTAAATTGCCATAAATGTTTAATGCTTTTCGACCTGTTCCCAAATTAATGTAATTTGTTGAGTTTGTTTTGATATTTTAACCTGCGTGTCGTGATCGCATTTGGTGTCGGGGGACAAAATAAATGTATGCACGATGGTGCATGCGTGCAGCCGGTTTGGGTTCTGTGTAAGGCATTGCCTCTCAGTGCTTGAGGCGTCGCTACAGACACCCTGGTTTGATTCCAGGCTGTATCACAACTGGCCGGGATTGGGAGTCCCGTAGGGCGGCGCCGTCCGGGTTTGGCCTGTGTAGACCATCATTGTAAATAAGAATTTCTTCTTAACTGACTTGCCTAGTTAAATAAAGGTTACATTTTAAAATATATAAACTAATGAGCAGCCATTCTGACTGCAACATTCTAACAGTGTAATTAATAAATTTTCATATATTCTATCGCAAAAATAATAATTTGGTTGTGTTTAAGAAGGTCTTAGGTAACATTAGAATACGAATATATTTTTTTTTTATAAAAAAAATAACACAATAGAATTTTCACTAGTTTGTTACTATAGGCGATATGTAAAAACAACAAAAATAGAAACACAAATTCAAGTGTTCAATGTATTTTATTTGTGGAGTCCCTTTGTTACAACTATGAAACAGAAAGCATATGTGTTGGAATGCAGTAATGAGTTATTATTATTATTTTTAAATATAATAATCCCCATCTTCCAAGATGCAAGATCTGCAAGACGCGCAGTCAAATGATGAAAACATCAGTAGCCTAAACATCATTATAATCTCCAAGTGTGCTTGATAAATTGTAAATCAGCACAAAAGCAAAACTGGTATTAAAATGAATATAAGTGTCAATGACAGCTGTCAAAAATAGTCAATTATTGTCAGCTCGTGCTTATATGGTGTGTGTCTTCACACAGTAGCATCAGTTGGAGCATGTCTTTTTAGTGCTTAGGTTCAGGCTTAGGTTCATGATGAGGCTCAGAATCTGAAGAATAATCAGATGTCATGAATCATTTCTTCCCCAGCATCTGAGTCGTTTTCATTCAGATTTTGTAGCAATGCTAACTTAGCATGTGCATCCATTCGTGTTGGTCTTCTTGCCATGGTAAATTACACATGCTCTCACTGTGTACTCCAAGTAGGCCAGAGTAGACTGATAAGACTGTTTTGGATTTGTTGTACTGATATAGGGTTAGGGCTGTTGTACTGATATAGGGTTAGGGCTGTTGCACTCATATAGGGTTAGGGCTGTTGCACTGATATAGGGTTAGGGCTGTTGCACTGATATAGGGTTAGGGCTGTTGCACTGATATAGGGTTAGGGCTGTTGTACTGATATAGGGTTAGGGCTGTTGTACTGATATAGGGTTAGGGCTGTTGTACTGATATAGGGTTAGGGCTGTTGTACTGATATAGGGTTAGGGCTGTTGTACTGATATAGGGTTAGGGCTGTTGTACTGATATAGGGTTAGGGCTGTTGCACTGACAGTATTATGCCATGCCGGCAGTTATGAGTCATGACCGCAGTAAAATTCCATGTGACCGCTGAGTCATGTTATTCTCCTCTTATGCACATGTGGACATGTGGTGTTGATACCCAAATCGATAACGACCATCAGGTCATTAATGGCCTGGTACTCGGGGCTCTATTGTCCCTCTAACAACTCTGATATCAATGCAAATGCAGTCAAATCACATCTAATGCTTATCATCAAAACATTATCATGTTTTTAAAACTCACCTCACTGTGATTGATCAATTTGACGAAAGAAGTTCAACAATAGGTTGAAACTGAGTGGAGAACATGGTCGTTGTTGCAATGCCTAACATAACAAAATGAACAGTGCTTTCTAAGTTGATGATTCATTCAAATCACCCATACGCATATTAGTGCTGATGCATACACATAGGCCCATATATGAGCCAAAGCCCGAACAAAACACACATTTATTGTGTAACATGAAGTCATGTGAGTGCCATCTGATGAAGATCATCAAAGGTTAGTGATTCATTTAATCGCTATTTCTGATTTTTGTGAGCCCTCTCCTTGGCTACAAAATGGCTGTATGGCTTTCTGTGACTAGGTGCTGACCTAACATAATTGTTTGGTGTGTTTTCGCCGTAAAGCCTATTTGAAATCGGACACGGTAGCTGGATTTACAATAAGTTTATCTTTAAAATGGTGTAAAATACTTGTATGTTTGAGTAATTTTAATTATGGGATTTCTGTTGTGTTGAATTTGGCACCATGCAATTTCATTGGCTGTTGGCGAGGTGGGACTCTACCGTCCTACATATCCCACTGTGATTGATCAATTTGACGAAAGAAGTTCAACAATAGGTTGAAACTGAGTGGAGAACATGGTCGTTGTTTCAATGCCTAACATAACAAAATGACCAGTGCTTTCTAAGTTGATGATTCATTCAAATCACCCATACGTATATTAGAGCTGATGCATACACATAGGCCCATATATGAGCCAAAGCCCGATTAAAATAAATAATAACAAAAACGGAATTAAAATAATGATTGTGCTGTTATACAATACATAGCCTACAGCATATTACACACGGCAGGAAAGCATTTAAAAAAATGATTTAAGAGGTCTTTGGTGCCTAATTGTTCTAGCCTTGGGCTGTGGTGGTCATTACGTTGTGTCAGACTGTTATTGTCATGGAGGAGATTGAAATGCACAGTGGTGAGATATTCTGTAGCTAAAGGTAATGTCTCAGCCTATTCATTATGAACATAAATGACAATTCCCGATATCTAGACTATTCAAAATCAAATACAAATTGGGGGCGGCTATCTCTGTAAGCCGTTCTGCACAATCAATGAACCAACCACATTGCCTAGGCCTATATGTTCTCTCCCAGACTCATGGATAGACAGTTTGGAGTGTAGCATAAGGTAACCAGTCCATCCAGTATGTATAATAATACAGTCCACACTCAAAGGCCATTACTATAATTGTTTTAATTTTGGAGAATAGTCTAATAGGGTACATACCGTTTTGAGGTTCTAATTAGAATAGATCAATACAGTACAATGGTCCGTCCTGTTCTTCATTCACAATTGGTGATGACATAATTATGCATGGTTTGCTTCCCCTCCCCTTTCTCCCAATCATACTGCACTTCATTTATTTAATCTGTTGTTATATGTGTGCTATTAGTTTCAGTTTAGGTTCAGTTTTGAGGCAATTATTAAGGTGATTATCAACTGGGCACAGCGCCTTCAACTGTCAGGAGAAGGAGTAGGGCAGACCCCACTGTTGGGAGGAGGGGTGGAGCAGGCCCCACTGTCGGGAGAAGGAGTGGAGCAGGCCCCACTGTCGGGAGAAGGAGTGGAGCAGGCCCCACTGTCGGGAGAAGGAGTGGAGCAGGCCCCACTGTCGGGAGAAGGAGTGGAGCAGGCCCCACTTTCGGGAGGAGGGGTGGAGCAAGCCCCACTGTCGGGAGAAGGAGTAGAGCAGGCCCCACTGTCGGGAGGAGGGGTGGAGCAGGCCCCACTGTCGGGAGGAGGGGTGGAGCAGGCCCCACTGTCGGGAGGAGGGGTGGAGCAGGCCCCACTGTCGGGAGGAGGGGTGGAGCAGGCCCCACTGTCGGGAGGAGGGGTGGAGCAGGCCCCACTGTCGGGAGGAGGGGTGGAGCAGGCCCCACTGTCGGGAGGAGGGGTGGAGCAGGCCCCACTGTCGGGAGGAGGGGTGGAGCAGGCCCCACTGTCGGGAGGAGGGGTGGAGCAGGCCCCACTGTCGGGAGGAGGGGTGGAGCAGGCCCCACTGTCGGGAGGAGGGGGTGGAGCAGGCCCCACTGTCGGGAGGAGGGGTGGAGCAGGCCCCACTGTCGGGAGGAGGGGTGGAGCAGGCCCCACTGTCGGGAGGAGGGGTGGAGCAGGCCCCACTGTCGGGAGGAGGGGTGGAGCAGGCCCCACTGTCGGGAGGAGGGGTGGAGCAGGCCCCACTGTCGGGAGGAGGGGTGGAGCAGGCCCCACTGTCGGGAGGAGGGGTGGAGCAGGCCCCACTGTCGGGAGGAGGGGTGGAGCAGGCCCCACTGTCGGGAGGAGGGGTGGAGCAGGCCCCACTGTCGGGAGGAGGGGTGGAGCAGGCCCCACTGTCGGGAGGAGGGGTGGAGCAGGCCCCACTGTCGGGAGGAGGGGTGGAGCAGGCCCCACTGTCGGGAGGAGGGGTGGAGCAGGCCCCACTGTCGGGAGGAGGGGTGGAGCAGGCCCCACTGTCGGGAGGAGGGGTGGAGCAGGCCCCACTGTCGGGAGGAGGGGTGGAGCAGGCCCCACTGTCGGGAGGAGGGGTGGAGCAGGCCCCACTGTCGGGAGGAGGGGTGGAGCAGGCCCCACTGTCGGGAGGAGGGGTGGAGCAGGCCCCACTGTCGGGAGGAGGGGTGGAGCAGGCCCCACTGTCGGGAGGAGGGGTGGAGCAGGCCCCACTGTCGGGAGGAGGGGTGGAGCAGGCCCCACTGTCGGGAGGAGGAGTGGAGCAGGCCCTGCTGTTGGGAGGAGGGGCAGAGGGGGAAACCATTTAAAAAATGACATGCCCTCTTAAAACTAATTCTAACACCAGTTCTGTTCGTGATATTAAGATTCTAACAACGACAGTGTGTTATATAGGGTTATTTAGGAAAAGTCAAGGACTGAGGGGGCATGACTTAAATGGCAGAGTATTTTAATGAGCAGTCCAAATGACTGCTTTAGCAGTTTTAGTGTTGTCCTTCACAACCTTGTCAACTCCTCATGAGAGATGGATTCAGGGAATAGTTCTTTGTCCCCTCAGTATGAGTGAATTAATTAAATCTTTGCTGACTGTAAAGGGATCAGCAGTACTTCTACAGCGTGACAGAAAGGAGTTAGACTGTTGTCACTGACCCCAAAACAGTTCCAGACGACAACAAAATGGCTGTCAATTTGGGACGCCAGCAATTTCAACTACTGACATGGCAAATCACCTTTCCCATAAACACCCCCCTTGACCCGGGGTGTTGTGTGTGTACATGTGCGTTTCAAAGCTCATCTCTTCTGCTGGTGTTAGTGTTGGCCCTCTGGCGTGCCGTGTCCGTGTGTGACCACACACTCCTCCAGGCCCATCTGCAGCTCTTTTATTTACATACCGTGGTGCTACTCCCCATGCCAAGCTGGCCCGGGCTCCGAACCCCAGACTCCCCACTGGCTGTGCCGGACTGGGAAGACAACACATGGGCCTCAGGTTTCACTCTACTTCATCTCAAAGGAAAACATTGGGAGCCTCAACTCTTCATTCTCATACGTTAAACCATGCATGTTGGCGTTCCTGTCAGCCATTAGGACGTAGCTTGTTGGAGCCTAGAGGGCCAGGAGAGGAGAGCATGCCCAGATATGATGGGGAGAGAACAATCTGGCTCTTATCTGTGCTGATACGTGTCTGATGTCGGCATTATCTGCCTTGTCTCCTGATAAGAGTGGTGTGAGTAAAGCCCCAGGCATGGGGCAGCAGGTGTGGGCAGGCAGTGAGACACTACAGTACAGCAGCGTACACATTCCTCTGGAGAGGCTGAAGTGTGTGAAAGTTCTGGATCAGTAGGACACTGCTTAGGGGAGGTGGGGAGCCTTTTCCCCCTGTCCCCCCTTGCTCTGATCAGAATTCATTTTTGAAACTGGTCAGGGATTGACACATGAGGCTACATGTTCAGCTAAGTAATTGCTCAGTTGTTTAAATAATGTTTTTCCCCTTTTATGAAAGGGCATTTGTGCTCTTTTTTTTGTTGCTGGTTGTTTGGTTACTTGATTGTGTGAGAAGCTGGTTGTCTGTGTCTGGATCCTCTTGTGTACTAGAGGTGGTCCTGGTTTCTGTGTAGGCTGTGTAATGAGTTGTGAATGGAACAGGAGGAACTCCCTGCTTCTCAGGCATTACTCTAATCATCAGAGGAAGAGCCGGGGGATCAAGGGGAAAATAGGAGGGAGACAGAGAGAACGAAGAGAGAGGGCGGAGTAGAGTTGGTGAGATGGAGGAACACCGAGTTTAGGGACCTCTCTATCGCTCTGTCTCCCTTTCTCCCTCCCCTGGGAGGGAGCTCACACAATGGCCTAAGCCTCCCGCTCTTTGGAACAATGGTCTTGGGAAAGGAAGTGTAGAAGAGGCCCAGCTCAAGTGCCTGCTTTTGTTTCTGAGAGGTCCCCCCCTCCGTGTCACAGCCAGATTGCAACGAAACACCCCTGAGGTCACTCACACACTTCTACACCTCCGGTTCCTGCTCACACAGCCAGTGCTTCCTCATGGTGCCTCCAGTAAAACTCTGGCCCCTCTTCTCACCCCCATTTCACTGTGGTTTCCAGCAATGGGGTCCTATCATGTGCCAGTACAGTGTGCATGGTGGGAAAATAACATGCAGAATGAACAGTCATAGACACGAGATGGAGAGAGGAAATTTGGCTTAGTTTGTTAGCACTTTAGGAAAAATACTCAGCCACACCACCAATCTCTTACCCCTGATGTGTTCTTAACCTTGTGTTCTTAACGGCCAGACAGTTTGGACTCCTCTGTGTAGCTGTGTATACTGAAGTAATATGGGGTAATCTGGCATGGAGATTTCTGAGGGGCGATGACCATATACATATATTTTGTAATGCTTGTTTGCCACAGGAGGAAGCACTCGGCCTTCACTTTCTCCTCCCTACTCTCTCTCTCTGACAGCACTTCCCCTTATAGTTTTAGTGCGAGAGTTCAGAAACTGTGGCTCTGATTGCTGAGGGATTTTCCCGCTCTTTGGCTAGGAGGCAGGTGTTCAGACAGGATGTGGACGTGTAGGAGTGAGCAGCAGCACAAGGGGCCTCAAGACACAGCAGTGAGTGTACTGCTTCCTATGATGTAACCAGGCAGGTGCAGCTACGCAGGTGTTAACTGCACAAGGAACAGGTAGGTATTGATATATGGTCAAAATGCTATAAAGGTCAATATCTAGCTCCATAGAGGGCTAGCCACCAGGCAAACTGAGGACCTAACTTTACCCAGCGGACTTAGCAGTGTGTGATGACTTTTCTCCACATGTAACTGTTGATTTGAGGAAAGTAAACAGATAAAACCGATCTGTGTTGAAATCTGTGGCTGTGGTCCACTCTGGCAGCGCTGCCTCTAGACGTGGGGAATAGCCACTCTGACGCCTCACAGAGCTGTTTAAAAACGACAGGGATCTGGGAACTGGCCAGGGGAACGGCCTCCTTTGTGTGCGACTCTGTCATTGTCCCAGAGCTCAGATAAGGCAAAAAATAATACCCCAGCACGCCGCTGTGACTTCCTGTTCCCATTTACTCAGCAGATAAGGCCCTATTCCCATTACGAGATATGAAGGAGAGACTGAGGAGCGGGGTGGCGAAAGATCATTTTACTTTTCAATTCACATTACATCCTTGCTTTACTGTACCCTTTGTTGTGGCTGGCAACGTGACATTTTTGGTCCACAGCTCAAAAGCCAGTAAGCAAAACTATTCAACAGTGACAAACTTTTATTCTTAAACATATTACACTATTGAATAATGCAACCCAAACCATATTACACTCTTGAATAATGCAACAATTCACAAGCATGTATGTGCAAACAAAGGGTAGGAAGCATGAGTTTTTACTCACCATCTGGTTACCTATAACTACAAACATAGTTCTGTTTTTAGGTTATTATTTATTAACTTATTTCCGGATATCTTCTAAACTACCCACAATGCACTATTTTGCAACGTCATATGGAGAGAGTACTCTGTCTATTACCGAGTTCGTATGCTAGCTCGGTATCTAGCTCAAGCCGGCTAACTTTAGCATACTCATGCTCTTCACAGACTTTTTGGCTGTGATATCTAGTGGGAACCCGTTAGCACGGCCTACTCTGGTGCCTTCTTGCCATGGGCTCAAAATTAAAGAAAATCATACCTCTTTGCTCTGTAGTACTTCGTCTGTTCTCCTTTTTGTCAACTTTTCGGCATGGGCCTCCTGAGTGGCGCAATGGTCTAAGGCACTGCATCGCGGTGCTAGCTGTGCCACTAGAGATTCTGGGTTCGAGTCCAGGCTCTGTCACAGCCGGCCGCGACTGGGAGACCCATTGGTGCTGCTTGCTTCCGGGTTAAGTGGGCATTGTGTCTAGAATCAGTGCGCCTTGGTTGGATTGTGTTTCGGAGGATCCGTATGGGAGTTGCAGCGATGAGACAAGACTGTAACTACCAATTGGATACCATGAAAATTGGCTATTTAAAAACATTTTTTTACAACGGGCATGTTCTCTGTAGGCTACGGGAGTTTTGTAACTTTTTCTATCTTGGCTTAGTGCTAGCCTGCTAGCTGATATCTGGAATCTATTGCTATAGCTATTGGATTTCCCTCACTGACTCTCCATCAGCCTGGGGGAAGCGCCCGCCTCTCGCTTTGGTAGTTAACTCAGCCTGCACTCTTTTAAAAAAGTTTTACAATCGGATGGGTCCCACCCATCAATCTGTACGTCTCTGCTCTCTCTTTGCTTTTGATCTGTAGTTGTGTTTTAGTTCTCTAGTTTGTCTCCAGTTTTTAGGCTTTGGCTAGGTGGTTGGCTAGGCTATTAGCTAGTTGGCTAAATAGATCATGTTAGCTGGCTGGTCAGTTTGCTTGCTAAAATAACATTCTTTGATAACTGGTTAGATGGCGTTATGTATTTCCAAATCATTGGTTTACTTTAATGTAGCTGTAGATGGCTGACTCATGCTGTGCTAACGTAACAATACATTCATAAAGTATTTGCTTGTAAGTTTGTGGAAAATGTTATTGAAACTAGTATTTGTAGTTATTTCTGTTGGAGTTTACATTATAGGGAATAGGCTGGCTTGCCTATATGTAAATCACATAACACCACACACTTGGAAAAACATTTTCCGACTTGACTTTGGCATTCTTCGGAATTCGGATTTGGTTTTATGTAATAACTTGAGAAATAAGAAAAGTGAGGTGTAACTTTGCAGTGGGACTTTTAATGCGTATACTAATGCAAATCCATATGGTACATGTGGTCCTGTGTATGCTACCTTCCATTTTAAGGGGTTTGTTTTCTCGCCTGTGGAGATGGGCTTCCATAGTTTTATGTGGCTCATTGCAGCTACTGCGACATTTTCAGAATGTAATAAGGATGGCCATTTGTCATTATTTGACTGTTCGAGTACTCACATAATTTTCTTTTGAGATCTTGGAATAAAAATAACAAGCTATTTTTAGAACAGAAGGCCTGTGCTGGAATTTTTTTAACATTTCAATCTCTGGTTAAAGATTGAGTTTTGACCTCCGTTCGAGCAATCAATTACTCATGTTCATCCCTAGAATGTAACGGGGATGCATTCCAGGTAAAAAAGACAATCCAGGTGAAATCACAATAAAACGAGTCTCAGATATTCAAAAACATTGCTCTGCTATTACCATTTATTCTGTTTGTACCGCTCTGCTTCCAGGGGGTAACTGTTTGGTGGGTGTCGTGCTCTACCTCTGAAGGTAGCAGTCGAGACGTAGCAAGTACGCAAGTTTACATTTCAGTAATATGTGTAGCCGACTGTATTTTTACATAAAGTGTAGTAAGTGTGGCTCTAAGACGCTGCAGGTCCTGTCCCATTCCTTCCTTAGCCATACCGCATGCAGCTTCCTGTGTTCCAGTGCCAGGACTGTGAGAGCCCGAGGAGCACAGCGGAGCTATGAATTTGCTGGAATCCACCAGTCCTGATTGTGGACCCGGGGTTTCCGCTGACACTCTTGAGTCTTCAAATAGTGCCATCAGATCAAACACTCTGTCTCAGATGCTAAACAATCAGGCCTCCATAAGGCGAGGGGAGGAAAGGGCTTTCTTCAGACCTTTAATCATCCAAGCAAGATGCTTCCTCGTTGACTGGTTCAGCTCCCAAGGAGGAAGATGGCCAGCTGTTAAACCACCACTGTAGTTCACCTAATTTGTCACTATTTCAGTATAATATGTCCTCAGGAACAGGGATGTGAAGGGATGTATATTCATCTTGGCATTGGTCATCTTTTTACTGGTTTGAGTGATGCCAGTCACAGTAAGTCCTGTTATTGCGACAGGCAGATACCATAGTAGTGTTGGACCAAAACCAGCCATCGAGCCATTTAAAACCATACTAAACAGCCATATGGATTTACTCACAATTCATCTGGAAGATGTACACGTGGCGGTAAAAAAAAGGGTATTTTAAAGCTATCAGGGTTTCTTTATTGCAACTTAAAGCTTGAATCTCAGGCATTGAGTCAAATGGCAGGGAATATGGCATGATGGGACTGCTGAAGTTTTTCACAGAGCAGTTTTCGACAAGGCCTACTTTTGAAATCTCTTTCTTCTGTAACAGAGCTGTTCCTGCCTCACATTTTGGATGGATAATGGTGGCCTGGTCTCTGTTCTACACCACAATGAGTGCAGAAAGAAAATTATGACCTGAACTTTTGTATGTTCATTGCCTAGACCTAAGTGCAGTCATTTGAGCCCCAGAAACAAAATTGATTTTTGAGGCGTTGCCTGCTCTTTTATGGAAGAACATATAATCATAGTTTTGATACTCACAGTGGTTGTCTAATTTTAGTCTGATATTTTACAACAGATTCTGTTTCTGCCAGTCGCACCAGAGACACAGGCTGCGACTTGAATCCATGAACTTGTTCCAAGACAGAATTCTCAAATGTGCAGACTTTAGTAAAATCTCCCCTTTGCCCAGCATTCTTGCGGAACCAAATCTATGGTACGTTATACTTTCAGCTTTAAATAAAAAAAAGATATGGAGTCCTCAAAAGGTTGTAACTGAACAGGCGGCGCTTTCCTCCCTCTCCATAAACATTAAAAATAACTTTTAACAAATGTGCAGCAGATGAAAGCTTCAATGGGAAATTTGCTGCAATATTCAGCATTAGACTGGTTCCTGTAGTGAAGACAAGGCCAGGCAGCCTGTCCCGTCAGTCACATGAGGGTTTGATGTCAGTGTGTGCTTATTACACGGCCAGCAAACTGTTCTGAAAACTTTTTCGAAGAGAGGTTTGTGTTCCCATGACTTGACTGCGACACGCAATGTTTGATACACCTAATTAATTATGGAATTGAGGTCATAATCAAAGAGCCACAGAGATCCCCAAGGGGAAACTGGCTGTGTAGCAGAGATCTGGAATAGAAGCTCACTTCAAAGCACTTGTTTTGGGGATGTTGAGGCTACCTTGGCCTTGCTCGCTTCCTGCTCAGACATAATGAGCAGTAGTAAGACGGGCTGTCGCCATGTCTCCACACCATGGGTGTATCCAGTGTCTGGGACTTCTTTCCCACTCGGTTCTGTGTTACCCCCCTGTGGCCTGCCCTTTGACCTCGCTGAACTCATAGCAAACAGTGACCCTCACAGCGGCTGACCCAACTTCAGACGCCATTGGAGACCAGAACACAAGTGCAGACTCTATCTTATGACCAGCTGACATGGATGGAGCTCTGCCTCACAGACCTCCATTACTGTTTCATCAGATGACAAATGCTTAGTGTCTGACATTAAACTGTATATCTACCGCTGGCGGTGGTGATTTTCATTTCAGAGACGATGACTGTGGCATCACACTGACATGCTCATTGAACGCAGGGCATAAGCTGCATGACTCTACAAAGCACAAACTTTGTTTGGAATTCACAGAATTGATAAGAATGTGCTACTTATCACATGCAACTGGTGAATCTGTGCTTATGTTTGGAGAAATTGTATGAAAGATATAGAAGAGAGCTGGGGTGTCAGCAGGGCCAGTGAAATACACAAGGGAACGACCCTGCCATTGGTTGATCACGTCTTGGGAGGGCAGGAGATGTCTCCAGCAGTTTAGTAGACAGGTCTGGACGTTGCCCATAGAGGCTGTAGGGACTTCAAATCAAATCAAATCAAATTTTATTTGTCACATACACATGGTTAGCAGATGTTAATGCGAGTGTAGCGAAATGCTTGTGCTTCTAGTTCCGACAATGCAGTAATAACCAACAAGTAATCTAACAATTCCAAAACTACTGTCTTATACACACACAAGTGTAAGGGGATAAAGAATATGTACAGAAAGATATATGAATGAGTGATGGTACAGAGCGGCATAGGCAAGATGCAGTAGATGGTATCGAGTACAGTATATACATATGAGATGAGTATGTAAACAAAGTGGCATAGTTAAAGTGGCTAGTGATACATGTATTACATAGAGATGCAGTAGATGATATAGAGTACAGTATATACGTATACATATGAGATGAATAATGTAGGGTATGTAAACATTATATTAGGTAGCATTGTTTAAAGTGGCTAGTGATACATTTTACATAATTTCCCATCAATTCCCATTATTAAAGTGGCTGGAGTTGAGTCAGTGTGTTGGCAGCAGCCACTCAATGTTAGTGGTGGCTGTTTAACAGTCTGATGGCCGTGAGATAGAAGCTGTTTTTCAGTCTCTCGGCCCCAGCTTTGATGCACCTGTACTGACCTCGCCTTCTGGATGATAGCGGGGTGAACAAGCAGTGGCTTGGGTGGTTGTTGTCCTTGATGATCTTTATGGCCTTCTTGTAACATCGGGTGGTGTAGGTGTCCTGGAGGGCAGGTAGTTTGCCCCCGGTGATGCATTGTGCAGACCTCACTACCCTCTGGAGAGCCTTACGGTTGTGAGCGGAGCAGTTGCCGTACCAGGAGGACTTGGCACATTTCCAATGAGGATTTACCCCAGTGTTTTACCCAAAAGGCGCAGACTTTTCTGTTTCCATCTACGTGGGCCAGCACCCGTGTCTCACTTGGCCATGGCTCCAGCAGATCTGCTCTGACTTGGAGCCATGAGAAAGCAACAGTCTTCTTGAATGATGCAGAGGTTGTTGCTCGCCACACGTTTTTAGTGTCACAGTCCTGATGGAAACAGAATAACTAGAGGTTACGTTAACATAAAACACTGGCGACTCCCTGGTGTGGGGCTAACTCTAGATGGAAAAGCACCATATGAGTCCCTGTGGTGGCCAGTGACATTCTTTCTTCTAAAGCCACACTAGGCTGATGGAGAGGCATCTCTATCAGAACATCAAAGGACACAACAAGATCTCCTCCCTCCCTTTGTTCTCTGAACAGTGTATTGTCTCCTGACCTGGCCACAGAGGTCAGCCTGGGGTCAGAGGCTAATGAACTGCCTCTAGAGACGGAGAGAAAGGGACAGATCTATCAGGGACAGTTTGTTTGGGATCGCCACCAGGTTTTTGAGGCCTGGTGGGTGAGCTAGCTGGAGTCTCCACTCCACTGTCTGTCGCTCTCTCCTTAAACCCTGTAGCCCTCTAAAAAAATAATATATTTAACCTTTATTTAACTAGGCATGTCAGTTAAGAACAAATTCTTATTACAATGACGGCCTACCAAAAGGCAAAAGGCCTCCTGCGGGGACGGGGGCCTGAGATTAAAAATAAGTGCAATATAGGACAAACACACATCACAACAAGCGAGACAACACTACATAAAGAGAGACCTAAAGACAACAACATAGCAAGGTAGCAACACATGACAACACAGCATGATAGCAACACACCATGACAACATCATGGTAGCAACTAATCAGGGTGAGCATCTAGACCAGGATCTCTCTCCAGTCTCGTGGCCTGCAGGTCTTCAGCCTTTCCAGAACCAGATGCTCTATAATCTTTTAGAATGACGGAGTTGGTTCCCACAGATAATCTTGTTGAACCTGGAGATGGTTTGAGCTCGCAAGCAAACACATGATCATGAGTGAACTAATAATAGATCTGTAAAACAATGCTCAACCTCCAGATTTTGCACAACCGAAAAGCAAGCCAATCCAGTATACTACTTTAAACCATGAACTGAAGATGCACCATGAAGACACTTCCCTCCAGGCTTAAGTGAATAGTTTCTAGGTTAACCAGTAGCACAGTGTTTGTTCTAAAAATATCCTGAACGTATGTTGATTTATTTTCTGTCTTGTGTTTTTGCAGAGTTGTTGGGCTCCACGAAGAGACTGAACGTCAACTACCAGGATGGAGATGGGTAAGTGTGTGATGACGATAACACTGTCCTAAAGAACTGACTGACAACCTCTGTAAAAAATTAATAAAAGATGGCCTACCAATAAGCTACTCTTTCTGTATCTGTAAAACAGTAGTTCTACTGTGTAGCTTCTACATACAAGTGCTGGGATTTTAAAGCTCAATGAGTCTTGTCTTGGCTTGTGATAAACACCCTGCGTTAGTTTGCCTTGGGTTGAATCATGGCCTTCTGCTAAGTCAGCCAAAGCAGACTAACTGGTAATTGTGTCTGGAGGAGAAGCGAAGGTGTCACTGCTGAAAACGCTCATTTAATTGTTGTTTCTACTACTGCTTCTTGCCCAAAAGCAGACACACCACAGTCTACTAACCCCCCAGTTACCCTGTCTGCCAGTGGAAATGCTGACTGTAAAAATGTTCCCCTCTCGCTTATTAGCATAGGTCTAGTTTCTCCTCATCTATTTTTCTCTTTGTGGAGGGACTTGGATCCCATATGAAAGTTCTCACTTTCTCCGTTTCCTCTCTTTTTCCCTTCACACAGGGTGGTGTGTTTTCACCGCAGATATTTTTGTCGGCTGCTAGAGCCATACTAATTTACACAATTGCTCTCAGTAGCTGATAGAGCAGCACATTGATGACATTGGTGAGATCCCTTGGTGCAGCATGGCTTTTTTAAAGAGTCGCTCAGCTCCCTGTAGAATATGAACTAGTCAAAAAGTAGATCATACAAACTCTGGCAAAGTCTACAGTTAGACTGTCTGAGTTCAGATTGAGTCCGATAGGCTTAGCACACCCAAGATATCCAAATATAACTACCTCTTACAGCGCTCCCACATCCATCCAAACAGCCTTCCCCCTCTACAGACACTACTGGTGCCCCCTCACTCAGCCTAAATAAACAGAGTAACACAAGTGGAGAGAAGAGCCAAGACAACAGTGGGAGACCTTTAGATAAGCCGTGCCTCTGAGATGGCTGTAAAACGGTCCAGAGAGCAGGACCGTGGTGCACCATATATCAGAGCCCAGGTCCGCCCCCAGAACCCCAGGCTCTGGCCATGGTTTACTGCTTGTTATGCATCTTCCCCCCCCCCCCCCCCACACACTTTGTCAGCTCTCAGGGGCCGGGGGGGGCAGGGAATTCAGAGGCGGAGCCTGAGGGGGCCGGGGTCAGGGGTGGGGTTTGTCTGGCGTAGAGGGCGGGACTGTGGCCGATTTAGATGGGAGTGTTTACAAAAGCTGCCACACAACTCAATGCAGTGATGACAGCGTCCGCGTCTGGGAATTATATACTAGTGCACCAGAGAGGATAAACATGGCTGGAACAGAGAGGCCTGATGATGATGATATACTAATGACCAAAAGTATGTGGACATCTGCTCATTGAACATTTCATTCCAAAATCATGGGCATTAGTATGGAGTTCGTCCCCCCTCTTTGCTGCTGTAACAGCCTCCACTCTTCTGGGAAGGCTTTACACTAGATGTTGGAATATTTCTGCAGGGACTTACTTCCATTCAGCCACGAGCATTAATGAGGTCGGGTACTGATGTTGGGCGATTAGGTCTGGCTCACAGTCAACGTTCCAATTCATCCCAAAGGTGTTCAATGGGGTTGACGTCAGGGCTCTGTGCAGGCCAGTCAAGTTCTTCCACACCGATCTTGACAAACCATTTCTATATGGACCTCACTTTGTGTATGGGGCCATTGTCATACTGAAGCAGGAAAGGGCCTTCCCCAAACTGTTACCCCAAAGTTGGAAGCACCGAATCATCTAGAATGTCATGATATGCTGTAGCGTTAAGATTTCCCTAAACTGGAACTAGGGGGCCTAGCACGAACCATGAAAAACATCCCCAGACCATTATTCCTCCTCCACCAAACTTTACAGTTGGCACTATGCATTCGGGCAGGTAGCATTCTCCTGGCATCCGCAAAACCCAGATTCATCTGTCGTACTGTGAGCTGGTGAAGCGTGATTCATCACTCCAGAGAATGCGTTTCCACTACTCCGGAGTCTAATGGCGGTGAGCTTTACACCACTCCAGCCGATGCTTGGCATTGCACTTGGTGATCTTAGGCTTGTGTGCGGCTGCTCAGCCATGAAGCTTTCCGACAAACAGTTCTTGTACTGACATTGCTTCCAGAGGCAGTTTGGAACTCTGTAGTGAATGTTGTAACCGAGGACATGCAATTTTTACGCGCTATGGGCTTCAGCACTCGGCGGTCCTGTTCTGTGAGCTTGTGTGACCTGCCTCTTCGTGGCTGAGTTGTTTTGCTTCTAGACGTTTCCACTTCACAGTAACAGCACTTACAGTTGACTGGGGCAGCTCTAGCAGGGCAGAAATCTGAGGAACGGACTTGTTGGTAAGGTGGCATCCTATGATGGTGCCACATTGATAGTCACTGAGCTCTTCAGTAAGGCCATTCTAGTGCCAATGTTTGTCTATAGAGATTGCATGGCTGTGTGCTCGATTTTATACACCTGTCAGCAATGGGTGTGGCTGAAATAGCCCAATCCACTAATTTGAAGGTTTCCACATACACTATATAGTATATACAAAAGTATGTGGGGCTCAACATTAGCATGTCGGAAGAGTGTTAATTTGTGTCTTGCTGCTGCTGTGTGTTGCTCAGGCTGTGTGTGTGTGTGTGTGTGTGTGTGTGTGTGTGTGTGTGTGTGTGTGTGTGCGTGCGTATGTGTGTGCTGCTCGGTTCTAATGGCCCCCGTGGGGACATGGAATTTCAAGTGGGGGGAAAGGTCTTTCATTATTCATCAGTGCTGTTGGCACTGCTCTGCTTTTCTCTCTAGCGTTGAACACAGACTATACTACTGCAGGAACCCGACCCCTCATCTTATCACTACAGCTCAGTCTCATCCTATAGCTTAGTCTAGTGCTCCATTAGTAGGCCATACGCGATCATGTTGAAGCACAGCACACAGCAATTATGTTTACAACAGTAATCACTCATGTATATTGTGGGCTGATTGTTTTTCTAGAACACTTTGTTGTTGGGCAATCATGGAAAGTGTTCAGTCTGTCTTGGCAGTAGTGAGGGGGGATATGACTGGGCTCTTTAGTATGTAGTACTATGAATGTTGTTCAGGTGAAGACCTGTATGAAAGAATGATGAAAGGTTCTTACTCATCCCTTACTGTAGGCGTGGACATGGTTGATATACACTCAGTGGCCAGTTTATTAGGTTCACACATCTAGTACCAGGTTGGACCCCCTTTACCTCCAGAACACCCTGAATTCTTCAGGGCATAGAATCATTGCTCAATTGGTTTCAAGGGACCTAGCGTGTGCCAGGAAAACATTCCCCACACCATTACACCACCACCCTGTACCGTTGACACCAGGCAGGTGTACTGTGCCGCTATAAGCCTGTTGGCACAATTCTTTCCATATTCGCCCACTGCCGCTGACGGGATGTTTTTGTTTGTCTCACCATTCTCTGTAAACCCTAGACACTGAATGTGCGTGAAAAGCCCAGGAGGGTGGCAGTTTCTGAGAGACTGGAACCGGCTTGCCTGGTACCACCGATCATACCACACTCAGTGGCTTAGGTCCCTTTTACCCATTCTAACGTTTAATCAAGCAGTAACTCAATTCCTTGGTGCATGTCTGCCTGCTCTATAAAGTCATCCACGGCCACGTGACTCACTGTCTGTAGGAGATGTTTGTGAGCGGGGTGGTGTACCTAATAAACTGACCAACTGGTCAGCTCACGCAACTGTTATTAAGGTGTGTGTGTGTGGCCGTGAGAGTGTGCTTGGCGCCCATTCATCCCATTTCCGTAGACTTTATTTGCCCTCTCCCCGTTTATGTGTATGTGCTAGCATGCATGAGAGAGAGTGTGTGTGTGTGTGTGTCAGAGAAAGGCATGCTGAACAAACACTGGTGCTGTAATATATAAAAGGGTCTCTTTTCTGCAACCCTGTGAGACAAATTAGTATTTGAGTCTCCATGAACTTTTCCAGCTTTTGGTCTGTGTTTGGGGTGCAGTTTCCATGGAGAGCAGCACTGGAATGGCCTGGGCTGAATAGCTGTGCCTGTCTGTGGGGGACTGGTTGGATCCCTGGCCTGTGTGTCCACAGAGGGCAGTACTGCCAGGACCCGTCAACACACCCCTGTCATCTGAAGCAATGGAGGGAAAGAACCAACCCTGGCAGGAGAGGACTATACACTACTAACTCTCCCTCTGAGAGCTGCTCTGTTTCCAAACTACCATAGAAGCTGACATCCATGCCATGTTAGAAGTGCATGTCACACCTTCCTCCCACAGGGAGCTGTGTGTGTGTGAGAGAAAGACTGTGTATTTAAGAGAATGAAACCGCGTGTCTGAACCTGCGCTCGTAAAAACTCCCTGTAAATGTTTTCATTCAGACGGCTTGTACTGTCATATAAAATCCATTGACTTATAAAGGAACATAGGAAAGATACCAAAGGCTTCCAAAAAAGACCTCACCATTGAAATGTATCTAAAAGTGATGTCTTAGTTCCCGTGTTTCCGAGCCATTTCATTGGCTCTACTACTATACTACACAGAGCTATAGGGCCCACCTGCATTGATGAGGTGCCTAGATGACCAAGGCCAGGCCACTCTGTTTGCTGAAACGATTAGCACACAGCCCAGATTGGAAGGAAGTTATTAGCCTCTGACCTCCCATTCAGCCAGTCAGTCAGACAGACAGAGCGATACTAGACTGGCCAGGTCACCTTGGGGAATGTGACACTATCAGCAGGAATGTAATTTGACAGGATGGTGCCTTGGCTCTGAGAGGCTGTAACTCTCTCACTGTCCCTGGTCTGGCTGGGGAGGTGTGTGTGTGTGTGCATGCGTGTGAGCATGTGTGTTTGCTTGCTTGTCTGTGTGTGAGCCTGTGTGTGTTTGCTTGCTTGTGTGTGAGCAGGTCTGTCTGTCTCTGTGTATGTGTGTGTGTGCATGCGTGAGTGTGTTTGTTTGAGGTGCATTCCAGTCTGCAAGGATGACAGCACTCCAACCTGGTACTAAGGGGCCTGATTGGAGACAGGTCAGACCCTCTCCATCTCCCTCCATAAATATCTCCCTCCTCTCTCTCATCCTCTTTCTGTCTCTCCTTCTCTCTCTTTCTTTCATTGGAGTGGTGTGCTAGAGTGATAAGGTAAGAGGTGTCCCTGTTCTCTTCTAGAGAGGGGGAAAGGGAGAGACGTTGGGGTTGACAGGAGAGACCTGCGTGCTTTGAACACAGAGCCTTTTCAAGGGCCTTTCTCTCTTCTGGACTCTCACGTCCTGCCAGGGGGAGAACAGGAGAGAGAATTGAAGGGAAGGACAGAGGAGGGATTGTGTACCTCCGGTCTCTCACCTCCCTCTCTCCCTCTCCTGACGTCCCTCTTTCATGGCTGGGCTCTGTGTAAAGCCCCTGGCCCAAGTGACTTAATACATCCCCACCCCATGGCCCAAATAAACCCTGCTGCATTAAGGTAGGAAACCAAGCTCTACCTCAGAGGATAGAGGCAGGATTCACTGGGTTAAGTGGCCCTAAGGCAGGCCTAATGAGACCAACGTCACACAGGTTTCATCTAGGTTTAGAGCGATCTCAACTGAAGGTTCACGAAAGAAAGGGAGGGTGTGTGTGTGTATACTCTGCTTGGTGTGTGACTCTCATAAAGGTGTGAAGTGTTTGCAGAAGCCCTTAGGAAATCAAGTGATTTGGGACGCGGTTCACCAACACTTCTGTACTCAATATTACAACATGAAAAATGGTTCGGTACTCAAATTTAGTTACTTTTGGTTCTATCAAATGTGTCTCACATTTGGAAATGAACTAAATGTATTGAACTTAATAGATCATTTATTAATTTGCCCAAGTTATCATAACACAACACATAACACATCATAACACATGACCAGAATGCATCAGGCATTCGTATTCCCCTGTCTGTGTGCGGTGCTCGTATGTCTATCACTTTGTGTAACCATTATGGATGCTAATGATAACCGTCTGGTCGATGGAAAGCTTTTCCCAGTAGTCTACCTGGCAAAATTATGATTATTTGCATCAATTCAGTGGCCAATAGTTTTGCAAACTCCCATCACACATGCGCTACAGAAACACTGCTAACCAAACAACAGCGCTGAGCGTCTGCACTTGAATTAAAGGGTATCTACACTATAACATGCTAACCACTTCCATTTTTCAGACTTCAAAAGTAATCCTCTGATGTGGTTTAGTCATTGTTGTGGATTTAGAACATCCAATGTAGTTTTTTATCTTTTAAAAAGCTGAACAAACTGGGAAAAATCACATTTTCTCTGCTTTTTTTGCCGTGTTATTGTTTAGGTATAGCGTTTTTAAATGTAACCTTTATTTAACTAGGCAAGTCAGTTAAAAACACATTCTTATTTACAATGACGGCCAAACCCGGACGATGCTGGGCAAATTGTGCGCCGCATTATGGGACTCCCAATCACGGCCGGATGTGGTACAGCCTGGAATCGAACCACTGAGATGCAGTGCCTTAGACCGCTGCACCACTCGTGATACTAAACCTGGTATCAGTATCCAAGTCAAAAGTCTTGTATCATGACAGCACTTGTGTTCATCCCTGGTCTGGGCCTCAGCAGCTGGTTTTATTCACACAAAATATCAGTTTCTTTCCCTGCATGTCTAGTCTCCCCTACTTGTGCTCTTGCTTCAGACTCTCTTTGTGTGAGGAAGCCCAGGCAGCTCACAGTAACTCCACTATAATATGCTGACATAATGGTAAGATCAGTCTATGATACTCTATTAAATTCATTAAGAAGCCTCCAGGTAAGCCGTATTTAGTATCGCATTATCAAACTTGATATCTTTCTATTTGCGTTGTGATATGTGTAAGATACCTCAGTCTTTACAGTAGGCCTTTGTCTTTACAATAGGCCTTACTCTGAGGTCTGGAGCAAACATTGGACTGGAGCAAACATGTTTCCTATCCACCAATAGACAGACATAGTTTATTTAGATTTTAGAAGCTGTCCTGATAACTGGATAGGAAACTGATAGGCTGTTTGCAGAGATGCTACTCACACATGCATTTTTAATGTCAGATTATTTTATCACCTCTCAGTCAGGCTAGATTGAACAGAGGGATTAGACTCTCTCTTCCTCCCCCTCTCTCTCTCCTTCTGTTACGGTTTTCTTCCATCGAAGGAGAGGCGGACCAAAACGCAGCGTGGTTATTTATAAACATCATTAATAAAGATGAAAAATATTAACAATATACAAAAACAAGAAACGTGAAAAACCGAAACAGCCCTATTTTTTTTATATATTTTTTATAAAAAATAATTTATTACCTTCAATACCATTCATACTTTACAACTCATAATTTTCATACATACTCAAATAATGGTATTTTAATTTAACTAATTTAACTAAACAAAAACCCCAAACAAAACCTCAGGGGAGCATCTTCCCTCCCCGTCACCCTACAAACTACCTTTCCCTATCTCCCCGTCCCTAATCTATCCCCTTACAAATCTAAATGACACCCAGCCCTAAACCCCCCTTCCACCTCTCCCGAGCAGCATGCTGCCCCCACTTCCTCTCCTCCCCCTTCATCCTCCCCCTCAAATCTCCTTCCACCCTCCTCACTATCCCTTCCACCCCCCAATCTCTCCCTGTCTTCACCATGTTCTGCCTGGCTTCCCACAGCCCCCGTTTAAAGAGACTCATGAGAAGCCAGAGCAGAAACCTGTCCCTATCCGTCCCTCTCGCTCTCCCTACACCTCTCTCTAACCTGGCCCACGTCAATACAAAATCCCCCCTTACCAAACCTAACAACACCCGTGCCCTAGCCCATACTACTCCGGCAAAGGCACAGTCCCAAAAGACATGGCGCACAGTCTCCTCCCTGCCACGAGGATCTTGGACAGGTGGGGGATTGCACCAAACTATACCGGTACATGATGGAACGTACCGGCAAGCACTTATGGAGGCTCAACCAATTCAGGTCCTTGAGCCTGTTGTCCAGACCCCGCGCCTGCACTCCCTCCCAGACCACTTCCGAGATGCCCACTACAGGCGCCGGACTCCCTGCCTCTCTGACCTCCTCGTACAGGTGCCTGTGATCTAAACCTACTCGGGCAACTTCAACCTCAGGGTGCGCACGCAGCCACTTGGCCGCATGACCAAAGTGCCACGGCAGCTGTTCCGCCCGAGGACCCGTGTTAGACCACACCATTACGCTTCTCGCCTGATACGAGAAGAACACCCGCAGGAGGTAACCGGACGGGTGTATCACTGGATGAGCAAGCTCCGTTAACAAGAAAGAAACAAAAATTGTGTCCAGCTTGAGGGGGAAATGTGGTACCCCCCTACCTCCCTCCCCGATGGGACAGATCATGCGTGCCCTGGCGACCCACTCGCACCTGCCACTCCACATGAACTGAAACACAAGCCTCACTAGAGGCCTCCTCAGACAAGCCGGCAATGGGTAGATGTACGCCAAATACAAAAGAGACGGCAACACATCCACCTTTAGGACCAGGACTTTGCCCATAAAAGACAAATACCTAGCCTTCCACATTGCTAGCTTCCTCTGTACCACTGCGATACGCATGTTCCAGTTTAGCGTCGCTGAGCCGGAGGTCTCAAAATGGATCCCCGAGAATCCTCAGGGCCCCCTCACAGAGAGAACCCCCCGGGCACATCCGTTCTACCGCGCCATATACTGAAAAATACCCCGCAAGACTTTGCATGGTTCAGAATCGCTCCCGACGCTCGGGTGAAATCCCCAAAGATGGCAAGGGACTTTGTCAGGCACGAGTCCTTGCACAGCAGCAAGGAAGTGTCGTCGGCGTACTGCGTCATCTTAACACGCAGCCCACCACTTCCAGGGATCAACAAGCCTTCCACCCCTGTGTCTGCCCTAATGGCAGCCCCCAGAGGCTCCATGTACAGAACGAAGAGGAGAGCCGAGAGTGGGCACCCCTGCCTGACCCCAGACGAGAGGTCAAAAACGTCACCCAAGTGACTATTTACATTAACTCGGCACCCCGCTCCGACATATAATGTACGAATCCATCCTATGAACTTCTCCCAAAATCCTAATCGACCTAACACTGAATAAAAAGGATCTATTCACGCGATCAAAGGCTTTCGCCTGATCTAGCGCTGCTACCATTAAAGGCAGTCCTCTATCTTCAACCCAAGCGATGGAGTCCTTGATTAACTGTAGGTTCCATCTAATAGAGCGGCCCTCTACCCCGCACGTCTGATCCTCATGAACGACGTAGGGAAGGGCTGTGCGCAACCGGTCTGCTAAAACCTTTGCAAGTAGCTTGTAATCTACGCACAGCATGGTCAACGGCCGCCAGTTGCCAAGGTCTGTTACTTCCCCCTTCTTATATAAAAGTGGCAGCACACCAACAGCCATTGATCCCCCCGGGACCCCCGTCTCAAGGATGGCCTTCAAGACTTCGAGGACCACTGGTCCAAGTATACCCCAAAACTTGAGATAAAACTCAGCCGGCAGCCCATCCATCCCAGGCACCTTCCCTTTTCCCATCCTCCTAAGAGCGCTCTCAACCTCTTCTAATGAAATCTGGGCCTCCATCACTTCTCTAATGTCCTCCGGCAACCGCCTGGACAAGTGTTCTAAAAACACATTTCCCTGCTCTACATCTATTTCCCTTTCCTTAAATAAACCTTGGAAATGATCAGTTGTCACCCTGACCATATCCTCTGGCTCTCTAACTATACTACCATTTTCTTCCCTAACGCCATGCATTACCTTCCTACTCTGTCTGGCCCTAACCGACTTAAAGAACATAGCGGAACAAGTCTCATTGTGTTCTAGAAAGCCACTATGCGCACGCTCCAGGAAAGCTTGAGCCTTCCGCTCCTGCAACTCCCTGAGCTGCTCCTTTAGGGTAGCGGATCTCTCCCAGTCAAACGACCCACCGAGGTTGCCTGCCTCGTACTCGAGTTCAATTAACCTTTGGATAAGATCCACCTCCCTCCTCTCCTCCCTTTTTTTCCTCTTGCAATACCCTATTATAAAAGCCCTAATCCTCACCTTAACTAATTCCCACCACTCTAACACCCCCTCGCACATGGACCGGAGGCCTTCAAGCCTCCAAAAGAAACCATAAAACCCGTCAACAAAAGCCTGCTCCTCCAGCACATCCCGATCTAACTTCCAGTACCCCCTACCAAAGAGGCAGACTGGCGACCCCACCTGCAGGAGCACCCCGTCGTGATCCGAAAAGAAAACAGGCAACAGCCGCCCAGACAACTTACCCAAAGACCTGGGTACAAAAATATAGTCGAGCCTCCGCTCAACCCCCCTGGAGTTGCGCCATGTAGGACCGGCCATTTTCGGAGTAGTGTGCAGACCACCATCAACCAGACCATGGCAAGCCATTAGCCTGGTAATGGCGCCTGCACTGCTATCCCCCCTATTCCTAAATCTATATTAAAATCCCCCCATATCAATTTCCTATTTCTGACACACAAGGGCGTCAGACAGTCCACCATCTCCCTCCTGTCTGCCACCACCTGTGGCCCATACACCACCACTAATCTAAATTTACAATCCCTTATCGTGACATCCACCCCTATAACCCTCCCCTGCATTACCACAAAATAATTCTCCACTTTTACCTCCATGTGCCCACACAAAATCCCTACCCCCGATGAGTGCACCCCCCCCAATACCCCAAACCGACTCCCCCTTGTCCCACTCCCTCTTAAACCTACTAACATCCCCTCCATCCCTCAGGTGAACCTCCTGTAAAAAACAAAAATCAAACCCCACACCCTCCAAATAACTAAAAACCGCCCTCCTCTTAACAAAATCCCTTAAACCCCTTACATTTAAAGTAACAAAAGTAAAATTAGACCCCATGAAATAATACAATTAAAACATGTAATACACTCAATCTAAACCCAGACAGAAAAAAACAAAAACAGGAGACTCACCCGATGCTCCCCTGCTCCATATCTACCGGTGAAAACACCATCCGTACTCCCGACATCCCCCCCCTCTTCCTCCATCTCACCAACCCAGGATGCAGGAATAGTGTTTGGCTCCGGGGTGCCCTGCACCCTGGGTCTACCCCCACAATCCTCCCCCTCCCCAGTGCTGCAGCTGGATTGGAAAAAAATCGGGGAGGCTGAGTCCCCAAACAAAAAACTCCCCACCTCCTCCTGTACCCAGTCCTGAGTCTTGTTAGGTGTGTCCCCACCCAACAGAAGTTGAGGGCCTGGGGAAACCAGCAGCAACCCAGAGGTTTCTCCCACCCCCATCACTCTCTTGGCCATCCCCTCCCTCTCACTGTCGGCCAATCGCACCCTCCTCTTCATTCTCTTCTTTGGTGATGGCGGCAGTGGAGAGATACCACCCTCCCCCCCCCGCCAGCTCCTCCACCATACCCCTCATCTCTTCCACCAGGGCACTTTCCCCCCAGTCCACTTGCTCTTCCACCGTCTCCTTCTCCAACACTCCTCCCTCGCTTTCTTCTCTCTCATGCTCCTCCACTCGGTTGCCTTCTTCCGCCGCTTTTCCTGGTTCTCCTACTCCCGTGCCTTCCGTTTCCTTCTCTCTTCCATCCGCCGCTTCTTGCTCCTCCTCCTTCCTTGCGGCCTTCCCCTCTGGACCTGTACTCTGGTCATGAGGCTTGCTTCCTTCCCCTCCTCTTCTTCCCCCATCCCCCGCTCCTGCTCCCCCCCCCAGCCGCAGACGCATATGACCTCTGACGAGCCGGGCACCCCCGCCACAGGTGTGCTGACGAGCCACACCCGTGGCACGCCTTAGGCTTGTCACAATCCCTCGCCTCGTGTTCCTCAGATCCACAAAATCTGCATTTTCTTGTGCTGCACGAGGCGAATATGTGGCCGTATGCCATACAGCGCCTGCAAAATGGGGACTGACGTGCATAAAACAACGTCCCCCTGTCAGCCCCTAGGGAGAACATAGCAGGAGGATGGAGGTAGCCACCATGTCCCTTTGGGTCCTCTCTGAGGAGGGCCTGGAAGCCTCTCCTCCCATTCCAAAACCCAAGGGAGTCTTTGAGGTGCCTTGCTGAGGAGACGTTATCCATGTATCTCCCCAGAAAGGCCCTCACCTCTTCATCCTTAACGTATGGGTTATAAATGTTGACAGTTACAACCCTAAAGTTATTCTTCGCCAGGCTTGTTATTTCATAGTGGCTCATCGGCCTCTCGCCTCCCACTGCTCTCGCCCTTCTCAGGATATCATCGTGTTTCTCCTCTGTATATAGTGCCACGCCGTATGCTCCCTCCAACGAGTTGCCTTGGAAACAAAACACGTCCTTCACCGTCAGCTTTAGAATCCCCATCAATATTATCCTTCCAAAAGTTTCCCGTCCTAAAGGCTCCAACTCCTTTTCCTTCCAAGCAAACCGAATCGTGTTGGCCAGCCCAATCCCAGGGACCGACCGTGTTGATGTATTTAGCACCATCTCCGCAAGGAGAATGGCGCTCGTTCTCTTCTCTTCCAAAACAATGAAAAAAGAAAATCCAAAGTGACTGAGCCTATCTGGTGCAAACAAACACAGCGACAGGAACAATCACCCACGAAACACTCAAAGAATATGGCTGCCTAAATATGGTTCCCAATCAGAGACAACGATAAACACCTGCCTCTGATTGAGAACCACTCTAGGAAACCATAGACTTACCTAGACTACTTCACTAAACCACAATCCCATAACCTACAAAAAAAACCTAGACAAAACACACCACATAAATACCCATGTCACACCCTGGCCTGACCAAAATAATAAAGAAAACACAAAATACTATGGCCAGGGCGTTACACCTTCTCTCTCCTTCTCTCTTTCATTCTATTCCTTTACTCTTAGAGATGATCCTGGCCCTGTCGGTTACTGTAGTCAGACACAGCAGAACCCCCCTTCCTCCCTTCACAGTACACAACTCCCTCTGGTAAAGAGAGAGGAACTGCTACATGCCCACTGAGGCACCACTTATTCCAAAACACCCTGTAGAGCTATAGTACCGACTGTCTCTCTCTAGTACAGACTGCCTCTCTCGAGGCGCCGACAGAGATGGCCACCTCGCTTCACGTTCCTAGGAAACTATGCAGTTTTTTGTTTTTTTTACGTGTTATTTCTTACATTGGTACCCCAGGTCATCTTAGGTTTCATTACATACAGTCGGGAAGAACTACTGAACATAAGAGCAGGGTCAACTCACCATCAGTACGACCAAGAATATGACTTTCGCGAAGCGGATCCTGTGTTCTGCCTTACAAACAGGACAACGGAGTGGATCTCATGCAGCGACCCAAAAAAACGACTCAGAAAAAGAGGGAAACGAGGCGGTCTTCTGGTCAGACTCCGGAGACGGGCACACCGTGCACCACTCCCTAGCATTCTTCTTGCCAATGTCCAGTCTCTTGACAACAAGGTTGATGAAATCCGAGCAAGGGTAGCATTCCAGAGGGACATCAGAGACTGTAACGTTCTTTGCTTCAAAGAGCTTGGACCATTGTTACTCTAACTTCCGCGACGCATATAAGGCCCTGACTACATTTAGTTGATCCCTGCCTACAGACAGAAACTAAAACAAGAGGCTCCCACGCTGAGGTCTGTCCAACGCTGGTCCGACCAAGCTGACTCCACACTCCAAGACTGCTTCCATCACGTGGACTGGGATATGTTTCGTATTGCGTCAGATAACAATATTGACGAATACGCTGATTCGGTGTGCGAGTTCATTAGAACGTGCGTTGAAGATGTCGTTCCCATAGCAACGATTAAAACATTCCCTAACCAGAAACCGTGGATTGATGGCAGCATTCGCGTGAAACTGAAA